>NC_028637.1:78355088-78469691 GCF_001406875.1 Solanum pennellii | reverse complement strand
CCCCCCCCCCACAATGAGAACATCAATTCAGAGACTTGAATTTTCCTTTTCCAAGCGTGTGCACCATTTTCTTGAAAGTTGTAGTTGGTAGAGACTTGATGAATAAATCAACTATACTATTGCTTGGATAAACACATTACATGTTGATATCACCATTCTTGAGAGCTGATATGTGTAGAAAAACTTTGACGAAATATGTGTCCTTCTATCTCCTTTTATGAAATCTCTTTTCAAGGCAAAATAATTCTGCAAGTTCCCTTTTTAACTTCTTTAAGCAAATAATCTATTGTCTATTGAAAACTCTTCAAGAGTTTCAGTTCAAGTCATCAACTTGCAAAACAATACAAAATATTTTTGATTACTTTAATCTATTTATGAGGATTTTCAACAAGTTTTTCAAAAACTTGTACATACTTTAGATTTTGAATCCTTCAGGAATTTTCATGTTGATTTTTTCAAGTGATTGACAACATTAAGTATTAAATGTATGACATCTTTTAGTGTCTAGACTGCACGTCAATAAGCTTTACGCTTACAAAGATGCATCATTACACTTTTTACTTGATAATTATTTCTACGCTGACATGCTTTAATAGACGTAGAATTAATGTTATCATAATCTTTTACAACATTTCGCATTATTTTATCAAGGATATCGTTAACGATATATCATTTTGTATCGATTCACAATACGACATAGTTTATTGAGATCTTATCACTTCATTATTTTCTGGTACGTACTTCACTCATGAGCTTTCATGAAGTGGTATGTCGTAGGTTCTTTAATAACACATTGTCTCCTTATTGTAATAATTTTGATTCTTTGATCCTCCCCATTTTCAAGAATTATTTTACTTAGATTCGATTAGTCTATCACGCTTCATGCATCTCTCTATCATTTAGAAACATTGATTAGGAGCATTTACAACACTTGTGTTTCTTCTTATCTTCACTTATGTTAGACAAACTAACATATATCTCAATCTATTTAGGAGAATCCATCTTTATGCATCATAGTATATTCAGTAATCATATACTACACATCAAAATTATCAGATGATAATTATTAGTCCCTTACCATAGACCAATTAAGAGAAATATTGATCATAATTTATTGGTCTGATGCATACAATTACTTTTGTATGAAATATTGTATTTCACATTAATACATAAAACTTTATTTTTAGAAGCAATGCTTTCACTATTTATTTTAGTCATTTAACGTTGCATCATCTTGAACATTTATCAATATTACCAAGATAATTGTCTTGATTAGTTGTGCACTTAACTAAATTATCTCGTACAAACAATTTTACGAATGTCAATGCAAGTTGACAATAAATGCACATGTGATTATATAATAGATGCATCTCTTTATCATATCACATGATTCCCATATTCATATGTAATACTTTTCAGAATTCAGGGATTTAAACCTAACATTAGTTGATCCAATCAACTTATCACGAGAACAAATAATATCAATAATTTTTTAAAAATCTTTTAGTTCTGCAATGTATGTCTACCACTCAGTATGCACATCTTTGAAATGCTCAAATCATTCATGCCAACTAATAAAGTTATTATTACTAGTAAACTCCAAGTTTCTATGACATGTGTCTTTTGTTTTTGTAAATTTCTAAGTTACTATTATATGAGCAAATTTCAATTTTATTACTTTAAGAGTGAATTTCAGATTTATTTCTTCTCAATTACTCTACCCTTTATAGAGGTGAGTCGTGATCCAATCACTGAACTGACTAATTTGATTATCAACAAATTGTGTACGTAATCATATTATTTGTGCCAACATTTTTGCAAACATCAAGTTGTGAGATAACAATAGGCAAACATGAAACAATCTAGAAGGAACATCTATTAGGATCATTAAGTATCTAAAAAATCCACTAGGCGGACGAATAGGTCCATAAAGGGGACTCAATCTCAATTTTCGTTTATAATGGTCTCTCAATTGACTTGCCCTGCTCACAAGCAGTACAAAAAAAATTCACCATTTAAAAAGAATTTTTAGGTTCTTCAGTGAATGTCCATTTTAATTTTTCATTATTCATCTCCACATTCTAGATTAATGATGTCCCAGACAATCACAACCCAAAATGAGTTATGAGTGGCGCCCATTCTTAACCTCCTAGGTGGGCGAACCAACGAATTCAATTCAAAATTATATCAAGTGTTCAAGATGACAACCATAATGCGGAAGTTCAAAACTTATTAAAGTAACCAATAAAATAAACTTCTAAAGCCTATTACATATTATCCCCAAAACCTGAAAGTCATCACGTTAAGGACATCTAATCTTCAAATACTAAACCTAAGAGTATTAAAGACACCAAAATTAATGAATAAAATAGTTTATGTCCGAAAACTCAGGATATCATGTCATGACAAAGAGAATAAAAACGAGCTTGAATGAATATATCACCATGGAACATGATACTCTAGAGATTGTCTAGAGCTGAGGACGATTCAAAGTCGCTGCTACACTCGTTGTACTCCATAAAAAGGAAACAAAGAAAAAATACAAGTAGCGCTCAGTAGGACAACATGTATGAGTAGGTATCATTGGACAACCCAAAATAGAGACTAGTGTACTATGAATAATAGTATAAAATCAAATATGACACTTAGTAGGTGGCAATCAACAAACAACATGAACCAGTGACAACAACACTAAAGTAAGTACGCAATCAATCACAATATCAAGAACACATATGAGACTCATGCCTCCACACCATGCTAATTTGGAAAATGGGTTTTTTGATATTTATTACATTAAGTTAATTCAATATCTTTTTCAATTTACCGTGTCGAAATCTGACACTCCAATCCAATAATACCATGTCAGAAGGTGATATTCTGATCCAATTTGACGTCTTACCAAAACTAGTATGTCACAAACTCAACACCAAGACAATCCACTATATTCATTTTATGAAGCAACTCAAAACAATCAACAATGAAAGCATATGTTTCTTCATGATCAATACCCATGAAGAAGAAGGGTTTCAACTTTATAAACATGATAAAAAAATATTGATCTCTAGTTATTACATGCCCTGTAGTCAATCGAGAAAATATACATATTTCCAAGGATACATTTTTTTTCTTTCTTTCTTGTGTTGGTATTTCAACTTCTAATACTCTTGTTTAACCATATATGAAATAGAGTGAAGAAGTTCAGATATCAATTTGTATCATCCAGACACCAATTGATTTCAAGTAGTACCACGAAAGAAAGAAGGAATGAAGTTTTCTTAAAGTCCTATAGTCTTTCGAAGAAAAGTAAAGGTGTCCTCATACTGTCCCGTAAGACTCTACTAGACTTATCAGTGTTTGATTAGATCACCGAACCTAACACTCTGATACCAAGTTTGTCACGATCCAAAACAAGTCATGAGTGACACCCACACTTAACCTCCAAGGTGGGCGAATTATAGAATTCAACCCCAACTTATATCAAGTGTTCAATGATGTACCGTGTTATCACGGTAGTTTCAATTCTTTTTCCTTAAGTTTAGTGTGTGTCTAAGGCCTTTTTGTACTGGTTTTAATGTAGTTTTCTCTTTGTTTGCTGGAAGTCTGTACAGAAGGAGAACGTGGGTGAATTGTGCTGAAAATTGCATAAGTGACAACCAACGGAGCCATCGACGGTCCGTAGGTGGCCACCATCGTACAAAGAAAAAGGCTGCTAAAGGAAGTTGGGGAATTCTTACTAAGTGTGGGGATACAGAGGCTCTTGACGGACCGTCATAGCCACGACGAACTGTCCCGCACATCCGTCAATGTTAACAGAAAGTAGCCTGGTACCGATCTTCATAATATTCTAAGTATGGAGGAACGGAAGCCATCGACGGACCGTTGTGCACGCAACTGTCCGTCATCCATGTCCGTCGATGGTAACAGAAAGTTGATGAAGAAAGCAACAGCAAAAGAAGTTAAGTATGGAACGACGGAGAGCCTCGACGGTCCGTCGTGACCTCGATGGTCCGTCGCTCCAGTCGTTGACTTAGACGCGTTTTTGGGCAGATTTTCCTTAAATAGATTTCCTTTTTATGTTAGGACTTGTCTATTATAAGTACTTGTAAAAACCTCATTTTTGGGGTTAGACTCTTGGGTATTTTTCAAATTTCATTGTACTAGTTGTGAACTTGTGATTTTAGGAAATTATTCTATTTTCCAGAAATTGTTTATTGCAAGCTTATTGATCAATTCAAGTAATTTTCTGGGTTTTCTTCAATCTAATCAAAGCAAGTGCATGAATTCTTATCAAACTAATATGAATTGTGTGATTATTAACATGGGTAAGTAAATCTATAGCTAGGATTGTGGGAACCATGGGTAATTAACAAGGTATAAACTAGCTAAAAAATAACAATTCAAGAATAGTTTCTTGCATGTATTGATAATTTTTTCATTTAGAAGTCTTTTTAACGAGTACACGCGTTATAATTCGCCTTGTTGCTACTTGCCGGACCAAGGAGGTAGATAATAAGAAAAAATTATCAATGTAGATTTATTATATACTATCTAATAGGCTAGTGACGATTGGTGCAAAGTAAAAACTAAACCATACATCGACTAAGATGCTTAATATGAGGTAAAGGTAAGGTTTAGTAAAACATACACACGTAGCCGGACCAAGATTTGCAACCAAGGAATTAGGATACATAGCTTACCACTTTGAATGCAAGATAGTAGGAAAAGATTGTTATAACTAGAATTACCGCGTTATGAACCTGTGGGGAACACTTAAGCCCTGGTTACTCTCAATACTTGATAAAAATCAAATCTTTAAACCTGTCACTTGTTTATTTAGAAATAGATAAGTACATTTATTTCTTAAAAAACCCTGTTTCTTACTTATTTTTTGAAAGGACTTGACTAAATAGAAGTAATAATAGGTTAAAGTTAATTTTAAATCATTTTCCTTGTGGGATCGATCACAACCTCATAGTTGGGTTCTTTACTTGATACGATCACTTATACTTCTTTTCGAGAATTAAATTTGACCGTATCAAATTTTGGCGCCATTGCCGGGCAAAATGACTTTTAGATTAACTTTAAGCTTATTACCAAAGTTTAATCAACATTTTCCTCATTTTAGTTTTTCTTTTTTGTTTTTGTCTCTTGAAGATCTAACTTCCATATATGCCAAGTACGCGGAGTAGAGGAAAACCCGTACTCTCCCCCGACCCCAAAATAGAGCTTGCACTGCACAGAATGAACTAAAATTTGAGTATTCTCGATAATGATCACAACCTGGAAATTCCACCACTGGTTGATGCTCATGATCAATTATTACCTGAAAATCGTGGATAAGGTGAAATACATAGGAAACTCCCTGCTCCAAGCCCTCAAGAGTATTATAGGGGATATGATAATATTACTGAATCTGACGGGCCACTTCTCTTGCCTCCCCTACCACACGCTTATACTTTCGTGGTAACTAGTAGTCTGATGCAAATGCTCACCGCTAGAGGTTTATTTTCGGGGTTACCTTCTGAGGATCCACATGCTCACATCGCCAAGGTGAGATCGGTGTGTAAGAGTTGTGTAGGGAGGCTTGGTTTCAATATGGACGTAATCGGGTTGAGAGTGTTTCCTCTCTCACTGAAGGGAGAGGCCGCTATATGGTTTACCGAACTCCCCTATAACTCAATCTACACTTGGAATTAATTGAGGGATGTGTTCTTAGCACGTTTCTACCCGGTGTCTAAGAAGCTAAACCACAAAGATAGGGTGAACAACTTTGTGGCACTACCAGGAGAATTAGTTAGTAGTTCTTGGGAAAGGTTCACTTCGTTCTTGAGAAGTGTCCCCAATCACCGCATCGATGATGAGTCACTGAAAGAGTACTTCTATCAGGGACAATACGATAATTATAATAAAGAAGTACTGGATACGATAGCGGGTGGTTCTTATGGGGAGTGTCCTTATGCTGAGATTGCTGAGAAGTTGGAGAAAATCTCCCGAAATAATAAAGCTTGGAGCACTAGGAAGTCAGATACTGGGAGAAACACTTTTGCAGTGCAATTCGCACACAACCCAGCTACTGATGAGATTCGTGAAGAAATGGCTCAAATGAGAAATAAGCTTGCGTAGGTATTGAAACACGTCACTAGGGGTGCAGAAAAGGTAAATGCGGTGAACTACTTGTCTAAACCACCACCACCGACTGATGAGTATTACAATGAGGAGGACTCTTATGCAGTAAATGAGAAGACGGGGGGTTTCAGACCAAACACCCAAGGCTCAAATCCGGAGAATTGAAGCCAAGGTCGGAACTATGGTAATTCCAACTGAGAGGGTCATTATGACATAGATGGGAATTACAACCGCGACAACAACTTCAACCAGGGTAACTATGGTAACAGAAATGATAGGAGTGGGCCCTATGTTCCACCTCGAAATCGTGATATTGCTTCTAGGGATGGTGGAGGTAGTATGGCGCAAATTGAGGATATGTTGCAGAAAATGATGAGGAGATTTGATGCTAGTGATGAGCACACTAAAGAGTTTAGGAGTTACTTAGCGAGTATTGGGCAAAAAGTTTATGCACATGCAATCTCGATCAAGCATCTTGAGTTGCAAATGGCCCAATTGTCTTCGACTGTGAACCCACGCCAATCGGGCACTCTTCCTAGCAATACTGTCCTAAATCTGAAAAATGATGGACATTGTATGGCAGTCACAACTCGAGGTGGTAAGCAAACCATTGACCCACCGATGCTGTCTGGTGTAGAAAATGTGGTAATAGGCGATGATGAGGTAGTGGAGGTTAGTGGTGAGTTGAAAGACCCCCATGCCTAGACCACCACCTCCATTCTCATAGAGGTTAGTATAAAAGATCGAGGATCGTAAATACCGACGTTTTATTACTATGCTCCAACATCTTTCCATCAATGTCCCTTTGATAGAAGCTCTTGAACAAATGCCCGGTTATGCCAAGTTCATGAAAGATATGGTAACTAAGAAAAGATCGATCATTTTTTAGGATGATGACAGAATATAGCATTATAGTGCTACTGCTACAAGGTCTCTAGTGCAAAAGAAAGAAGATCCCAGAGCCTTCACTATTCCATGTACAATCGGGTTATTACACTTTGCGAAAGCATTATATGATCTTGGGGCAAGCATAAATATCACGCCTCTCTCTATTTACAAGAAATTGGGTTTGGGTGACCCAAAGTCCACTGCAATGCAACTACTGATGGTCGATTGAACGTTAAAGAGGCCTATTGGGATACTCCACGATGTGTTAATAAAGGTGGAGTCATTCATATTTCCAGACAAATTTGTGATTATGGATTGTGAGGTTGATTTTGAGGAGCTTATTATTGTTGGGAGACCATTCCTTGCTACGGGTAGAGCCTTAGTTGATATGGAGAAAGGGCAAATGAAATTTGGTTGAACAATAAAGAAGTGACTTTCAGCATTTGTAGATCCATGAGGTATAGTGGTGAGATCCAATTGGTATTTGCCATATCTTACAGGGTTGAAAAGTAATTTGAGGTACAAATAGAAGAGCGTCAGGGTGTAGAAGCACTAGCGGCAGTGGTCATGAATTTTGATAGTGATTGTATTGAAGAGTATGTGTCATTGGTCGCGGTACTTGATCGAGGTGATGTTCGGTTTAAACCAAACATGTTGGAGTTAGATATGAAGCATCGCGAGTCTCCACCCGCGAAACCATCTATAGATGAGGCTCCAAAATTAGAACTTAAGGCTCTACCACCTCATCTGAGGTATGTATTCTCGGGAAAAGGTGACATTTTGCCGGTAATTATTGCATTAGATTTGAATGTGCATCAAGTTAAGAGTTTGGTGGAGGTGTTAAAAAGGTTCAAAAGAGCTATTGGGTGGACTGTTGCGGACATTATTGGGATCCCTCTCGGGATTTGTTCACATAAAATCCAACTCATGCCCAATCATAGCCCAAGTATTGAGCACCAGAGACGTTTAAATCCACCTATGCAAGAGGTGGTGAAGAAGGAAATCATTAAGTGGTTGGATGTTGGAGTGATATATTCAATCGCCGATAGTAGTTGGGTATGCCCTGTTATGTGTGTACCTAAGAAAGGGGGAATGACTGTGGTCCCCAATGAGAAAAATGAGCTTGTTCCGATGAGACTGGTGACTGGATGAAGGGTATGTATGGATTACCGGAAATTAAATCCATGGACCGAGAAGAACCATTTTCCTATGCCCTTCATGGATCAGATGTTGGATAGACTTGCAGGAAAGTGGTGGTACTCTTTTCTTGATGGTTATTCGGGTTATAATAAGATTTCTATTGCACCCGAAGATCAAGAGAAAACCACCTTTACTTGTCCTTATGGGACCTTCACGTTCAAGAGAATGTCGTTTGGGTTCTGTAATGCACCAGCCACATTTCAGAGATGTATGATGTCAATATTTTCCGATATGGTGGAGGACACTATTGAGGTGTTTATGGATGATTTTTCAGTGGTTGGTGACTCCTTTGAGATGTGTTTGAGTCATTTGTCCAAGGTTCTTAAGAGGTGTGAAGATTGCAACCTTGTGATAAATTGGGAAAAATGTCACTTCATGGTGAAAGATGGTATTGTATCGAGTCATCGCATTTCAGAGAAGGGTATAGAGGTTGATCGAGCCAAAGTTGAGGTGATAGAGCGACTTTCTCCACCTATCTCTGTAAAAGGTGTGAGAAGTTTTCTTGGGCATGCAGGCTTTTACCGAAGGTTCATCAAGGATTTTTCAAAGATTGCACATCCTTTGTGCAAGTTGCTTGACAAAGAATTAAGTTTCATTTGATGAATCTTGTCTTAAGGCATTTGGTGAGTTGAAGGAAAAGTTGGTGTCTGCATCTATCATCATTTCTCCGGATTGGAGCGAGCCTTTTGAGGTGATGTGTGATGCTAGTGGGGTTGCTCTTGGTGTGGTATTGAGACAAAGAAAGGAAAAAATCCTTCATCCCATTTACTATGCTAGTAAAGCCCTTAATGAAACCCAAAAGAACTACACCGTGGCTGAACAAGAGCTCCTTACAGTAGTCTTTGCTTTTGAGAAATTTCCTTCCTATTCGCTTGGCACGAGGGTTATAGTGCATACTAATCATTCTGCTTTGAGATATTTGACGGCAAAGAAGGATGCGAAACCAAGGTTTATTTGTTGGGTATTACTATTGTAAGAATTCGACTTTGAGGTAAAGGATAGAAAATGGTCCAAAAATCAAGTTGCTGATCACTTTTCCCGATTAGAAGATGAAGCAATTTAGATTGTTGGGTGAAAAGGCTGAGATTGATGATACCTTCCCTGATGAGTATGTTTTTTCTACCTCCCAAGACTTGATTCCATGGTTCACAAATTTCGCGAATCATCTGGCTAGTGATATCGTCCCACTGGACTCGTCCTTTCATCAAGGGAAAAAGTTCATGCATGATGTGAAAAAATTCATTTGGGATGAGCCATACTTATATACGAGTTGTACTGATGGGCTTATTCGGCGTTGTGTGCCGGAAGTTGAGATAAGTGTTTTGGAGGCATGACATTCTTCTCTTGTAGGTGGGCATTATAGTGGTATCCGGACTGCTCGCAAGAGCTTGCAATGTGGCTACTATTGGCCAACCATCCACCATGATGCTCATGAGTTCGCCAAGGCATGTTATAGATTCCAAAGAGATTGTGGCATTTCGGGAAAGCAAGAGCTCCCTTTAAATCCCATTCTTGTGATTGAGTTGTTTGGTGTATGGGGCATTGACTTTATGGGAACTTTTGTGAGTTCTCATGGGATGAAGTACATTCTTGTGTTAGTCGATTATGTGTCTAAATGGGTGGAATCTATTGCACTCGCAAATAATAAAGGGAAGAGTGTCACCGTGTTCTTGAAAAAGAACATATTTTCCAGATTTGGCACCCCAAGGACTATTATAAGTGATGGGGGATCTCACTTTTGCAACAAGCTGTTTAAGGGATTATTGGAAAAATATAAGGTTCTCCATAAGGTGGCTACTCCTTACCGTCCTCAAACTAGTAAGCAAGTTGAGGTGTCAAACAGGGAGATTAAGTAGATTTTGGCAAACACGATGAATGCTAGTAGAACGGATTGGTCAAGGACGCTTGATGATGTTCTTTGGGCCTACCAGATAGCATACAAGGCTCCAATAGGTATGTCCCTGTACCAACTTGTATATGGGAAGGCTTGTCACTTACCGGTTGAATTAGAACATAAGGCCATGTGGGCAATGAAGAAGTTTAAAATGGATTGGAATGAGGCTGCGGAACAGAGGTTAAACGGGTTGAATGAGATTGATGAATTTCACTTGAAGGCATATGAAAGTTCATCCCTCTACAAAAAAAAGATGAAGAAGTACCATCACCAAAAGATTGAGAAGCGCAATTTTTTGGTTGGGGATTTGGTGCTTTTGTTCAATTCTAGGTTGCTTTTGTTATCGGGCAAACTGAAGTCCAAATAGACTGGTCCTATTTGATCACCCAACTATTCCCTCATGGTGCGGTTGAGTTGTATAACAAGGAGGGTGTGAGGTTCAAGGTGAACGGGCAGCGAATCAAAATCTATCAAGGGCATGCTGACACGGCGAAGGAAGTGATCGAGGCATGCCATCTTGATGAAGTTTGAGTATCCTCTATCGTGTCGCGATGTTAAATCAAGCGCTGATTGGGAGGCAACCCAATATATCCTCTAGCCAACTATAGTTTTTCATAATTTTCTAGGCATAGTTGCATTATTTTTACTTTTATTTATTTAATGTTCGTTTGACTACTCTTTTTCGTTAGTAGTGTTGTCTAGAGCATAGATTAGGGTCCGTGTCCAAAAATTGTCCAAAAAATACAAAAAACATTAGCTTAATGGATGTTAAATATGCAGGTATCAAATCACCAGAAATCTGCAGAAAATTGGTCTGCTGCACCCATCGACGGAACCATCGACGGACCGTCGGTGGGATCCGTCATGCCCAGGTATGTCTTTCAAATTTTCCAAGTTAGGACACCCTCGACGGACACCCATGACAGATCGTCGACCCTGTTACGGTCCATCGATGGGGAACCGTTGCGTCTTTACCCACCAACCCGACTCGGCCCATCTGACTGAATATTAAAAGTTTTAAACCTTTAAAGTTCCCACCTCTTCACATAACCCATCATAACTGTTTCTCTCCTTATTTCCTACCATTTCTCTCCACTTTATAACCATTAACTCCCGTTCCCCCTCCACCTTCTAATTTCCCACATTTCCCCCGAATTCTCACAGTCCCTTTCTCTTCCAATTCCCCTAGTTTCTTCAGTCCTTTAACGGTCGGTGTTCGTGGTGTTTGTGTTGTTGTTCAACTACCAATGTCTTACTTCTTCTTCCTCTACTCCAGTGTGGGTCTCCAATTTTGGACCCTTATTGCATGCTAGAACTCACCCCGATAGTCCTAAGTTCCCATAGAACATTAATATTAAAAAGGAACAGGGGTGTTTTGATAAAAAATGGCGTGTGTTTCCTGATTCTGTTTCTGACCTAGGGTTGATAGGCTATCAAAAATTGAATGCTAAAACTCAAAAAATTCTTTCCCTAGGGTTGATGGGATGTTGGGTAGTTGCTTGGGAATCTTGGGTTGTTAAGGATACACCGCATTAGTAAGTTAGGGGAACTAATTCAAGTTAAAAAAAATTTGTCCCTAAATTACAGTACGAGACCCCGTCAACGGACCGTCATGCCCCCGACGGACCATCGTGGGGGTCCGTCACTCCCCGCTTCTCATTCTTAGGCCAAATGTCCCTCGACGGACCTCTATGACTGACCGTCGTTCTTTCGACGGTTAGTCCTGCACAACCGTCGACACTATCAGAAACTTTATTTCTGATGTTAAAATTTTTTTAGTCTAAGTGTCCCTCGACGGACCCCTATGATGGGTCGTCGTGCCTTCGACGGTCCGCCCTACACAATCGTTGCCACTATCAGAACCTTTGCTTCTGATGATATACAAAAAATTCACTAAGTGTTCCTTGACGTACCCCATGACGGACCGTCGTGTCTCTGACGGACCGTCTATGGGTTCGTCATGTAGTGCTGCAACTCACTAGACCGTGTCTACTCATGGCACCAAAACAAAACTGTGTTTACTCACGAGGGAGTTCTAAGTCCGTCACCCCGTCCATTCGGATGGTCATAGGCTTAGACGATGAGCGTGACCCGGAGTATCTGGCTCCTAGTCTGAAGAGTAGCGCATACTGACCGGCATACCTCCTGGGTTTGCTGTACAGTCTGAGGGAGCATTTGGTTCCGAGGATGCTTCCAATTCTGAGAAAGTGTCCGGTTCTGAGGAGGTCTCCGGATCTAAGGAGGCCTCTGCTTCCGCCACCGCATCCAAGTCTGCCTCGTCTGATGAGGCTGATAGTGCTGACTCTACTCCAGCACCCCCGAATGACATCCTCGCCCAGGTTGCTGATCAGCCCAACCGGTGGTGTGTTGAGGGGCAATATCAGGTATACACCGACGCCAAGCTGCCTAATGACAAGGGGGTCATGACCCAGACCCTGAAACTAGAGAGGCGGGTTCTTACGGGGAGTCTCCCCACCATGCCGGCTATTCATGAAATATTCACCAGGCATCGGTTGGAGTGGAAGGCTCGGGATGTAGGCCATTACAGTGAGGAGATAGTCCGAGAGTTCTATGCCTCCTATGTGGCGACTCTTCGATCTCAGCTAGACAGGAGGGCAACCCCCGCAAAACATGGTCCTTTGGATTATGTCCGAGTCCGCCGCATGCGGGTTGACATTTCCTTGCCGACCATCCGCAAATTTCTCTATGGCGCGGATGTTGAAGCCACCCAGACACCTCTCACCGTCGAGTTTGACTATTGGTGGAAGTTGATTAAAGATGGCCGGTTCTAGCGTGAGCCAGAGTTGAGAGAGACTACCAAGCGGTGGACTGCACAGTATATTTCCGTGAATGGTGAGGCTACCGATTGGGTGATGGCGCCCAAGGGAAGTATCAAGAAGGCTAACCTCACCTTCACAATCAAGTTTTTGTGGTTACTAGTCCGATACTGCCTTTACCCCTCTGCAGCTGACAACATCGTAACTTGGGATCGTGCAGTACTGATGGCGGCGACGATTGCGGGGTTCGAGTTGGATTTCGTATGGCTACTATAAGCGGTAATGCATGAGAAGGCCTTCAAGGACACTACTACATACCCCTTCCCGTGCATGGTTTTTGCTTTGTGCAGGTTAGCAGGAGTGCCCCTGTGGAACATTGATGTGCTCAAGACCCCGCCTAGCACAGTAGATATTGGCCTCATTCTTGATGAGGCCAATGAGTTGGCTCTCCATAGAGGGCCCCGTCCGGATGTGCAGCTACTTGGTGAGAACCTAGCAGCAACGGTAGAGAAAGCCCAAGAGGCTAACCCGGCTACATCTGAGCCTACCTTCACTACTCCGGTCGAGTCTATTGATACGCTCAAACTTACTTCTCAAATAAGAAGTAAAGCGGTCGTGTCAAGTAAATAACCCAACTAGTGAGGTTGGGATCGTTCCCACGAGGAAAATAGTTTAGACTTAACTTCAACCTGTTATTACTATTGTTCAGTCAATTACTTCCTTGGAAATCAAAAATGATAAAAAGGGGGGTTTTCTATTTCTAAATAAATGAAAATAACTAGCAAAATTGAAAGAGACACTTAACAGCTTCAAATGTTGGAGTTTAATCAATTAATGAAAGTAACTAGGGTTTACGTGTTCCCCACAGGTTCATAACTTGATAAGTCTAACTATAACAATTCTTTCCTAGTATCTTGCATGCAAAGTGATAAGTTATGTATTTCTAAATCCTTGGTCCGGCATCTAGAAAATTTCACTCCGCACCTTGGTCCGGTTATGTGTGTTGCTATCCTAACCCTTATCTTTACCTCATATTAAGCATCATATTCGATATTTAACTAAGTTATTACCTCGTACCAATCAATACTATCTTACTAGCTAGTATACACTAAATCTATGTTGATAATTCTTTTCCTATTATCCACCTCCTTGGTCCGGCAAGTAGCATTAAGGCGAGTTCTAACGTTGGCCATCCATTGAAAAGACTTCTAAGCGAAAGAATTATCAATACATGTAAGACACTATTCTAGAATTGTTATTTTAGTTAGGTTTTACCTCATTATTTGTCTATGGTTCCCACAACCCTAGTTATGGAGTTTAGTTACCCATAGTCATAATCACAATATTCAAATATATGGTATAAGAATTCATGTACTTACTTCAATGAGAAAGAGTAAAATTCGAAAGTTCGCTTGATTAATCAACAAAAATCACCAACAATCAATTACTGAAATTAATTGAAGAACAAAGAGTCTAACAAAGAGTCTAAAAATAATCAAGGGTCTAACAATAATCAAGGGCCTAACCAAATAATCTAGAGTCTAACCTCAAAAACGAGGTTTTTCAAACTATTTATAAAAAAATAAAAACCTAATTACATTAGGACTCTATTTGCTGGAAATCTATCAAAACGCGGCTGGATCGACGGACATCGCGTTGGATCGTCGTGGTCATGATGGACCGTCATGGACTCCGTCGTCCCATACTTGATGCAATTTCTTCTGCTTCTCTCTTCATTACCCTCGACGACAGGTATGACGGATCGTCACAGGAACAACGGTTCATCGAGGGTCTCCGTTCCAAAACACTTGAACTCTTGGAATATGGGTACTGGGACTACTTCTCTTAACTCCATGACAAACCTGCAGGACGGACCGTCATGGATACGACGGTCCGTCACGCATTCCGTAACCTCACACTTGGTCAGACTTCCCCATCATCCTTCAGCAGCTGCACTACGCTGCCACCTACGGACCGTCACGAGCATGACGGACCGTCACAAGCTCCGTAGGTGGTCTCTTCTGCATTTCTTCGCTCAAAACCTCCACATTCATCTTTGGAAAGATTTCCTGCAAATAAGGAGAAACTTATATAAAAATTAGCACAAAAAGGCTTTTGGACACACTAAACTTAGGGAAAAAGTATTAATAATACTGTGAAACTACGGTATATCTTCTATCCCGGGTGGTAGCACCACTCCAAGCTTGTCCCGCTCGACTCCATCTGCTACTCTAGTCCCGCTAGCTAGGGTCCAGAAACTTGAGGCCCAAATGGCTACACTTCTGCACCACATCCACCCTTGGATGCAGAGGTCTATTGCTGAGGAAGAGGAGCGCTTACAGAGGAAGATGGCCCTACACACTGAGCGGAAGGTCATGGAGGTCCACCAGCGCTTGGACGCTTTTGAGCTGCGGGTTCTTGCCTGACCAGCCCCTACAGTGGATGTGACGGCTCTGCACGATGTTGTGGATAGTCTTAGAGAAGACTTAGATACTATACTAGAGGCTCGGGTGCCGGAGTCTGAGGACCTTTCTGCAGAGTATGCTGAGGACACGGTGTTGGCATCCCTATTCTCCACTACTGATGTGCCACCACCTCCACCATGAGAGCGTGTCAAGAGGAACCGAACTAGATATGAGGATGAGTCCCGGGCTCGGAAGAAGGAGCACCATGAGTTGGAGGCTGTCACGATCAAGGTCTAGACCCCAGAAGAGATCGGCTTGTTGACCTCTCAGAGGTCGCAGACAAGCCTACAAACGTCATCGTTACATCATCTAGATAAATTTTAGCGGTAAATTTGAACTTTTTGTTTAGTTGAAGTATTCTTAGACTTCATAATAGGAAAAATCATATTCGATAATATCATCCACATAAACGTTCATAATCATTCACAACAACCATCTAATACCAAGATACTCAAATGAATGAAATAGTTCATAACTGCACTAAATGTATACTTGCCAAAATGGCACCAATACAATGTCTGAAACAAATTAGAAAAAAATGCTAGTGGAACATCCTCACTAGATCATGCCTACATCTAAGCTAGAATATAAAAGATAGGCATCCTCGAAATCAAGAGGGCTTACCAAGTCCGAATGAATGCTCCACGTCCGGATAACTTCAATGTAGTCTAGTAATGTTCTAGCGTTCACCTGCACCTGCATCTAACAGTAAAGAGTTATATGGGATTAGTACACACTTGTACTAAGTATGGGTACATGCAAGCACACACCAAGGACATGCATGATTAATAAGAGCTCTCCTAACGATATGAATTATGGAAAGTCAAGTCAGTGGACTTGCCAAAATCAAATTAGATTAGTCATGTTATGAGAGTAACATGCATCATCATACGTAACATATTGCACACATCACATAACATATTGCTTATTAGCACATAACATATTTCATATCATTCGTCCATATGCTATGAGACCTTGGAATCATGGACTTGACGTTAGGACTTCCCCAAATGAGGTCTCAACATATGGGACCTCAACTAGGGATCCTTCTTTAGCAAACACAGAGTCTGCTTCATTCATTCATACGTACTTCATTTTCATTCGTTCGTAAGTTAGTGTAAACACCAGCCATACCCAGGATATAGTTTAAGACTTTCATCAGGTTCGCTGTGCAATGACTAAGAATGACCTATTGTCATTACTTAACTCTATCTCACATCTTGATTATCCTATCCTAACACCTCTGGTATCGTTCATTTCATTATGTGCATAACTTGAGGCTGGCCTCATTCTTTCTTTGGGAATTTTAACCTTAACCAACATAGACCATGTGAGCATCATGAAATCCAGTGTTTAACCCCACACCGAAAACAGGTGGAATCACCGGCCAAAGTGAATCAAAACATGACAGCGTATATAAGGAATTGAACCTTGCTAGATACCTTTATTGACAGTATAGGTTCAAAGACTAGGAGATATAAGGAGACCCATACTCTTCTGGATAGACAGTCTCATCTCATGAGAATTACACGAAATTCTGCCTTCCCGAAAGAAGGAATCGCGACTCATAGCTAGCCTATTGGTGCTTAGTATAAAGTTCAATTACATTCATCTCATACATCATAGAAGTTGGCTTCTAGCATGAGGCATCATAGCTCATTAGATGATTTCCCATCTCATCATTACGTATTAAGTATGAATTGTCCTTACACTTACATATAGAGTGTGATGGAGACTTGCCTCTTCATTTTCAACACTCTCTTAGGTGAGTACTTTTGGTGACCTTATATTTGGCGTAGTTAGAACTTGTTTCATTTGCACTAGCCTCATATTGTGATGCCACCATGTTCTTTCTTAACATCTTTTCATTTCATCTTTACTCATCTTTCATTATTTGTTCATCGTATAACATACGTATGCTCTCTTGGAGTTTACATTGAGGGACATTGATTCAAGACGTAGATACAACTTGTCTCACTTGTACTAGCCTATCCTCATGTATCCACTCTTTCTTAGCTTATTCATCGTTTAGCATAAATATACTCTCTTAGTCATTTCATTTAGTGACATTGATTTATGGTGTAAATGCAGCTTGTCTCACTTGCACTAGCCTATAGTCATGGAGTCATTCTTTTCTTAACATATTAACCGTGAATTCATTCTTAACACTTTCTTTTGGAGTATGCTTGAGATTTGACTTTACGTCATTCTACACTCCCCTTACATGAATGTTCATTTCGTCATATGCCAATGCACTTGGACTTTTTGTATGTTTCACACACTTACTTAAACCTCCTAGGTTCGTATCATTTCATCACATACATCTTAGGTTCGCTTACTTTTAAACGTACGCTGGACTTATGGATCCATAAGTACATGCCATGAGGCTTTATTCATAATTCGTCAAAGTGACTCATACTTTCCCAAGATTATATGGTACAAGACTTATGCATCTTGTTGGTATGCCAAGATCTTGATTTTGATCCTTAGAGAAAAAATTCATAATTTATTTGTTCACGTACGACTTATGTGTCAATACGGAATTGGGCAAGGGAACCCGATTTCGAATCCCTTGAGCAACACTTAATATTATATTTAACTTGGTACTTGCATTTTTCTGATTTGGGGGAACCTAGGTTGATCCCCATCATTCCCATAATATTTCCTTTCTTTTCCTCTTCTCTTTTTCGTTTAAGGCATGGAGGTTTTGGGATCGATCCCCCACAAGCTCATTCTCTTTCTCTTAATTTATCTCTTAACTTTCTCACCTATTCAAGGGGTTGTGGGTTCAATCCCCACTCTTCACATTTATCTTTCTCCTTTATTTTTCTCCTCTATCATCCATTCAAGAGGTCGTGGGTTCAATCCCCACTCTCCACATTTATTTTTTCTCCTTTATTTTTTTACCTAACTCTCTCATCTATTCAAGAGGTTGTGGGTTCAATCCCCACTCTCCACATTTATTTTTCCTTTCATTTTTCTCATAAAAATTTTATGTAGTTTACATTTGGTGAAGTCTTGGGTTCAATTCCCAATGACCTCACAATTTTTAAAAATTTTTAAAACATAGCTCACTTTTCAAATTTTTGGCCAAGACCAACATTTCAAGCAAGCTGGAAATTTGGTCTCTTCCAATCCATCTTTCTTTCAAGTTTTTGAGTTTATACTTGGAGTATTTAGGGTGACATTTTTCCAGCAACATTTCCTTTATATGAACATCACACTTTTAACATTTTCATAAACAAAAACATAACATTTTTAACACACAAAATTCAGGCAGCAATATAGTTAATTTACAACACACCCATGCTCAAATAGTTAACTTAAAACCCTTTTTCAGGAATACATCTTTCATTCCTTACATAATTTCCAAATACACATTCAACACATAATCACAACCAGACCTAAAATTATCTACACGAAGACATACAAACGCATGCTTTGGATCTTTCAAAGGATTTAATGACAAAGGTATGCAACATGGACAACCTTAGTTTTTCAATTGCGATTAAACTGAACCTTAAGGGTCTCTTAAGAAAGGGACCAAGAGAGAAGAAAACCCATACGTTAATGTCGTTCAACACTTGTTTCAATGTTGTCTATTCCCACGACACCACTGCCTCACCACCAATATCCAAAACCCAATCCATCGAGAAGAATGTTGTTGATTTTCGTTTTTAGCTTAGCTTTTCGTTTGAGTTTTTGTGTGTAAATTCTTCAAGAGTGAAGAACTATTATTTTCAGTTCTTTTGTTGATGAAAAAGGTGAGAATGAGAGTGAGAGACGTGAGAATGAGAGGATTAAGATTAGGATTGTTAGGTGGAGACTTAGTCAAACTAGGACTCCTCATTATTTATTAATATTATTATTGTTGTTGTTATTATTATTATTATTATTATTATTATTATTATTATTATTATTATTATTATTTTATTAAAAATATGATTTTCCTTTAACTAAATCAGCAAATTAAATATCAATTAATTTAACTAATTCACTAAATAAAATAAATCAATTAAATCATTGCTTCCACCAAGGCTCGAACTCGGGTGGAGCAAGATTTTGCTTAAAGGGTCAATATAGGCCACCTCTACCCAAATTTCCCCTTAATCATACTAATTAATTAATTAATTTATTACGGTAATTACAATACTACCGTTATCCTTAAAAAGACCATTTTACCCTTAGATCCTCCAAACTTAAGATTACCCCTTTTTAAGTCTGGTTAAGACTCATCCGGGTAAATCTTCATATTCGGGTGTTCTACATGGCTGGACCCAACCTTTCCTAGCTCAACTAAATCACCAAGTTAGTTGGCTTGGCTGTTGCAAGGGTTCAGAGGTCTGTTTCTACGCGCATCAATCCATGTGAACTCGGTATAATCGTAGGCATTCTAGATACATTAAGCATTACTTAGCATAGTCATATTAGGGTTGTTACATTATCCCCCTCCCCATAGGAAAATTCATCCCCGAATGACACTACACATCATTTTAAAATAATGAGTGTGATATTCGAAAATATTTTAACATACTTGAGACTTTGCTCTTTGTGAATTTCTGTTTCACACTTATTCTGGATAATGCTTATTATTCAAGCTTATCTGATGCTTCATATTTGAGATTGAGGAAATTCCTTCTCAATTGCACTTAACTTGATGCACCTCACAACTCATGCAACAAAAAATTCATGTCCACGCTATACAAAAACAGCAACATGACATGCAAAACATGGATTCATTTTAAGTCACATAGTACAATTATTACACATACGAATTTGGACTTACAACACCAAGTTGACTATTGCACTAAAACTTAGAGTTTCTTAAACAAAACCAGCCTTAGGAGGAGTATGTATAACCCCTTAGATAACATCTTGTTGGCCTTAAGATTTGAAATTATATGACTTTCTTGGATTGCTCCACGCCCTGCCCATTTATACCCTTTCTCATTTGGCAACGGAAACCTCACTACCCTGGTTCGATAGTCTATGGTAGCATAACACTATGGAGAAAATTCATACCTAAGCTATTCAATGCTTTTTATTGGCGAAAATCTGATTTACATATTAGTAGGTTGGTGCACATCCTTGAAGCCTAGTAGCAGCTTCACATTAATAGACTAAGGACTCCTTCCTAAACTAGTCTCATCAAAGCATACAACACAAATAAAAACAAAAGTCACATAAGTCAGCAACAAACATGATGACTCCAACATATCAACTTCATACTAGTGCATAAAACCATACACATGAAAAATTAATTTAGGCTACGCACCTGCTACATCACCAGAGGTGTCTTCCGCTACACCCCTAGACTTGATTGCAAAGAATCGTTACCTCCTTGGAACGTCTTCACTTGGACCATTTGGCTGAACTTTCTACTTCCCTTTTTCTCGACCTCTCATGTAAGGACAATCCTTCATCATGTGACCCAATTTTCCAGAACTGTAACAAGCGTTAGAGCCGCTCCTACACTCCCCTCCATGAAGTTTGCGACACTTCATACAAGGTGGGCTTTCCTGAGGTGTATCTACTTCACTATTACTCTTAACTCTGGGCTCGGAATCCCTATCATAGCGACCCTTGGATTAACTTGACTCCTCTTAGTGGGAGAATCCCTTCTTCAACCTGGGCTTATCCCTAATTTCAATACTACTCTTCCTTAAGAAATTCTTCTCAGCTTGCCTTGACCTATTCCTGCCCTAGTATGCTTCCTCTTCCTGCTTTCCTCCATTTGTTGGACATGAACCATAAGCATGGAAAGCTGAGAAATTCTTCTCAGCTTGCCTTGACCTATTCCTGCCCTAGTATGCTTCCTCTTCCTGCTTTCCTCCATTTGTTGGACATGAACCATAAGCATGGAAAGGTCCATGCTATCATTCAGCATAGATGCCCTACACTCTTCCATGAGATCCTCAACAATCTTAGATCCAGTGTAAACGGGAGGATTCACCCTCGTGAAGCCCCTTAACCTGCTAGCCATGGTGCTGGAAGATGGGTTCTCCCTGGGAACACCTTGTTGCTCCGCCTGGGCTGTCGTAGCCTGAGCTTGTAAAGTGATGACTTGGGCCAGGTATACCAAGGTTGTCCTCACTTCTCCATCTGTCAACCCAGGTGGGTTAACATGCATCTCCATTCTAGCAGCTGGAGCCTAGGGAGGAACTTGACCCCAGCAGGTGCTCCTTTAATCTCTCCGCCTGCGTTTCTCCTCGTGTTCATCTTTCTGAATATCAAGAGTTGTTGTTAGATACGCTCCTAACACCAAGAAATCATACATTAGAGAAGGCACGATAAGATAAGAAGAAGGGGATTTTTCCTATGCATCATGTAGTCTCTAATTCAGGATAGTGGTGCACTTCACTACCATGACTTAGAAACTACTCGATGTGGTGGATGTGAACTTATTACCCTCGAAATTTAACCTAGCGCTCTGATACCAACTTTGTCACGACTGGAGTCTAGACCCCATACGAGACCGGCGTTGTTGACTTCTTAGAGGTCGCAGACAAGCCTACATACGTTATCATTACATCATCTAGATAAATTTTAGCGAAAAATTTGAACTTTTTGAATAGTTGAAGTATACTATTGACCTCATAATAGGAAACATCATATTCAAATAAGATCATCTACATAATTTCATAATCGTTCACAACAAGTATCTAATACGAAGATATTCAAATGAATGAAATAGTTCATATCTACACTAAATGTATAGTTGCCAAAATGACACCAATACGATGTCTGAAACAAGTGAGAAAGAAATGCTAGTGGAACATCCTCCACTAGCTTATGCCTACATCTAAGCTAGAATATAAAAGTTAGGCATCTTCGAAATCAAGAGGACCTACCAAGTACGAATGAATGCTCCACATCCGGATAACTTCAGCGTAGTCTCGTAATGTTTTAGCGTCCACCTGCACCTGCACCTAAAAGTAGAGAGTTGTATGGGATTAGTACACACATGTACTAAATATGGGTATATGCAAGCACACACCAAGGATAAGCATGATTAAGAAGAGCTCTCTCCTAACGTTATGAATTATGGAAAGTCAATTCAGTGAACTTGCCAAAATCGGATTAGAAAAGTCGTGCTATGAGAGTAACATGCATCATCATACTTAACATATGTTTTACTTTTAAAATATATATTTGGTAAAAATAATGAAAAATGACTATGTTTTGAAAAATCAATTAATCTTATCATTTAAGATAAATCAATTTTTCAACTTACGGAGTCGCCACTTGATTTTTGATAAAATCAAGAAAAAATTTATAATTAATTTCCAAAAGATTTAAAACAGATAAAATCAATTGAAAAAAGGTTCAAAGTTCAAATGTATATTCCGAGAAGGTGTTAGGCCCTTGAAATTCCCGCTAACTTGCGGTTGACCGGCGATTTGACTAAAATGACCCTTTTAGAATAACTTTTCCGAAAATGAAGAGAAAATTCATTTTATTATATATTTATTTCATTTCATTTTTTATTTATCATTATTTCTAAAGGGAAGCATTTAGAGGAAATTATCTTAAGGGAATAACCTAAATGTTGACAAAAGTCAATAAAACAAACTAAATAAATAAAATAATAGTAGTAAAAATTTATGATTATATAAATATAGTAAGAAATGGTCGCCTTTAGAAACTAATAAAATTCAACCAAACGTTAGTCAATCCAACAAATAATAAATAAAGGAGGGAGAGGAAAGAGTATTTGAACTTGGGCTAATTACCCAAATTCATTAAATTGGGTTTTGGCCCACCTGTCCTACACTAAATTATTCAAGAACGTGGGCTTGAGCCCCTTTTCAGCAACTCAGTCCTGCATGAAAAGATTTGTTGCCTTTGAGCCTATTTAATAAAAATCCTGCTGATGGGCCTTAAGCCTTTGGGCTTCCTGCTACTTTCAAATGACAGAATATACACCGAATGTGTATCGGATGTATACACCCTGTACATTGACGCATTTCGTACTCCTAAAATCCGCGTTTTGACTTGAATTTTGCGTTTTTCTGTATTTTCCAGACTGCTTCAACGTATTTTGCACCTGTAATATTTTTACTACTGTATATCGCTGTATAAATTATGTATACCAGTGTATATAGGCTATATTCTATGTATTTGTTCATTCATTGTTCCTGCATATTACTTGAGTTCGACATCCCCGCACGTTTAACCTGCATTCCCACGTTTTACACTCATCTGTGATATAACGCATCTGTATACCAATGTATACAGGTTGTATATCGACCTGTTCTTCAACTTTTGAAAGCTGAAAAATAATTTCCAGAGGTATATATTCACAGCTCTCAACCTGTATTTTGACACGCGTGTTTTGACCTGTATATCGATGTATAAAAATGAGTATAACAACCCATTTCCAGGCTTTGAAGAACCTGCAATTAATTTCCAGCAGTGCATTTCAACCTGTTCTTCAACTTGTACATCAGTTACCAATTTCGGAGGGGCTGGACGACTCGGGAGTAGAGGTTTGAGACTTTACGGCTCAACAAGAGAATGCAACGGAGAGAAATTGTTATTTGTAGTTTTGATGATTTGACAAACTTAGGGACCTCATAAAGGTACCGGGTTTTCTACTTGAGTATTGCAGGTGTCTTGTTTGAAGTATTGCAGATGAAACAAACCCAGGGACCTAGTAGAGGTACCAGGCTCTCTTGAGAGTGAGCCAGTCGACTGCCAGCTGGAGATAGTACAGAAAGTAGGTGCACACTTCCCGATGGCGTCAGAAAGTGTGACCTTTCCAACCAATGGCAAGATGTTTAGGAAAGGGACTTGTCAATACAAAAGACACTTTCCTAAACACATTTTGGTAGTTTTTGCAACTTGATAAACACTTTTCAAGACTCTTGCAAAGGCTAACACAAAGGCAAAAGGCAGAATCATTCCTTGAACAACAGCAACATCTGGAGCTTTTCGTCTAGTTGTTTTAGGAATTTATTCTCTTGTTCTTAAATTGTAAACCACTCCTAAATCTATAAAGGAATTGGTGTGTTGAGTTAAAAGTCTAGGTTGTCCAGGTGGGATTGCTTAGTGGGTAGATTGTTTTTCTACTTTGGCTTGTTGAGCAATAGAGGTCTATTGCTTAACGGTAAGATTGATAACTCTTTCTTACATTTGGTGTAATCGTGTTTCGCTTTTGCTTTTGAAGATTAGTGAAAACGATTGAAAATCCTGTGAGACAGGTCGTGGTTTTACTCCCTTAAGCAAGGAGGTTTCCACGTAAAATCATTGTGTTGATTTTACTGCATTCAACTTTCTGGTAATTTTCTGAGTTGAAGTAAGGGACCTGGTCCATTACTTGTTAAGTGAAAGCTTACATTCTATCAAGTGGTATCAGAGCAGGCACTACCTATTTGGTTAACACCAAGGAAGTGATTTTGTTCTAAGAATGGCAGCTCCACTTAACCTCGAAGAAGGTCAGTCATCACACAGACCTCCTCGTTTCAATGGACACTTCTACAGTTGGTGGAAAGTTAGAATGCATGACTATCTCATGGCTGAAGATAGCGAGTTATGGGATATTATATTAGATGGACCCTTTGTTCCCATGATGGAAGAAAAAGATGGAGAAAAGACCATTACTGTTCCAAAGCCCAGGCAGAAATATGATGAAGCTGACAGGAAAAAGATTGAAAAGGGTTTCAGAGCTAAAACTCTTCTGGTCTGTGGGATAGGACCTGATGAGTACAACAGAGTGTCAGCCTGTGAGTCTGCTAAAGAGATTTGGGATAGCTTGTTGACGGCTCATGAAGGAACTGAACAAGTCAAAGAATCCAAGATTGACATGCTCACTTCACGATATGAAAACTTCAAAATGAAGGAAGGTGAAACAATACATGAGATGTTCACCAAGTTCTCTTCCATTACAAATGAGCTGAAAAGTCTGGGTGAACCCATAAGCATGACCAAACAAGTCAGAAAAGTGCTTCGAATTCTTCCAAAGTCTTGGGAGAGCAAAGTTGATGCCATTACAGAAGCCAAGGACTTGAAAGTGCTGACCATGGATGCGTTGATTGGAAATCTTAAAACACATGAGATGAATCGAAGCTATGATTTGTCAAAAAAGGAAGTCAAGAAGGACAAGTCTCTGATGTTAAAGTATAAATCAGAAGAAGATTCAAGTGATGATGATGATATGGCATATCTCATCAGTAGATTCCAAAAGGTTGTGAGAAAAAACAAAATGTATAAAAAGGGAACTAATGGGACTCGAAATACTGCTCAAGGTGATACTTGCTACAAGTGTGGAAAATCTGGGCACTTCATCAGAGAGTGTCCTTTGCTCAAGACTGAAAACAAGGAACATCAAAAGCACAGGGGTGACAAAGAAAACAGAAGGGACCTGGTACTTGGAAACAGAGATCGTAAAGCTGCTGCTGATATGGTTGTAAAAAGGGCTCTTGCTGCATGGGGGGATTCTTCAAGTGATTCAGAAGATCCTGATGAGTCAAAAGATGTGTCTATGGTTGCTGTGCATGAGGAGGAAACTGTCTTCAATGAAATGTTTGCTCTCATGGCACACACAGAAAATGAAGAAGAGAACAATCAGGTAACTCTTCTTGACATGAAAATTGACTTGGACAAATATTCTCTTAAGAAATTAAGAACCTTGTCAAAAGTCATGTTAGATTCTGTGATAGAGCTAACATCTGAAAGAGATGCCATTAATGCTGAACTTGAAATTCTTTCTGAAAACAAAGTTCAACTTGAAGAGACAATGGCAAAAATGGTGTCTCTAGAGTTAAATAATTCTGAACTTAAGTATCAGTTGAGTCAGCTTACTGAAAAGGCTGAAAAACTAAATGGAGAGCCAAATAGCTTGCAAGCTGAAATTGAGGAAAAATTGAAAAACTCTGAGACAAATCTCAGATTGTCACTTGAAAAGAATAACAAATTAGAACAGGATGTTGTTAAACTTAAGGAGGAACTTGAAAATTCTCTTAAGTGGACCAAATCATCAAAGTTATTGTCAAATGTGACAAGTCAGAGTAATTTCAATAAGAAAGGACTAGGAAGTCTAAACATAAGTCCTCCTTATAATCCTCACAGTAAGTATGTGTTTGTGTCTGATAATCTGTTGTGTCTGCATTGTGGAAAAAATGGACATTTGAAAAAAGAGTGTGTCAGCTGGAAAAACTCTCGTGAAAGATACTCTAATTATGCTGAAAGACAGAATGTACCAAATAAGAGACCTGGTCCTACAGAATCTGTCCCAACTCACAGATTTTCAAAGAAAAAATCTGTTCCTGCTCCTAGGTCCTTTGTTAGAAGGATTCAAAGTCTACCGTATTGGGCAAATTACAATCTGATCACTCCTTTGTCTGCCTACTGGGAACTCAAGCTGAAATGGGTTCCCAAGCTTAACAAGTGACTTTTGGTGCAGGTGAGTGAGAGGAGCAGCAGTCAGTGTTGGTATATGGATAGTGGCTGCTCTAAACATATGACTGGTGATGTAAATAACTTCCTCTCACTCAAGACCCTCCAAGGAGGAGGAGTCTCATTTGGCGATGGCAAGAAGGGGTACATTTTGGGAGTTGGGAAAGTGGGAAGATCTCTTGAAGATTCAATCGACAATGTTTACCATGTGGATGGTTTGAAGTACAGCTTGCTGAGTGTTTCACAAATCTGTGATAAAGGAAATGAAGTCAAGTTTACTTCTGAGAAATGCACTGTGGTGAGTTTAACTACAAACAAGGTAATTCTCACTGCACACAGAAGTAAAAATATGTATGTGGCAAACTTGGAAATCTCTCATGGAGATGACTTGACATGTCTCAGTGCTCAAAATGAAAATGCTGATCTCTGGCATCGTAGGCTGGGACATGTGAGTTCATCTTTATTGAATAAATTGATTTCAAAGGACCTGGTCCGAGGGTTGCCTAAGATGAAGTTTGCTGAAAATAAAATATGTGAAGCTTGTGTCAAAGGAAAGCAAATCAGATCATCTTTCAAGCCCAAGAATCAGGTAACATCATCAAGAACCTTAGAGTTGCTGCATATGGACCTGTGTGGACCCTTGAAGATTCAAAGCAGAAATGGCAAGAAGTATATTTTGGTGATTGTTGATGATTATTCAAGATACACCTGGACGAGATTTTTGAGATCAAAGGCAGATACAGCTGATGAGTTGGTGGTATTTTTCAAAATGATTCAAACCAAATTGAATCAAGTTGTTTGCAGTATTAGATCTGATCATGGGACAGAATTTGAAAACTCAACTCTCGATAGATTCTGTATGGAAAATGGTACAAGCCACAACTTCTCTGCTCCAAGAACTCCTCAACAAAATGGAGTAGTGGAGAGGAAGAACAGAACCTTGGTGAATATTGCCAGAACTATGATTATTGAATCAAATCTTCCTCAAAGTTTCTGGGCTGAAGCTGTTAACACAGCATGTCATGTTACCAACAGGTGTCTAATAAGAGCTGTGCTAAACAAGACTCCTTATGAACTACTCAACAACAAGAAGCCAATGCTGAATTACCTTAGAGCCTTTGGATGCAGATGTTTTGTGCTGAACAATGGGAAGGATGATCTGGGAAAATTTGATCCCAGAAGTGATGAAGGAGTATTTGTTGGATATTCTTCATCCAGCAAAGCCTACAGAATATTCAACAAGCGAACACAATGCATTGAAGAAAGCATTCATGTTGTTTTTGATGAAAATGGAAGCTTGAAGAGTGATGGATCAAATGATGATGATGATGTGCTAAAAATGCTAACATCCAAGAAGATTGAAGGCGCTCAAACTGATGCAGATCAACAACTGAAAAATGATTGTGAAGATCAGAATCACAGTCTACCTGAGGAAGATGCTGAGGTTGAACAGGATGATAGGGTACCTGGTACTACTCAAAACTCCAGCCAGAGTACATCAGAACCCCCAGAAGATGATGTCACTCCTGATGAAGAAGATCATGATGGTCTGCCAAATCAGTCTGCTGCAAGGTCAGGATGGAAGCATAGTTCATCACATCCTCTTGATAATCTCATCTCTCCCTTGAATTCTGGAATTCAAACTAGATCAAAAACAAGAAATCTAGTTGCATTCTCAGCATTCATATCATCCATTGAGCCTAAGAATGTTAAAGAAGCATTAAGTGATGCAGACTGGATCAACTCTATGCAAGAAGAACTTCATCAGTTTGAAAGAAGTAAGGTATGGTACCTGGTTCCTCGACCTGAAGGCAGAACAATAATAGGAACCAGGTGGGTATTCAGAAACAAACTTGATGAAAGTGGAGCTATTACTAGAAATAAATCCAGGCTGGTAGTGCAAGGATACAATCAAGAAGAAGGAATTGACTATGATGAGACTTTTGCACCTGTTGCCAGAATGGAAGCTATTAGAATCTTAATAGCTTTTGCTGCTTTTATGGGATTCAAGCTGTATCAAATGGATGTGAAGAGTGCATTTCTGAATGGAGATCTCAAGGAGGAAGTATATGTCAAGCAACCTCCTGGTTTTGAAGATACAGAGCTACCAAATCATGTGTTCAGATTAAACAAGGCACTATATGGTCTGAAACAAGCTCCAAGAGCATGGTATGAAAGGCTGTCAAAATTTCTGTTGAAGAATGATTTCAAAAGAGGCAAGATAGACAATACTTTGTTCTTATTAAAAAGGGAACAAGAATTGCTTATCATTCAAGTTTATGTGGATGACATAATTTTTGGAGCCACTTCAGAACACCTGTGTGAAGAATTCTCATCACTAATGGGAAGAGAGTTTGAAATGAGCATGATGGGTGAGCTGACATTTTTCTTGGGACTGCAAATCAAGCAATCATCAAATGGAATTTCAATATGCCAGGAGAAGTACATCAAAGAGCTTTTGAAGAAATTCAACATGTTTGATTCCAAACCTATTGACACTCCTATGGGAACAAATTCCAAGATGATAGTAGAAGAATCTGATCCCCTTGTGAATCAGACAATGTACAGAGGAATTATTGGCTCCCTGCTATATCTGACTGCTAGCAGACCTGATATTGTTTACAGTGTAGGAATGTGTGCCAGGTTTCAAGCATGTCCTCGTGATTCACACCTGAAGGCTGCAAAACGCATTCTCAGATACCTGAAGAAAACAGGGGACCTGGTTCTCTTTTATCCTGCAGGTGATACTTTTGATCTGGTTGGTTTTGCAGATGCTGATTTTGCAGGTTATCAAGTTGACAGGAAGAGCACCTCTGGAATGGCTCATTTCCTTGGATCTTCACTTATCTCTTGGGGCACTAAGAAGCAGAACTCTGTGGCTCTTTCAACTGCTGAAGCTGAATATGTAGCTGCTGCAGCTTGTTGTTCTCAGTTGCTGTGGATCAGGCAACACTTAGAAGATTTTGGAATCCACATTAAAGCAATCCCTCTAATGTGTGACAACACCAGTGCTGTGAGTATGGGAAAAAACCCAGTTCATCATAAGAGAACAAAGCACATTGATGTTAGACATCATTTTTTGAGAGATCATGTTGAGAAGGGAAATATTGTGCTCACATACTGTCCAACGGAGGAACAGATTGCAGACATCTTCACCAAGGCTCTCAGCAAGGACCAATTTGAGAGAAATCGGCTGAAGTTGGGGATGTTGATCTCCAAGTGATGTTTTTAGCTTCAAACAGAAATATTCCCTCGATGGTTAGAACTGTTGTGCAGGTATCCTTTGTGTGAATTTTAAATATTTGCTCAAGATCATTTTTGTACCTTTCGTAGGTATACCTTCAATAGGGATCTGCTCAGCAAAAAGAAGAGGTTAGAACAATTAAGGAATGAAGTTAAACTCTATCATGGTACCTGGTACCTGTCCAGGTTAGCATTTTACATTAAGTTTAAACTAAAAATTTTGACCGTTGAAAATGCCACGTGTCAGTCATCGGTTACTCTGACCGATCAGTCCAATCGTTTTTTCTCTCAAACGACGCGTCTAATCAATGGACCTGGCACCTTCTCACTTCTTTTAAAAAGGGGTCTTTTCTCCTGAAACTCTCATTCATCTTGAAACTTTATCTCTCTCATTTATCACAAAGACCTCTCACATTCAAAGGCAAATCTGTCTTCCTTCTCTCTTGAGTTCTTCCTGTATCGTAACCATGTCTTCCTCGTCATCTTCTTCGACGCAAATGCTGGGCACACTTGATGAAATTACACCTCTTGCCTTCTATTCTCCAACACCTGCTCCAGCCAGCACTCCTCTCCCACCCAGTCCCTCACAAAATGCTCCAGATAACCCGTTCTTCTCCATTGATCTAAACACTTCTACAGTACCTGGTACTTGTGAAGACATGTTGCCTGACAACATGTTTGAGGGAGATCTACCAAAACACAGGGCTTCAGAGTCAAATATTCTAGCAGCGAGTGAGGAACTCGTGATTGAGAGTCTTGCAATGATGAGGGAAGAGGCCAGAACAGAACACACTGTTGCTCTTGAAAGAGAAGAGGTAAGGCCTTCTCAACCCATTTTTGACAAAACCCCAGATTTAGGGCGGTATTCTTCTTCTTCTTCATCTGAATCTGCTAGTAAAGAAGAACCTTTAAAATGGAGGGTGGAGAGTAGAAAAGGGAAAGAAAAGGTTGTGGAGGAGGCTCCTAAGAGAAGACCTAATACAAGGTCTGCTGCACAGAAATTAATGGGGGATGCCTTGAAGGCAAGTGCACGATCTGCTGCCGCAGTCAGAAGTGCACGAACTTTCAAGGTATCACACTTTAAGATACCCAAAGAAAATTTGGTTGAGTTGTCTGGGGAAGAGGTTGAAAAGAAAAGTGACAAGAAGAAGTCAGAAAAGAAAAGAGAAGTGGTTACAAAGAAGGTTGAGAAGTCACAGTCAAAAGGGAAGAAAACTGAAAGGAAGAGAAAGCGGACACAGGGACCTGGTTCTCAAGCCCAGAAAAGTGAGAATGTCAACATGCAGGAAATAGTTGACAGTCTGAGGAACCAAGCAGTTCTTGCTGGTAGAGTGTTTGATATGGGGATTATCACTCTTCCAGGCATGGACTCTCTGCACGACATGGTGGAGATCCAGTCTTGGTTGCACCTGTTCAACAAGCAATCCCCCATCCTCCATGAAGAAGAGGTCCGTGAGTTTTATTACAATGTTCAATTTCTGGAGGATGGGAGTCTCCTCACACGTGTGAACGATATTGCCATTTCTTTAAATGAGGAGATGTTGGGCAAAATACTCAGAGTGCCTACTGAGGGGACCCGGTCCGTGCAGGAGAAAACTTGCTCTTCAGAATTTGCATCTCTGATTTCAAAGACTCCCACAACCAAGGTTGCTGGGATCTATAAGAAACTCATGAAGAGTGAGTATCAGCTGGTCTTCGAGTTCGTCAACAAAGTGGTTCTCCCTCGAACTGAAAAGAGAACACTTGCTACTGCTGCTGACTTGTACATCATGGAGATGCTGTGCAGCTTTGAGGCTCTGAGTCTTCCTGGTCTTATGATTGAACACATTCACAAGACAGTTATCGAGAGGAAAGGAGTACATGGAATGGGATATGGATACTTTCTCACTAAAGTATTCACACACTTTCAGATTCCTCTTGGTATTGGAAAGGTGGGGACAGTCAAGCAGACCATCTCTGAGCACACCTTGGTTGAATGTGAGTGCATTGAAGGCAGAGGCTTGCCAAAAAGCAAAATGGCACAACTTCTTGCGGACCTGGATAAGCTTAAACATGAGACTGAGGAACTCACTGTGCGTTTGAGTGGTAAAGAGGCTGAAATTGCTGTACTCAAGGCAGAGCTTCTTACTGCACAAACTGAGGGACCTGGTTCTTCAGCTGCACAAGCTCTGGAGAAAGAGAACAAGGAGTTGAGGGCGAAGATAACTGCCCTGCAAGAAAAGGCCATCCAGGATAATGATGCTGCTAATGCACGACTCACTCTTGTTATCCAGTCCCTATCCAAGACCCCTCCCTCTTCCTAAACCTGTCAATCAAATCCCTCCTTGTGTTGTTTTTTTTGTGTGGCAAATTCTCGTGTTAATGGATTTTTAGTTTGCTTTTAATGTATTATGTTATAATGGCTTGTTGGTTACTTTATTCCTTTGATGTTCTTCCCAGTTTCTTTTGTGAATGCTTGTCCTCTACTGTTTGATTGCTGATTAGCTCTGATCTTGTACAATATTTATGTTGACTCAATGGTTTACTGCATATCTTTTTTATGATGCCAAAAGGGGGAAGTAAACTGTAAGTAGCAAAATAAAAGGGAACATACATTAAGGGGGAACATGCATTAAAGGGGAATATTAAGAAAAAGGGGAATATGCAGAAAGGGGGAATACAATGTCAGGGGGAACGACTCTGGTGAAGATCTCAGATCATATCATTGTTTGTCATCATCAAAAAGGGGGAAAATGTTATTTGTAGTTTTGATGATTTGACAAACTTAGGGACCTCATAAAGGTACCGGGTTTTCTACTTGAGTATTGCAGGTGTCTTGTTTGAAGTATTGCAGATGAAACAAACCCAGGGACCTAGTAGAGGTACCAGGCTCTCTTGAGAGTGAGCCAGTCGACTGCCAGCTGGAGATAGTACAGAAAGTAGGTGCACACTTCCCGATGGCGCCAGAAAGTGTGACCTTTCCAACCAATGGCAAGATGTTTAGGAAAGGGACTTGTCAATACAAAAGACACTTTCCTAAACACTTTTTGGTAGTTTTTGCAACTTGATAAACACTTTTCAAGAACTCTTGCAAAGGCTAACAAAAAGGCAAAAGGCAGAATCATTCCTCGAACAACAGCAACATCTGGAGCTTTTCGTCTAGTTGTTTTAGGAATTTATTCTCTTGTTCTTAAATTGTAAACCACTCCTAAATCTATAAAGGAATTGGTGTGTTGAGTTAAAAGTCTAGGTTGTCCAGGTGGGATTGCTTAGTGGGTAGATTGTTTTTCTACTTTGGCTTGTTGAGCAATAGAGGTCTATTGCTTAACGGTAAGATTGATAACTCTTTCTTACATTTGGTGTAATCGTGTTTCGCTTTTGCTTTTGAAGATTAGTGAAAACGATTGAAAATCCTGTGAGACAGGTCGTGGTTTTACTCCCTTAAGCAAGGAGGTTTCCACGTAAAATCATTGTGTTGATTTTACTGCATTCAACTTTCTGGTAATTTTCTGAGTTGAAGTAAGGGACCTGGTCCATTACTCGTTAAGTGAAAGCATACATTCTATCAGAAATTTATTATGGACTCAGAGCGGGTTCATACAAAGAAAGAAAGAGAGAAAAAAAGTTACTTAAGAGATTTATCCATCCAAAGTAGTCAAGATAACACATAATGACATTTTCAAGTAATAAGCTAAAATCTACCCTACTGTATACAAATAAGGAGGAATAGCATGTGAACTAGACACAATTAATGATATTGAAAGACTACTTTATACACTCCATGCACTACAGAGAACTCAAAAGATAGTAATAGACACAAAGGAATGCGATAAGATTGTAAACAAGGTCTATGGGGCAGTGATTACGTTACACACATACTAGTATCAACAAACAAATTATTGGCATTAAGAACATGCTCTGAACAAAGAAGAAAATGATTTCCCCTAAGTCAGAGAAGTCAAGAGAAGAAGAAGAAATCAAAACGAAATAAACACCTAGTCCTAAGTTATTTAAAAAAGAAAAAAAATGCAATAGCAATAGCACTTTGAAGACTTGTTGAAAAAAATTACATGACTTACATAACAAGGTAATAGGTTTACTAATGAGAACAAAGCAAGAAAACTGAATGTCGAAACATACAAACAACACCAAGCAGCAAATTAGTTAGCTTCACAAAAGATATAGAAGACAACAAAAAAACTTATGAAAAAAGAAAGCTAAACATGATACGAAAAAACACCTTGAACATGCTAACGATTTTATTAGAATGAAGAAGAATCTTTGCATGATGACTAACTCAAAGTTCATGTAAATAATATATCTATGTATCTCCATATTAGCATGCGAAGATGAACGCCATTCTCAAGATTGAGCGAGTAACGGGACAAAGCGAAAGAGACGGCAAAAGCAACTTTCGACTAAATCCAAGTAAAAGGGAGCTAATATTCAATGTATATCCAAAACTTTAACAACAAGACAAACACAGAACTAAAGCAAGGGGAACTAAAGGGGTGTACATGGCTAGACAAACAGATAAAGCAAAATCAAACTCCAACCTTTATCGACAAAAAAAACCCATCTAGATTTACTTTTTCCCGTGTACTTATTATTATGCTTTTCTGGGTTATTATCTTTTTTATGAAAAAGGAAAACTAGCTCAGCTACACGCGGATGAACTCGCCGGCAGAAATCAAACAAAAGGCTCCGAGCAAGCCGACTAGTTCCCAGCAACAAGTTATTCCCAAGAAACGGTCAAAACACACATGTGTACATAGTCATCATCGATCACTAACTTCCAGCGATAAACAAACGTTGCATACATCCTTAGATATCTAAAATATTAAACCCGAAAGAAGAAAAAAAAGAAAAAAAAAAGAAGAACATGGAAAAGACGCTATCTAGGGAGGAATATTATAAGGAAAGAGCATTACCTTCTTCTGGGCAGCGGACAAGGACCAGGCAAGCTAGGCGAACGATCTTTCTCCAAAGAACACCAACTCAAATTATCAAAAAATAACAAGAATACTTAGGCAGGGACTTAAAATCTATGTTATTTCTGTTGCCTCTTTTTCTCAAAGTGATTACTCAATCTCTGTAATATTTTGCTTGAACCCTTTATGCCAAAAAATAAAAAAATTACAGAGAACCTGCTTTAGTTTCAAGAAGAGAATTCAACTCAAAAGAAAAAAAACCTCTCTCAAAAAAAAAAAAACAGCTCCAATAAACCAACAGAACATTATATAGGAAGGGGACTAGGTTTTAAAAAATGGAGGGAAAGGGTAGAATCGTCTCAGCCACAAAACGTTATCCCCTCCAATTCAGAGAATATTCTGAAACGATTCTTTGTTCCCAACGGATTTGGAGAGAGCTGGACGACTGGGATCGATTCGTCGTCCTTGAAGCTTGACGTGGCACCCATCCACGCGAGCCAAGTATGAGATCCATCTGCAGGAAATGTACGAGCGAGGTCTAAGAGGAAGGAGACAAAAGAGTGCAGGTTACTGGGTAGCCCACTCGGCGCTCACGCGCTTGGCACAGTTGGGTTTCCACTTTGGAGACGTTAGGCGAAGGTGACAAGGCATGAAGGTCGCGTTGAAAGGATTTGGAGTTGGGCTGAGGAAAATCGATCGCAGAATCGACACCGATGTTTCTGAGTTCTTAGCGAGGAAGAAAACAAATATGGGCCGGGTTGAAAGGATTTGGAGTTGGGCTGGCTGAATATTAAATGGGATTGCAGGGCTTTGAAGATAGGTGGGCTGCTGGATTGAAATGCATGGGCCAAATTCTGGAACTAAAATCAGGCGAGTTGGGCTGGATTTGAAAAAAAAAGGGAATTTTGTATAAATGGCCCAAAATGAGTGTCCAAACAAATTACATTATTGAGAAACTAGAGGGAAATTGATTAAAATAAATTACTTAGATAAGCTTCTTAAGTTTACGGTATAAAATAATCGACTTAGTTGCGAAATAATTAAACCCATAAAACCTTTTTGAGATGATTTTTGAATAATCACGATATTATAACTACACATAATTTATGTAACCCAAATATATTATGAAAAGCGAAGAGGTCCATTAAAAGTAATTTGAAAATTAATTTAAGCTTTATTAAAATCTAATTATTTTAAGTCGTTTTGAATTAAGAAACTTGTCAATTAATTTATCGGAGAGGGTCAAAATTTGGGTGTCAACACCGCCTAGCTTTACAAATTCTTATTATCGGCATAAAGGTTGGTTTTCCGAACCACAAACTCGTAGATAGTTGCAATTGTTTAATTCTTATTGATGTGTGTTGGGCCTTCTCTGAAATCGTAAATGCATGCTAGTTTTCCTATTTTAGTTTCGATAACTAAATGCCTAAATTGTTGATTTCCCAAATTTCGTTCCTTAAAATTGGTCGTAATCTTGGGGGTCATGCTATTTTGTTGTTTGTTCTAGTTTGTGAAGTCTGAGCAACCCCAATTGTGCTAAACGACATGCTTTGACCAATGATGGAGCGTTTGACTTAATTTTTAAGGGCTTAAGTTGTCAAATGGAAAATTTTGGCCAAACAGTTGGAAGTTTGAGTACCCTGGTGGCATAGGTCCAATGGGTCTGGGCATAATTAAAAATGTGATGTTTCATTTTGTTTTCGGTACCTGTGAGTTTGATTTCGGAAGTCAGTATTAAAAATGACACGTTGGGCTGTTTGGAAATCTGGGTCGAGCTCGCTGAACGACTCGGCGGTTCGCAAAAGTCCCTTTAAATCACCTTTAATTTCATGTTTTGATTGTATTTGGGTCAGTAACTTTCAGCGAGAAGTCTCAGCTCACAGACGGTGTCGTCAATTTAGACAAAAGGCCATGTGTCTCACCAATATGGCTTTTTTTGGGAAATTTTTGAGCTAGTCCATATGGCGAACCCGATCTGGCTCGCCAAACTGACTCGTTGACTCACCAATTGGTTCAGCAAGTCTGTCTGCAACCTGTTTTCCGTATTTTTTTTTGAATTGTTCTAACTTATTTTTGGTGTATTTTACACATGACTAGAATCAACATGGACATTAGTGGCATGTCGCCCCACAAAAGAGCACGAGGTGTTGTTATTAATGAGGGGCAGCTACCCTTTCTTAAAAGAGGAATAAGGCCCCTCCCAAGGGAGAAAACGGAAAGGGCAAAGCACACGGATCTGAGGTACTAAAGCACATCTCCGACAGCGAGGGGGACTCGTTTGATTCTTAAGCTACATTCTCTGAGCCTGACGATGACTAACCTCTGCAATCCAGGAGAGATGAGATTCGTTCTATAATTCGCCAGGCCACACCTCCTACTACTCAAACAAGGACAACTCTGACACAGATGGTCGGTCCAGCACCACCAGTTCAGGGTCTTCCTCCTCGGCTACTCAACAGGCTAAAGGCCGAGGGGTTGAGTATGATTCTTGAGAAAAAGCTAGTATCCACAGAGGGCATAGAGGTAGAAATTCTAGGGTGAGGGACGCACTCTGGTACCATCACTTTGATATCTTATCCATGACCTAAGGCTCGTATATCCCAACCTGGGTGCATAAGTTCTACATTGCATACGACGAGCTAAATCCCCAGGGAAGAAGAAGGCGAGTGCCTTCAGACTAGAAAAGTTCGTAGTGTTTTGGGGGAATGAAGTGGGAGAAATGATCACATCAATGTTGTACTTGACATAGCCACGGGGTTTGAGAACGAGTATGAGGGGCTAGCCACAACACAAGCCTTGGATGATCTGAAGGGATAACTTGCTTCCTCGATATCTTACACCACCCGAGATGGATTAAGGCAGGTTCTCAAATTGAGAAGAAGGACTTGCACGTACGCAATTGCCCGGTACTGGTTCGGATTCATCGTAGCTCCTTCATGCCCTCACAAAATGATCCCATCCACCGCCACCCAAGGCAGCCTGTCTAGCATCCATCATCACATATGAGTGTCTCAATTTGGGACTCATCATTGAGCAGGAGATGGCCATGAGGACCAAGCAGCGGTAGACATCGCTTCCTTTCCCGGTCTTAAATACTGAGCTATGTCCGCGTGCTGGAGTTCCTAGTGATGAGAAAAAGGACATCAACGTCACCCCAGATTTTCAATAAACATAAAAGACGAGTTAGTTGATACCTGCAGAGGCTTTCATACTCCAAACTCCGGACCTTCATGAACTCCCGCCTCTACTTCGTGTAGATTTGTCACAACTTGTATACTAGATAAACCAAAATTTAGATTTTCTAGAAGTGCAGGTGCCACCTACGGAGGCCACCTACAGAACGTAGGTAGGACCATGGTTCGTGGACCAGGTCCATCATTCTTGTTCCACAGAAAAACTAAAAGATCCCAAATGACGGTAAGGACCCACAGACCGTAGGTAAGTCCATGTCCGTCGATCTTTGTCCATAGACCCATTCTATGAACCAAACGATGAAGGAACAGGACGGACCATAGGTAGGACCACGGTCCATCGACCAGGTCCATCGATCTTGTTCCACACATCCATTCTCTATACCGAACGACGAAGGAACAGGACGGACCATAGGTAGGACCATGATCCGTAGACCAGGTCCGTCAATCTTGGTCCACTAACCCATTCTCAAAACCAAACGACGGCCAGGACCAATGGACCGTTGATAGGAACGTGGTCCATGGACCATGTTCATCAATCTTGGTTCATAGATGACGGCCAAGACCTACAGACCATAGGTAGGACCACAGTCCGTGAACCAGGTCTGTCATTAATTTCGACATCAGTTAATTTTGAGGTCTTTTGGTGTTTTCCTATTTCGTTTAACCTCTACGATACATCGTTTAGACCCTAATGAGGTTTTAGTTAGTTTAAGCCTGGAAACATAACTAAACTTACCTAAGTTAAATCATTAATCAAAACATAGAAAATTAGAAGAAGGAGAGGAGAAAAAGGTCAAGAACCCTAGTTCAAGAACGCAACAAGATTCCATCAGTTCCAACCCCTAAATCTAAATATTTCTTCGTAGAATTAATCACCAAGTATGTGGGATTTCAATAGTGGGTTCCTTTCACACATTAGATCCTTAGTTTTCAGTCAGTTTCTTGATTCCCACATCATGACTAAACTTAGAGTTTCTTGAATGTTAGAATAATTGGGTTCTTAGCTATTCGAATGATCCAAATCAGATTATTACATTAATATTTAGTTTATCGCATGAATTTCAGAACCATAGGTATGGATTTATTTAGTTCTTGAATTACACATGCTAGGTCAGATATTTTAGTTATTCAGTTATACATATGTGACATCCGGGGAGCACCCCATAGACGTAACCTGAGTAATCATCCTCATCAAGGACTAAGACTAGCCTCTTAGCTTACATCATTACATTCATAGGTTAAAATGCAAAAAATTTAACTTTTCTTCTATCTATCATGAGGTTTACATAAACCTCTCGCATACACATACTATAGTCATATCGAGTTAACATAGACCCTTCGTATAACAAGATTACATAGTCTTGTAATTTTATTACACATATATATAAGATATAACATAGTCTTAAAACGATTGTCTCATATCATAACCATCTAAACAAGAGTATAACAATTGGGCATAGCCCATACATCAATACAATAAAAGTCACATATAGGCTATACAATCTTTACTACTCAAATGAAAGGAAATGAACACATTGTCTTTAAGACTAATCAATATCCAAAGCTAGAAAAGGGCATTGTCCTCGAAGTGGTGAGGACCTACCCAACTTGGGGAATGAGAATCCAAGTCTTCCTTCAAAAGTCATCACAAGGCCTTCAACGACCGGAACCTAAAATGTTGGGGAAAAGGGAGAAAATGGGGTAAGCACATCACTTGTACTAAGTATAGGCACATATACACACACAACATAAAATCATGCTAAAAATGGGACATTTCATTAAAACATGCTAATTTACATTGAAAAGCCTTATGCACATTCAAGAACCAATACAAGTCAATAACACATATTCATTAAGTCAATACTATGTTCATCACAAGACCAACAATACCAAGTCTAGTCAAGTCAACATGCATATCAATATAATTGAGAACATAATCAATACAACTCTACCATTAAGTTATAATATCAACAAGCATGTATAAAAGTTCATAACATCATAATTTAACAATAGAGACCAAACAAATGTTCGTAAGTGAAACCAACATCATAGTGTATAGTGTCATTAACATGCTAGATCATCATATCCATATCATTTACATTTATAAGCATATGCACACACACATACACACACACACACACACACACACACACACACACACACACACACACACACACACACACACACACACACACACACACACACACACACACACACACACACACACACACACACACACACACACACACACACACACACACACACACACACACACACACACACACACACACACACACACACACACACACACACACACACACACACACACACACACACACACACACACACACACACACACACACACACACACACACACACACACACACACACACACACACACACACACACACACACACACACACACACACACACACACACACACACACACACACACACACACACACACACACACACACACACACACACACACACACACACACACACACACACACACACACACACACACACACACACACACACACACACACACACACACACACACACACACACACACACACACACACACACACACACACACACACACACACACACACACACACACACACACACACACACACACACACACACACACACACACACACACACACACACACACACACACACACACACACACACACACACACATATATATGTATAAGAGCGTCCTTCTAAGACTTCCCTCAAGGCTAACTAGTGCAATGTATAGGTAGAGTCTCATACCCCTACTTAGACTAAGTTAAACCCCTTAGGCCATCCTAGTTAGAGTTCATTCCATTATTTCATTTTATCTTTTAGGAACATCTTGCCTTAACCGACATAGATCACATGAGATAATATAGAATTCGGTGTCATGGATACCCTACACCGAAATAAGGCGGACTACTTGCCAAGGTAGTACCAAAACATGAACATAGAATCTATGTGGATCCACTAGCTAGTATTCCTAGGGGGGCAACATAGTTCAAGAACTAGGAGATGTAGTTAGGACCCTCTTTATGTTACATGCATTATAGTATCGAATCTCATGAGTACATCAGTAATCCTACCTTTTTTTGTGGGAAGGGACATTCCTCACTATAGTTCACTCGGTGCTAAGCTAGAGACTTTTTTGAAATGTCTTTAATTCCTTTATTAATCATCATAGCTTAATGTAGGTCATACGATCTATCCCTCATACAATCATCATCATCATATCTCAATAAGAATTGCATGAGTATTGTCCTTTCATTACAATTCATACATGTGAGGTTAACACATTTACATAGTGACATCATAATAAGACACATTAGTAAGTTATCACCACCTTTATAAACTTTACATCTTAACCAACAATCACAACCCATAGCTCAAGACATTCCAATTCAACTTCATACTAACCCTATCAATCTTAACATAAGGTATATTTCAATATAACTTTATCACTAAACACAAGTAATCATAATTGAAGTAAAGGGTTGAGATCACATGACTTACAAAATATCCTTCACAAGCCATCATCAAGGTTTTACCATCAACTATCCAATTCAACCCAACAATGGGTGTGATAACATCATTTAGTAGTAATTAATACAATAACTAGGTCAATAGCATCATCACTATCTCAATTAACTTCAACCATATCCTAGGGTTAGAGGGAAAAGGTTCATTACGACTTCTTTAAGAATAGATCCCATTCCAACAATACATTACCCTAGACATTCCATGAAAGAATTAGAATAGATAAAACAAGTCTAACAATCAGTACATTCATAAATTCCCATCAATTTATAAGCATGATCCATGATTTTTGGAAATTGGGAGAATGGACATGATCTATATGAAATTGCATCAATTAAAATCAATTAACCAAAAATATACGCTTAATTAGTCATAGGCAATCATAGTTTATCATCATTTGAAGTTTAGAAGAAAACCCATTATAATAAGAAAAACCCTTGGAATTGGGTGATTTAGAAATAAACTTTGAAAAGACCTTGTGGGGAAAGAAATCACAAGAGTGAATAAACCATACCTTAATTAAGATTAATCCACGGAATTGAAGTGAAATCCTCAAGAAATTGGTCTTCTTCTTCAAACATTGTTCTTTCTTCAATGAAGGATTTTGGGCGAGAGAAAGTGGAGAGATATGAGGGCTTTTGAGTTTTGTTTTGGGAATTTGATTTAGGTAAGTAAAAATTAATTAAAACTTACCCTTAGTCAATATATATTCATCCCCTAAATTATCCAAAAGACCCCTCAATTAAATGGGTCCTTTTGTGAAGTCAAAATGCTAAAAATATGATTTCAACTAATATGGGAAGTGGCTCCGCGTTGGAAGGCTAATTTCTGAATTTATATTTGAAATGTAATTTATTGCGAGGACACTTTTTTGAAGCTTCCTGTGGGATGCACGACGTATAGCAGACTCTTGAGTCTTGTCTCGCACAGGCTGCTTTGGCAGCTTGCCTGCCCATGGTGTGGTCCTCCTCAAGGACCCTTAGGGTGGTCCTTGGGGAGTCGCTATTTAACGTTTAGAACCTCTATACTACATTTTACCTATTTAAAGTATTTTTACCAGTGCTATACTTCATTTTACCTTCCTAACATTTTCCAAACATATGGATGTCAACTAGTTCAATTTAGCTAGTTTCCGGACGTCATCGACGTTTCTTGACGCCTTGCCTCTAAAACTTTCTAAATGGGTTATAAACATTATTTTATGCTTAGTCACACTGTTTTAAGGTTTATTTCATCATGTGAGGCTCTTTCTTAGGTCATGGACTTTTGGAGTATTACATTATCCCCCCTTAGGAATATTCGTCCCCGAATGACATAAAAATTCTTTAAAAAGGAAGAAATAGACTCAAGACTAGAAGCCCAACCAACCACAAAATAATATCACTATGAGTCACATCTAATTGGAGTACTTCACAAGTCCATTCAACACATAATTATGGAAGTACCCATAGCAATTTAAATCACAAGTCATTTCGCATAAGATCTCAACTTTCATAACACATATCAAGGAAATACCTTCTCAACACCAATCATAAGCTCCAAATAACACCAAAGAGTTACAATGCTATTCTTCTCAAGACAACATAAAAGGACCAAAAATCTCAAGAAGGCATTTCATCTAAGTGCAAGTTAACACAAAAAGCTTCTTTCATGAAAACTCATTTTGAAGAAACCTTTATCAAAAGATGCACATCTTTGCAAACAAGCCAAATTCAATTTATTCATTATTTTTATTAATAAGAACAACTAAACTTAATTAGAAAAGATATAAGGATAACGGGACTTCAGGTCTAATTAGAAAAGATATAAGGATAATGGGACTTCATGTCGGCCTCGGCCTCCCATGTTGCTCCCTCAACTAGGTGATTCTTCCATAACACCTTTATGGAAGACACCTCCTTGTTCCTCAACCTCTTCACTTGTCTATTAAAGATTTAAACCGGAACCTCCTCATAAGAGATGTTCTCTTCCACACCTAGGCCCTCAATAGGAAGTATGGACTTGGGGATCACCAATGCACTTCTTAAGCTTAGAAACATGGAAAATCGGATGAACCGATTCCAATTTACTAGGTAACCTCAACTGATATGCAACCTTACCAATAATTTGAAAAATTAAATAAGGACCCACATAAAGAGAACTCAACTTCCCTTTTTTGCCAAATCTCACCACCCCTTTCATAGGCGAAATTTTTAGATACACTTTATGCCCTTCTTCAAACTCTAGTTCTCTACTCCTATGGTTGGAATAAGACTTTTGCTGGCTATAGGCTGTTTTCAAGCGATTCCTAATAATATGAACCTTCTCCAAAGTTTTATAAATCAATTTGGGACCCAAAAGTGAAGACTCACCCACTTCAAACCATCCAATTGGAGATCTACATCTTCTACCATACAGCTTCATACGGAGTAACTATTGTTGTAAGAAAACTCAACCAAAGGAAAATAATTATCTCAATTTCCTTTGAAGTCAATAATACAATCTCTAAGAATATCCTCAAGGGTTTGAATAGTACGCTCTGCTTGACCATCCGTTTGGGGATGAAAAGCGGTACTTAACTTCACTTTTGTACCCAACCCTTTCTAAATTGACCTAGAAAACCTAGATGTGAATTGTGCACCCCTATCCAATATGATGGATAACGGAATAACATAGAGACCCACAATCTCATCTATCAAGATCCTTGCATAATCCTCCGCCGAGCATATGGACTTTACGGGAATGAAATGAGAGAATTTGGTCAACCTATCCACAACCACCCAAATAAAATCGTGTTGCTTTTGTGTCTGAGGAAAACCTACCACAAAATCCTTATTAATGTGTTCCCACTTCTAAGTAGGAACTTGTATTCCTTCAAGTAAACCACCCGGCTTTTGGTGTTCGGCTTTCACTTGTTGGCAATTTGGACATTTTACAACAAATTCAGCTATGTCCCCTTTTTAACCATCCCACCAAAACACTTCTCTAAGGTCATGATACATCTTTGTAGAACCCGGATGTATGGAGGAACGGTACCCATGAGTTTCCTCAAGAATCCGGTTTCTCAAACCATCTACATTGGGAACACACAACCTTCCTTGATACATCAAGACACCATCCCCGCCCCTAAGGAGAATGACTCAGTTAGCTTACCAATAACAGATTTCTTCAACTCCATGAATGGTCGATCAAGGTGTTCCTTAGACTTCACCTCAACCACCAAAGACGATTCGGAGTTATGATGGACCATAAAACCACCATTTGGAGAATCTTCCAATCTAACACCCAATCTAGTAAACCTATGAGCATCTTTCACTAGATCTTTCTTGGCTTCATCTACATGAGACACAATACCCATGGTGATACGACTTAGAGCACCTGCAACCACATTGGCTTTGTCGGGGTGGTAGAGAACACTCATGTTGTAATCTTTCAACAATTCCAACCACCTTCTTTGTTGGAGATTCAACTCGTTTTGAGTAAACAGATATTGAAGATTCGTGTGTATGGTATACACATCAACATGAACACCATACAAGTTATGCCTCCATATTTTCAAAGCAAACACCAAGGACGCTAACTCAAGATCATGAGTTGTGTAGTTCTTCTCATTCACCTTAAGTTGTGTAGAAGCATAAGCTACTACTTTCCCATGTTGCCCAAGGAAACACCCTAAGACCACTTGGGATGCATCACAATATTCTACAAAGCCCTTGGTATCCTCCGGTAGTGTAAATACCAAAGCGGATGTAAGCCTATCTTTTAAAAGCTTCTTTCACATGCCTCCGACCATTCAAATTTCACACTCTTTTGGGTCAATGTAGTCAAAGGAGAAGCAATGGACTCAAAACCATCCACAAACCTCCTATAATAACCTGCTAGACCCAAGAAACTCCTTATGTCGGTTGGAGTCAATGGCCTAGGCCAATTTTTCATCGCCTCGATTTTTATTGGATCAACCTCAACTCCTTCACTAGAGATGATATGACCAAGAAATGCCATTGACCTCAACCAAAACTCACATTTGCTATACTTGGAAAATAATTGGTTTTCCTTAAGCACTTGTAACACCACTATCAAATGATTCATGTGTTCACCCTCATTTTTCTTATATACCAAGATGTTGTTAATGAATACAATGACAAATGAATCTAGGTAACTTCGAAACACCCTATTCATGAGATCAATAAACGCCATCGGGGAATTAGTGAGACCAAATGACATTACTAGAAACTCATAGTGACCATATCTAGTCCGAAATGTCATATTTGGTATATCTTCGAATCTCACCCTTAGTTGGTGATATCTCGACTTCAAGTAAATCATAGAAAAGTATTTTCCCCTTGAGTTGATCAAATAAGTCGTCAATCCGAGGAAGATGATACTTGTTCTTAATAGTGACTTTATTGAGTTGGTGATATTTAATACACATTCTAAGGGACCCATTCTTCTTCTTCACAAACAAAACCGGAGCAACCCATGTAGAAATACTAGGTCTAATGAAGCCTTTGTCTAGTAAGTCCTTGAGTTGAGCCTTTAACTCTTTTAATTCGTCCGGAGCCATACGATAAGGAGTAATTGAAATGGGATTTGTATCTGATAGCAAGTCAATACCAAAAACAATTTCCCGTTAAAGAGAGATTCCGGGAAGATCATTAGGAAAGACCTCTGAAATTTCCTTACTACGGGGACCATCTGAATGGGAGGATTTTCGGAGTCCAAATCATTGACTCTTACAATATGGTATAAACACCCTTTAGACATCATCTTACAAGCCTTTAGACAAGAGATAATATGACCTCTAGGAATAGAATTTCCCCCATTCCATAATAAGATGGGTTTATTTAGAAAATTGAACTTGACAATTCTTGTTCTACAATCAATAGAAGCAAAACAATCATGCAACAAATCCATCCCCAAAATGACATCAAAATCGACCATATCAAATTCTACTAATTCAACATGAGTAACTCTAATGGCAACATTATAAGACAATTTCTATATACCCTTTTTGCTACCACCGAGTTGCCTACCGGGGTAGTTATTATAAATGGTTCATTTAGGACATCGGGCAAAACATCAAACTTACTAGCTATCAAGGGAGTAACGAAAGATAATGTAGCACCCAGATCAAGTAAATAATATACATCAATAGATAATACTTGTAACATACCGGTCACCACATCAGGAGAACTCTATTGTTCACCCCTAGAGCAAAGTGCATAAAAGTGATTCTTCTTTGGACCATCCACATTCGAACCACTTGCTTGAGATTTCCCACTACCCTTGTTCTTGACTCTTCACATTAGGTCAATCCCTAACCTTGTGTCCACTCTTGCCACACCCAAAGCAATTGTCCGTCCCAACGAGGCAATCACCATAATGCTTCTTACCATACTTTCCACAAGTTGTCTTGTTACTTGGTGAAATAGTACATCTTCCCTTTTGAGACATAGGGTTAGACACCCTATCATCACGAGCCTTGGGAAATTTTGTAGGAACTTAATTATAAAACCTTTTCTTGAACCTAGGCTTGTCTTGGATATCAAGCCTACCATTCGAAGAACCACCATCATAAGACCTTGCCTAATTGGCATCCCTACTCTTTTTCTTAAACCTTGGCTCTTCAACTTGTTGAGCATGAACCATGAGACGAGAAATGTTCATATTATTATGTACCATAGCCGAATGACATTCTTCTTTCTAGTTATCGAACACTCCCATCATAAAGCGACTCATTTCATCCCCTGGATCAGAAACCAAAGAAGGAGCATACTTTGCAATTCAGTAAATTTCAAAGAGTAGTCAAGAACGCTCATACCTCCTTGATGAAGGTTGATGAATTCATACACTTTGTCTTTCCTCTTCTCCCTAGGAAAGAACCTATCAAGGAAATCCTTCTTGAAAATCTCCCATGTCACCGGTCGATCTCTTAAAGGCATATTGTCTCTCCATTGGACGTACCAAGTTTGGGCCACATCTTTGAGTTGGTAAGTGGCTAACTCGGCCTTCTCACTAGTAGTCAACCCCATAGCATAGAGAATCCTGTAGATCTCGTCGACAAACTCTTAGAGGTCTTTCTCAACTTTGGACCCATAAAAAGTAGGGGGATTCATCATTGTGAAATCCCTCAAATGAGAGGCCATGGTGCTAACATGTTGGTTTCCTCGGGGTACCACTCCCGGTTAGCTTGGGCCGTCATGGATTGTTCTTGAGCAGTGATGGCTTGTGCTGGAATAGTAATGGCTTGGGCAATTTGGAGAAAGGATTCCCTTATGTTCCCATCCGACAAGGCCGGAGGATTAGCCGGAGTTTGATCATCATTAGCAACTTCTTCAAGAAGAGGATCTTGATTGCCTTAGGGAGGAGCTCTCGCATTGGCAATCTATTCATCAAGTCTTCAAGCGGCTGTTCTTAGAGTATTCATTGCCTATAATCACAATAAAATTATTATATGATAAGAACATATAGATTCAAGACTTTAGAGGCACGATAATGGATTTCCAATAAAAGGAGAATTCCCTAAGCATCATATAGTTTCCTATTCATAACTGTGGTGCGCTTCATAATTATGAATAAGACTCTAGATAGACACAGTTCTGTGATACATCGACTCTAAAGATATTCAACCTCATTCTTTGATACCAAGTTTGTCACATCCGAGGAGCACCCCCTAGACATAAACATCGTCGTCATCCTCATCGAGGACTAAGACTAGCCTCTTGCCTTACATCATTACATTCATAGGTTATAAATGCAAAAAACTAAAAATTTTCTTCTATCAATCGTGAGATTTACATGGACTTTACGCATACACATAATATAGTCATGTCTAGTATGCGTAGACCCTTCGTATAAGAAGATTACATAGTCTTCCACTTTTATTACACATATGTACATATATATAAGATATAATAGTCTTAAAAACGGATGTCTCATATCATGACCATCTAAAAAAGAGTATAACATTTGGTCATAGCCCATACATCAAAAAAATAAAAGCCACATATAGGCTATACAATCTTTACTACTCAAATTAAAGGAAATGAACATATTGTCTTTTTGACTAATCAATATCCAAAGCTATAAAATGTCGTTATCCTTGAAGTGTGAGAACATACCCAACTTGGGGAATGAGAATCCAAGTCTTCCTTCAAAAGTCGTCACAAGCCCTTCAACAACCGAAACCTAAAATGAAGAGGATTAGGGAGAAAATGGGGTTAGCACATCTTTTGTACTAAGTATGGGCACATATGCAGGCACATCATCAAATCATACTAAGAAGGGGACATTTCATTAAACATACTAATTTATTTTGAAAAGTCTTATGCACATTCAAGAACCAATACAAGTCAATATAACATAATCATTAAGTCAAGACCATGTTCATCACAAGACCAACAATACAAAGTCTAGTCAAGTCAACATGCATATAAATATAATTGAGAACATAATCAATATAACTCTACCATAAAGTTATAATATCAACAAGCATGTATAAGAGTTCATAACATCATACATTAACAATAGAAACCAAACACATGTTCATAAGTTAAACAAACATCATATAGTGTCATTAACATGTAAGGTCATCATATACATATCATTTACATTTATAAGCATATACATATATATGAGAACATCTTTCTAAGATTCCCTTTAGGCTAACTAGTGTAATGTATAGGTAGAGCCCCATACCCCTACATAGACAAAGCTAAACCCCTTAGGTCATCCTAGCTAGAGTTCATTCCATTATTTAATTTTACCTTTTGGAAACATCTTGCCTTAACTGACATACACCATATGAGATAATGTGGAATTCGGTGTAATGGGACCATACACTGAAAGAAGGCGGACTACTTGCCGAGGTAGTACCAAAACATGAACATAGCATCTATATGGATACACTAGCTAGTATTCCTATGGGGGAAACATTGTGAATAAACTAGGATATGTAGTTGGGAACCTCTTTATGCTACATGGATTATAGTCTCCAATCTCATGAATATATTAATGACCCTACCTTCCCTATGTGGGAAGGGACACTCCTCACTCTAGTTCACTCGGTGCTAAGTTAGAGTCCCTATTGAAATGTATTTCATTCCTTTATTAATCATCATAGCTTAATGCAGGTCATAGGGTCCATCCCTTATAAAATCATCATCACCATAGGTCAATAAGAATTGCATGAGTATTATCCTTTCAATATAATTCATACATGTGAGGTTAGTACATTTACATAGTCACATCACAATAAGGTACATTGGTAAGTCATCACCATCCTTATAATCTTTACATCTTAGCCAACAACTTTCAACCCATAGTTCAAGACGTTCCAATTCAACATCATACCAACCCTATCAATCTTAACATAAGGTATACTTCAATATAACTTCATCACTAAACACAAATAGTCATAATTAAAGTAAAGGGTTAAGATCACAAGACTTACCAAATCTCCTTCACAAGCCATCATCAAGGTTTTACCATCAACCATCCAATTAAATGCAACATTGGGTGTTATAACATCATTCAATAGTAATTAATATAATAACTAGGTCAAAAGCATCATCACTATTCCAATTAATTTCAATTCATAACCTAGGGTTAGAGGGAAAGAGTTCATCATGACTTATTCATGAAATAGATCCAATCCCAACAATATGTTACCCTAGGAAGTCCATTAGTGAATTAAAATAGATAAAACAAATCTAACAATCAATACATTCATAAAGTCCCATCAATTTATAAGCAAGATCCAATATTTAGGGAAATTGGAGAAAGGTACATGATCTATATGAAATTGCATAAATTAAGATAAATTAACCAACAATCTAAACTTAATTCTTCACATGCAATCATAATTTATCATCAATTTGAAGTTTAGAAGAAAATCCATTAGAATAGGAAAAACCCTTTGAATTGTGTGATTTAGAAATCCACTTAGAAAGGACCTCTTGGGGAAAGGAATCACAAGAGTGAAGAACACATACCTTCATGAAGATTAATACACTAAATTGAAGTAAAATCCTAGAGAAATTGGTCTTCTTCTTCAAGCTTTGTTCTTCCTTCATGGAGGATTTTGGGAGAGAGATAGTAAAGAGAGATGAGAGCTTTTGGGTTTTATTTTGGGAATTTGGCATAGGTGAGTCAAAAATGACTTAAATCTTACCCTTAGTCAATATATAGTCACCCCCTAAATTATCAAAAAGACCCCTTATTTAAAAGGGTCTTTTTGTGAAGTCAAAATGCTAAAAATATGATTTCAACGAATCTGGGAAGTGGCTCCGTGTCGCCAGGCTTATTTCTGAATTTATTTTCGAAATATGATTTGAGGTAGTGAACCTCGTGGAGTGAACGCATCACGAAGTAAATTTCTTCAAGCGTCGTGTGGGCTGCGCGACGCAGCAACCTCTTGAATCTTGTCTCTCGCAGGTTTTTTTGGCAACTTGCCCCCCATGTTGGGGTCCTCTTCAAGGACCCTTAGGGTGGTCCTTGGGGAGTCATTATTGAAATTTTAGACCCTATATACTACATTTTACCTATTTTAAGTAGTTTTACAATTTTTAGACTTCGTTTGACCCTTCCAAACCTTTGTCAAACATAGGGACGTCAACAAGTTCAATTTAGCTAGGTTTTGGACGTCATGGACGTTTCTTGACGCCTTGCCTGTAAAACTTCCTAAATGGTTTATAAACATTATTGTAATCTTATAAACAGTGTTTCAAGATTTAGTTCATCATGTGAGGCTCTATCTTAGGTCATGGACTTTCGGAGTATTACTACATGCCTAAGTTATTAATGAATCATTATCAGATTAATTGTTGCATTCTCAGTTTGCATGTTCAGTTTGCATGTTCAGTTTGAGATATCCAATTTTTGGGAGTAGCATAATATCGAGTTGGACTAGGGTTTAGCGTACCCAAATAGTCCAAAAATACTAGCCAAGTAGGTTTTAAATTCCCTCTGAAGGCATCAATTTATTGATCACGCAAGCATGAATTTATACCTCTTGTAGGGTATATTGGGTCCTCTCGATGAGGCTTATACATCGGACTTCACATTTAGCTTATATTTTTAATTATCGATTATTAGTAGCTCCCGTAGTTTAGTCAGATTGCACTGCATTAACCATTTATTAGTATATTCGATATTCTGTTTCAGCAAGTTATAAAATGGTCAATGTATTCAGTTATATAAGAAATCTTTGAGGTGATGCAGGTCACTGGAAATGATCGGGTTGAGTTACCATCATACCATTTGAAAGATGTGGCTCCTATCTGGTATACTTAGTGGAAGGAAAATACAGGTACAAATGCATCTTCTATTACTTGGGATTGCTTTAGTTAGACTTTTTTGGAAAGGTTTTTCCGAATAGAGTTGAGAGAAGCAAAGGCCTAGGAATTCATCAACATAACTAGGGTAACATGACGGTCCAAGAGTATGGGCTCAAGTTTAACCAACTCTCTTGGTAAGCTCCTCACAGGGTTGCTGACACCTGGGATCAGATGAATAAGTTCTTGTATGGACTATCAAATTTGGTGAAAATTGAGTGCAAAAATGCTATGTTACTGGGAGACTTGAACATCTCTAGGATTATGACTCATTCTCAACAGGTTGAGGGTGATAAGCTTATGGAACAAGCCAAGGAGAATAAGAAGGCTAGGACTGGCGAACTATGACTACTCTCAGCACAACTCGAGTGGTGGAAACCACTCACAATTTCAGCCTTCTTTGTCATCTAGTGTTCCATCTTCAAAGAACAGGTATGATCAGAAGGTTAGGGCACCAGGCTCTAAGTCTCAGGGAAGTGTTTTAGGCACCAAAACTTACCCCACTTTCCCTAAGTATGGTAAGAACCATCCGGTCGAGTATCTCGCAGGAAAGGAATGATTTTTTAGATGCGGTCATTCTGGTAACAGGTTGAGGTATTTTCCTTCTAGACACAGTCAAGGAGGTATTAATGGTAGAGCTAAGTCTACAACTTGAACAACACTAGCAAGCAGGAAGGCTTTCCTGATGTAGTCACTGGTACGTTACAAGTCTTTTACCTTGATGTTTATGAATTGTTAGATTTAGGGGCTACTCTTTCCTTTATAACTCCTCACATAGCAGTCCAATTCAGTGTTAGTCCAAAAACACTCTTTGAACCTTTTTCAGTCTCTACTCCAGGTGGTGGCCCAATTATTGACAGACAGGTATACAGAAATTGCACTGTCATAGTCTCTCAAAAAGTCACCTTACCAGACTTGTAGAGTAATAAATGGTAATCTTCTATGTCATTCTAGCCATGGATTGGTTACATTCTTGTTATGCCTCAATAGATTGTAAAACTAGGATTGTTCGTTTTTAGTTTCCAAATGAACCAATCTTAGAGTGGAAGGGTAGAAGCTTAGCGCCTATGGGTTGATTCATTTCTTACCTTAAGGCATGAAAGATGATCTCTAAGGATTATCTTTATCATCTAGTTCAGGTTACGAATTCTAGCTCTGAAACCCCAACTCTTGATTTAGTTCTAGTAGTTTATGAGTTTCCAGAAGTGTTTCCAGAAGATAATCCAGAGTCCCTCCCGAAAAGAAAGTTGACTTTGAAATTGATATCCTTCAACATACCCATTCTATTTCTATTCCTCCTTACATAATGGCTCCAACTGAGCTTAAGGAATTGGAAGAACTGCTGAAAGACCTTCTAGATAAGGGCTACATTAGACCTATTATTTGTAACGACCCGCAAGTACCCCCCAGAAGAAAAGAGCACTCTTGAGTCGTCACAAGGCGTACTTGACCTATCGGTGTCTTGTACAAGCCTCTTCACTATCGTCCATTACATAACACATAAAAAGTAGTGCGGAAAAAAAACTTTTCACGACATCAATAATAATAAGAAAATATTTTTTCTAAATACTAATGATAGTCCAATCGTCACAATCCAACTTAAGGACACAACTTTAATTTCTTAGGAACACGACCCTTTGCATCGAAACAAAAATACATATTAGGTATTATACAAGTCTTACAAAAGAACCAAAGAAACATAGACTATGTACTCGAATATATGAGGACATACCGAGTCTTGAGAGAGTCGATTCCCAAGCTTTGCCTTCTAGACTTCCACTTGCTTCCAACTTATACTTATATAGTATAGAAAAGTATGGGGTTAGTACAAACATTGTATTGAGTATGGCATATGCAAAAACATGCAAAAGCGGACATTTTAGTAGAAATATAGCTTTCATGCTAATTGAGCAAGCCTTCATGAGTATAGATGTAAAATAACATATAAATATTATTTAGCACGTAGATTAGAACATCCATAATTTTAAGATAAAACTAAACTTTACAGTGAACTTAAGAAACCTTATAGTGAACCTTCTTTCATTTCAACTTATAGTGAACCCATTTTATAGCAACTCTAAGTGAACTCATTCCCTTTGAAGTTTCCCTAACCAAGGTTATCCTAAGACTCACTAAGGTAAGACATGAAGGAACTGAGCATACAATCCCTTCAATACATATTTAAGTGATCCTCAAGACCACCTATTATAGGCTTACTTCACATGAGTGTTCTTCTTCCAAGGAAACCCCAAAGTTACACATAGTGCAATGTGAGAGTAGCATCCATACTACTACTCCTACCAAGTGCTCCTTGAGGATTCTCTTAGATAAGGCATACCACATTCATCATACATAATTTCATCATACAAGACATTAGTTTAACATGCTTTGTTAACATTAGACACTATGTCACATAACTTCATTTACATCACATAATGACGCATTCATACATTACACATAAAGAGACAACAAGACTCCGTTTTCAAGTGCCTACGCGTGCAATGGATAGATAGTGTCTCATACGACCACCTACCCAAGTAGTACACTCTTTAGAAAACTTAGTTCATTACATTCTTTTGTTGGGGCAAGCTTTAACCGACATAGACCATGAGAGGTAGACATGGAATCCCGGTATTTGCCCCTACCGGATGAGGGATCCCCACTTGCCTAAGGTAGGGTCATTCTTGAGACTTTACATGGATTCTCCATTAACTAATCCTATGTGAGCGCATAGTTAAGGGATAAGGAGATTTCTTCTATGTAACCCATTCTCTACTAACGAGGAGTACTCATCTCAAGAGGTACATTGGGTACAACTTCTCAACTCACGAAGTATAACAACCCCTTCTTCAAATCCTCTCGGTGCTAAGAATAACTCCCCTAAAGAGTCTTACACATTCATTACTAAAGGTAAAAGGATAATTATTGGACACCACATCTCAACTCATGAAGGGTATCCATCCTCCAACCTAACTTAGAAAGCTCATGGGAATAGTAAGGATGCTATTAAACACTTCATTTCAACTCACGAAGAGTGTCCACCCCAAATCCCCTTCTCCTTACTACAGGGATAGTAGGGATGGTCTAGATTCTTAGTCTCAACTCACAAAGAGCATCCACCCTGAAACTCCCATTCACATACATTAATTTCGTTCATTAACTCAAAGTGTGTTTAAGTGAGTAATTGTGAGAACACCTTCACATAATCACCATTTTAAAAACATATACTTCTAACATGCTTAGACCTTCATTTATTACATTTCACACACTAGCATGCGTAACGTGTACATATTCTTCATGTAGCATAATATATACAATTCAAGCTTCATAAACCATATCAAGAAGAATATTATCATTATCACTTTACTTCATATATCAAGCCTTCAAGGACATACACACAACACACATATAAATACATAATCATATACTTCATGTAAACACCGCTACCAAAAGTTGACCATACCAGTCAAGAGCATTTCACAATATGAGCCAAGATATATAACCAATTTACCATTCATCCAAGCATTCACCACCTTTTCTCAATTTGTCAAATAACTTATCATAAAATTGAATTTAAGGCAGTATCTAATCATCATATATCATAAATATATTCATGTCTAACAATTTCAGACATTATCTAGATATATACTAAACCCACCCCATAAGCCAAAAGTTTGAAATATGCATGAGCATGGGTTAATTAGGGTTTTGAAATGAAAATCATAACCTAACACTAAAAACAACTTATTTCAATTATTAAAAAATTTTCATGCAAAGACCCATGCTTAGAGTCATAAATAGAAGAAGTTGGACTTTGAAAACCATTTTTAGAATGTGTTTGAAGTGGCTCCTTGAATGAAAGAAATTTCAAGGTTGAAGTGTCATATATTAATATGATGGAACCCACGAGATTTGGTGAATAAAATGACCAAAACCTTGAACGCTAGCTAAATCTTGAGTTCTAGCTCTAATGGACTTTGAGAGAGCTCTTGGGGGAGAAGAACTGTTGAGGGTTTTGATATTTGATTTCTAATTTAGGGCTTGGGGATTTTGATGGGGAAATGGGTGTATAATGAACTAAAATAAATATATAAACACCCCCAAAATACCCAAAACACCCCTACATCAAAAGGACCTTTTAGACAAGTCAAATTCACTTAAATTTTAAGAATTATCATCGGGAAATAAGTCCGCATCGCGGAGCTGTTCCCGCAAGATTACTGAAAATAAATTTCAAGACAGGGGAGTCTTCTACGTGTCTGCGACGCGGACCAAGAATTTTGCCCAAGCTGCACCAAGTCCGCGACGCGGAGTCATTTCACCAAGAACAACTTTGGCTTCCTTGGACAGCTTGTTAGTCCAAGGGTTGGGTCCTCCTCAAGGACCCCTAGGGCAATCCTTGGGGAGTCATAACCAACGTTTTGACACTAAACATGTCCTTCTAAGTTTTAGGGTCATCCTCATTGCTTTTAGACTCCAAACAACCAATAAAAAAACATACAACATACAAGGACACACTAGCTCACACACAAGGCTAGTTTCCGAACTTCTTGGTCGTTCCTTCACGTTTGACTTACAAACTTCACCAAATGACTTCTAAGTCTAAAATAAATCATTTTAACTCATTATTAACTTATTAAACATATGATAAGATCTTGTTAGATCTATTTCATTACGAGGGTCGTTACATTCTCCCCTACTTAGAAAATCATTCGTCCTCGAATAACACTAAACACTTTTAAGGACATCAAGGACTCAACTAGCAGCATGTAACACATAAAATCATGGTCAAAACATTCATATTCAATGAACTAAACTAACAAGGAACACAAACTACACATTATTAAGCATTTTTTGCAACACAGGCAATTATTTGGAACAAATTCCCAAATCAAAGCACACACTTATATCTTCATTCTTCTATTCATTTATGGAGGAACTACCTTATCCAACATTAGACATGCTCAAAACATCATTTCGAAACACATTGAAACCATTTTTCACAAAAATACAATTTCATCAAATTTTTACTTTATTAAGAGTGAGCACCAAATCTTCACACTGAAGCATGCTTTGTAATTTAATAATTTATCTTTTAAGCGATTTATCATGAAGGCATGAACAAATGAGACACAAGATCATAGCATTCATCGTACAACATAAACATAATCAGTGGAATACACAATGCAAGGAGAACAATGAAATTCATTTTCAACTAGACTCCTAAACATCATGCAACATGCTACTATAACATTCTAACTCTCAAGCTTGAATAAGAATGGAAGGGAAAGATAAAGGTATCAACTACCTTGATACTCAACTCATACTTCCCCACTTAGTTAACCCATCTAAGATAAATAAACAACCATAAGGAATAATGACTTACTGGGGCCTTCATTCTATATTATTCTTCTCCTTAGATCCGAGTGCTTAGAAACGATACCTCTTCGGAGACTTAGGATCTAGACCACCTTGAGGATCTTAGTTGAACTCTTTCCTTTTTGCCTTGAGGTTAGGGAAATCTCTCATCTTATGACCCATTCTACCACACTTAAAGCAACGTAACCATCTGTACCGGAAAGACACTTACCCAAGTGTTGCTTCCATAAGTAGCACACCTAGACCTCTCAAAAGAATGGCCACCTCCTTGGGAATTCTGGCTAGAAACCCTATCCTTGTTCCCCATGGAAGACTCTTGATAGTAGAATATTTTCTTAGGTTTGGGTTGACTTGGTTCATCCACTCTAAGACTCTTCCCATCCCTATTTCTCTCCCTAAGCTTGGACTCCTCAATTTGTTGAGCATATACCATGAGCCTAAAAATGTCCATATCATTTAGGAGCATTGTCGTACGACACTCATTTTCCACCAAGCCAGACACTGCCATCATAAATTTATTCATTTAAACCCTAGAGTCGACTACCAAGGTTGGGGCATACTTAGAGAGTTGAGTGAATTTGAGAGAGTAATTTTTCACAATCATTCCCCCTTGAAGAAGATTCATGAATTCCACCAACTTTTTCTCTCTCCACTCTAAAGGGAAGAACCTATTAAGAAAAGCCGCTTTGAACACTTCCCAATCTACCGGAAAATCCCTTAAGAGTCTCTCATCCCTCCATTAATCAAACCACACTTGAGCCATATCTTTGAGTTGATAAGCGGCTAGCTCCGCTCTCTCTCTCTCTCTCTCTAGGGGTCACACCCATAGCATCCACCACATTGAATGCCTCATCTATGAAGATTTTTGGATCTTCATCCACCTTAGTGCCATGAAATGTATGAGGGTTCATCCTCACGAAATCCCAAATTATAGAAGCGGGAGTACTTACATTGGGTTAAGGTCCACCTCCTTGGTTAGCTTGGGAAAGCAAATTATTAGTGATGACTGGAGCTTGAGTCATCATGAGTCGGGTCAAATCCATAAGGGCAACCCTTAACTCAGCATTAGTCATATCCCTTTCTACAAATGGAGCTGGGGAATTTGAGGCATTTGGGGCACTTGAGGTCCTTGAGGTGCTGGAGAGGGAACCACCTCATGCACATCCTCTTGGTCAACTATAGGACTTGCTCACCACCGGGAGGGATCCTCTCATTAGCTACTCCTCCCTCCTCCCTTCTAGCGGGAGTCCTCCTGTATTAATGTCCTATAAACACAAGATAAGAGGTAAAAAGAATACGTCTTATAGAACTTAAATCTATTGCACCACACTAGAGTAATGAAGAAAGTGAAAATTCTATCGCCTTATAGCCTCCCGCTAATGAATGTGTCGTGACTCATACCGATGAACAAGACTCTACTAGACGTGGCTTGTGAGACTTGGGACCCTGAACTATTTCCCAAAATCTTATGCTCTGATACCAAGTTCGTAACGACCCGCAAGGACCCCATAGATGAAAGGAGCACTCTTCGCTCGTCACAAGGCGTACTTGACCTTTAGAGGTCTTGTACAAGCCTCTTAACTATTGTTCATTACATAACACATGAAAAGTAGTGCGGAATTAAAACTTTTCATGACATCAATAATAATAAGAAAATATCTTTTATAAATACTAAGGATAGTATCTTCGTCACAAGCCAACTAAAGAGACAACTTACATATCTTAGGGACACAACCCTTTACATCGAAAGAAATATACATATTAAGTCTTAAACAAGTCTTAAAAGAGAACTAAAGAAACATAGACTATGTCCTCGAATATATGAGGACATACCGAGTCTTGAGAGAGTCGATTCCCAAGCATTGCCTTCTAGACTTCCACTTGTTTCCAACCTATACTTATAGAGTATAGAAAAGTATGGGATTAGTACAAACATTGTGCTAAGTATGGCATATGCAAAAACATGCAAAAGCAGACATTATAGTAGAAATATAACTTTCATGCTTATTGAGCAAACTTTCATAAGTATAGAAGTAACATAACATATAAATCATCGTTTAGCACATAGAGTAGAACATCCATAATTTTAAAATAAAACTACACTTCATAGTGAACTTAAGAAACCTTACAATGAACCCTCTTTCATTTCAACTTACCTTGAACCCATTTTATAGCAACTCACAGTGAACTCATTCCTTTTGAAGTTTATCTAATCAAGGTTATACTAGGACTCACTAAGGTAAGGCAGGAAGGAACTTCCCATACAATCCCTTCCATACACACCTAAGTGATCCTCAAGACCACCATAACTAGACACTAGAGAAACATGCTTGTATTTAAGTACTTCACATAAGTGCCCTTTTTCCAAAGCAACCCCAAGTTACACATAGTGCAATGTGAGAGTAGAATCGCATACTACACTCCCACCAAGTGCTCCTTGAGGATTCTCTTAGATAAGGAATACCACATTCATCATGCATAATTTCATTATACAAGACATAACTGTAACATGCTTTCTTAACATAAGACACTAAGCCACATAACTTAATTTACTTCACGTAATGACCCGTTCATACATTACATAGAAAGACACACCAAGACTCCCCTTTCAAGTGCCTACTCGTGAAATGGATAGATAGCATCCTATACCACCACCTACCCCCTAAGTAGAATACTCATTAAAAGACTTAGTTCATTTCATTTTTTTGTGAGGGCTAGCTTTAACCGACATAGAACATGAGAGCTAGACATGGAATCCCGGTATTATCCCCTACTGAATGAGGGATCCCAACTTTTTTAAGGTAGAGCCATTCTTGATCCTTTACATGGATTCTCCATAAGTTACTCCTATGCGGGCACATAGTTAATGGATAAGGAGATTACTTCTAAGTAACTCATTCTCTACTAAGGAGGAGTACTCATCTCAAGAGGAACATTGGATACAATATCTCAACTCACAAAGTGTAACCACCCATTCTTCAAATCCTCTCGGTGCTAAGCATAACTCCACCACTGAGTCTTAATCATTCATTACTAAAGGTGAAGGGATAATTATTTGACACAACATCTCAACTCACGAAGGGTATCCATCTTCCGACCTAACTTAGAAAGCTCTTAATAATAATGACATCGCTACTAAACACTTCATCTCAACTCACGAAGAGTGTCCACCGTAAAAATCCCGTTTCCCTTACTATAGGAATAGTAGGGATGGTCTAGACACTTCATCTCTACTCACGAAGAGTGTTCACCCTAAAACTCCCCATTCACATTCATTAACTTCATTCATTCACTCAAAGTGTGTGTATGAGTACATGTGAGCACACCTTTCACATAATCGCCGTTTTTCATAACATCGACTTCTAACATGCTTAGACCTTCATTTATCACATTTTACAAGCTAGCATTCGCAACATGTATACGTTCTTCATGTAACATAATCTATAAAATTCAAGCTTCATAAATCATATCAACAAGAATATCATCATTATCACTTTACTTCATATATCTAGCCTTCAAGGCCATACAAAAGACACATATAGATACATAATCATATACTTCAAGGTAAACAATGCCACCAAAGGTGGACTTTACCATTCAAGATCATTTCACAATAAGAACCAAGCAATATAACCAACTTACGATTCATCAAAGCTTCCACTACCTTTCCTCAATTTCTCCATTAACTCATCATTAAATAGCAATTAAGGCAGTAGATAATAATGATACATCACAAATGTATTCAACTCTAACAATTTCTAATATTACCTAGATATATACACTAAACCCACTCCATAAGCCAAAAGTTAGTAATATGCATCAACATGGGTTCATTGCGGTTTTTACATCATAATCATCAACTAACACTAAAAACAACGTATCTCAATTATTAAAATATTTTTATGCAAAGACCCATGCTTAGAGTCAAAAATAGAAAAAGTTGGACTTTGAAAACCCTTTTTGAAATCTCTTTGAAGTGGATCCTTGAATGAAAGAAAGTTCAAGGATGAACTATCATACCTTAATATTAATAAAACCACAAGATTTGATTAACAAAACGTCCAAAACCTTGAACCCTAGCTCAACTTTGAGTTCTACCTTGAATGGAGTTTGAGAAAGCTCTTGGGAGAGAAGAACTTTTGAGGGTTTTGAAAATTTGTTTTCTAATTTAGGGATTGGGATTTTTGATGGTGGATTGGTGTATAATGACATAAAATCAATATATAAAACACCCCCAAAATACCCAAAAACCCCTATATCAAAAGGACCTTTTTGGATAAGTCAAACTTCACTTAAATTTTAAGAATTATTGTCGGGAAACAAGTCCGCGTCGTAGAGCTATTCCCGCAAGATTATTGAAAATAAATTTTGAGACAGGGAGTTATCTATGTGTACAAGACACGGACCAAGAATTTGGCCCAAGTTGCACCAAGTCCGCGACGCGGACTCATTTTACCTGAGAACAACTTTGGCTGCCTTGGGAAGCTTGTTGGTCCAAGGGTTGGGTCCTCCTCAACGACCCCTAGGGAGGTACTTGGGGAGTTGTAACCGGACGTTTTGACCCTAAACATTTCCTTATAGGTTTTAGGGTCATCCCCACTGCTTTTAGACTCCAAACAACACATAAAAGCACATTCAACATACAAGGACATGCTAGCTCACACACAAGGTTAGTTTCTGAATGTCTTGGTCATTCATTGACGTTTGACTTCCAAACTTCACCAATTGACATATAAATCTAAAATAAATCATTTTAACTCATTATTAACTTATGAAACACATGTTAATCTCTAGTTAGTTCTATTTCATTACGACAAGGGTCGTAATAGTATTTCGCCATAGAGTGAACCATTGTTGTTCGTAAAAAAGAAAGATGGTTTCACTCAAAATGTGCATTGACTATTGAAAGTTGAAAAAGGTCACAATCAATAATAAGTATCCCATCACCAGGTTAAACGACTTGTTTTACCAACTTCAAGGTGCTAGTTATTTCTCAAAGATAGACCTCTAATCGGGTTATCATCAGCTCCGTGTCAGAGATTGTGACATTCCAAAAATAACCTTCAGGTCTCGGTATGGTCATTATGAATTGTAGTTATTTTGTTTGGACTAATAAATGCTCGTGCACCTTTGATGGATATGATGAACAGAGTGTTCGAACACTACTTGGACTTGTTCGTTATCGTCTTTGTTGATGATATCCTCATTTACTCTAGGAATGAGGAAGAACATGCGAGTCATTTGAGAGTTCTTGTGCAGACTCTCAAAGATCGCCAGTTATTTGATAAATTCAATAAATATGAGTTTTGGTTGCAATTTGTTTCTTTTCTTAGTCGCATTGTATCAGCGAGGGGATCCGAGTTGATTCGCGGTAGATAAAATCACTAAAACAATGGCTGAGACCTACCTCTACTACAGATATCATAATTTTCTTAGGTCTAGTGGGTTATTACAGAAGGTTCGTGGAAGGATTGTCATCCATAGCCTCACCATTGACTAGGTTGACTCAAAAGATGGTCAAGTTTTAATAGTCAGATTATTATGAGAAAAGCTTTGCAGAATTAAAAACTAAATTGACTACAGCTTCTGTCATGACTCTACCAGCGTGTTCAGATGATTATGTGATCTATTGAGATGCATCAATAGTTGTCCTAGGTTGTGTATTGATGCAGCGAGATAAGGTTATAGTTTATGCTTCCAGACAACTTAAGGTGCATGAGAAGAACTATCCAACTCATGACCTCAAGTTTGCAGCAGTGGTGTTTGCACTCAAGATCTAGAGAAACTACTTGTATGGTGTCATGTAGATGTGTTCACTGTCCATAAGAGCCCTCAGTTTTTGTTCACCCAGAAAAAGTTGAATCTTCACTAGAGGAGATGGCTTGAGTTCCTTATGCTTTAGTTACATATGGATTATGATATGAGTTTGCATTAACATCTTGGCAAGGAGAATGTAGCAACAGATGCTCTTAGAAGATTATTTATGGGTAGTGTATCCCATGTTGAGGAAGAAAGGAAGGAACTAGTGAAGGATGTTTACAAGTTTGCTAGCTTAGGAGTACGCCTTATGAGCATATCACACAGTGGTATAACAGTTCAATATGGGGTAGAATCTTCTTTGGTTGTGGAGGTTAAGGAAAAAGAAGACGGTGATCTAATGTTTCTTGAACTTAAGGGCGTAGTCCATAATCAGAGAGTGGAGATTTTCTCCCAAGGGGACAATGTTGTACTTCGTTACCAGGGTTGATTGTGTGTTCTTGATGTGGGTGAGTTAAGACAACATACTCTTGCTGAACCCCATAACTCCAGATATTCTATACATCCAGGTACCTATAAGATGTACCGTGATCTGCGGGAAGTCTATTGGTGGAATGACATGAAGAGGGATATAGAAGATTTTGTGAGTAAGTGCCCCAATTGCAAGCAAGTCAAGGTAGAACATGAGAAACCAGGGGGTATGACTCGAGATATCGACATTCCTACTTGGAAGTGGGAAGTGATCAATATGGATTTCATCACAGAGTTACCTTGTACTCACAGAGAGCATGACTCTATTTGGGTGATAGATGACTGGATGAATAAGTCTTCTCGCTTTTTGGCGGTCAAGACTATAGAATCCACAGAGGACTATGCTAAGCTTTACATTAATGAAATTGTGAGTTTGCATGGGGTTTCTTTGTCTATTATCCCAGATAGAGGTCCTTAGTTTACCTTTCATTTCTGGAAGTCATTTTAGAAAGGTCTTGGTACTCAGGTTAACCTTGGCACATCATTTCATCCACAGAAGGATGGACAGGCAGAGCATACAATTCAGACCTTACAGGATATGTTGAGAGTTTGTGTAATCGATTTCAAGGGTAATTACAATGATCACCTTCCTGTTATTAAGTTCACCTACAACAATATCTACCATTCCAACATTCAGATGGCCCCTTATGAGGCAATGTATGGGCGTAGGTATAGATCTCTTGTTGGTTGATTAGAAGTAGGTGAAGAAACTTTAATAGGGTCAGATTCAGTCCTTTATGCTACGGAGAAAGTACAACTCCTCATTATATATAGACATAAGACATCCCATAGTCGTTAAAAATCTTATGCAAATGTAATATAATGGAACTACAGTTCCAAGTTGATGATAGGGTTTTCTTGAAAGTGTCACCTATGAAGGGAATGATGAGATTTGGAAAGAAAGGAAGCTCAGTCATAGATATGTAGGTCCTTACAAGATCTTTAAAAGGGTTGGCAAAGGGACATATGAGTTAGAGTTGCCAGTAGAATTAGCAGTAGTGCATCCAGTCTTCCATATCTCACTTTTGAAGAAGTGCCTAGGTGATCCAAGTTCTGTGATTCCATTAGAGAGTCTGGCTGTGAAAGATAGCCTTTGTTATGACGATGTACCACTTGATATTCTTGATCATCAGGTTAGAAGGTTGAGAAACAAAGAAGTCGCTTCAGTCAAGATTTTGTGGAGGAGTTAGTTTATAGAGGGAGCTACTTGGGAAGCAGAAACAACCATGAAAGCCAAAAATCTCACCTCTTTCTTCCCAATTCCACTACAGCTTGAAGTAATAGTCAGTCATGCATGAATTCATCCTTAGAATCATGTTCCCTCAGTTTGTACTTGCATTTTAGCGTACTTTCATGTTTTTGGAACTCAGTTCAGTCAGAAGTGGTTCTCAATTTTTAGTTGTAGGGATTAAATCCCTTTCCCACCATTTTAGCTAGTTTAGTATTCATTCGAGGACAAATGTTCTCAATGGGGAGATAATGTAAAAGCATGTATCCTAGATAGAACGAAATTCATATTTTCCATAAATGTAGGTGCCATCTACGGAAGCTACCTACGGACCGTAAGTAGGACCATGATCCGTCTGTCAATCTTGGTCCATGGAAAAACTCAAAGATCCCAAATGACGGCCAGGACCTACGGATCATAGGTAGGAACACGGTTCGTGAATCAGGTGCGTCGATCTTGGTCCACTGACCCATTCTATAAACCAAATGACGATGGAAAAGGACGGCGGTAGGTAGAACCACGTTTCGTGGACCATGTCTGCCAATCTTGGTCCACAGACCCATTCTCTAAACTAACCGATGAAGGAATAGGACGGACCATAGGTAGGAGCACGGTCCGCTGACCAGGTCCGTCGATTATGGTTCACATATCCATTCTCAGAACCAAACGACGGCCAAGACCTACAGACCTTAGATAGGACCACGGTCCATTGATTTCGGTCCATAGACGACGGCCAGGACCTAAGAACCAAACGTAGGACCACAGTCCGTAGACCAGGTCCGTCGGTCACTTCGACAGCAGTTAATTGAGGGTCTTTTGGTATTTTCCGATTTCGTTTAACCTATAAGCTATGTCGTTTAGACCCTAAATTATCAAGGTTTAGTCATTTTAAGCCTAGAATCATAACTAAAACTTACCTAAGTCAAATCATTAATCAAAACACAGAAAATTAGAAGCAACAGAGAAAAAAAGGGTCAAGAACCCTATTTCACGAGCGCAACGAGGTTCCATCAGTTCCAGCCTCAAAATCTAAAATTTCTCCATGGAATTCATCATCAGGTACACGGGATTTCACTAGTGGGGTGCTTTCATCCATTAGATCCCTAGTTTTCAGTTAGTTTCTTGATTCTCATATCATGACTAAACTTTGAGTTTCTTGAATGTAAGAATTATTGGGTTCTTAGCTATTAGAATGATCCAAATCAAATTATTATTTTAATATTCAATTTATCACATGAATTTCAGAACTCTATCTATGTATTTCTTTAGTTCTTGAATTAAACATGCTAGGTTAGATATTTAAGTTATTCAATCATACATGCCTTAATTTTGATGCATCATTATCAAATTAATTGTTGCATTCTCAGTTTGCATGTTCATTTTGAGATATCCAGTATTAACAGAAACTTAGTCATAATAAGTTAACTCCTAAATTCATTAGGAGTAGCATAATACCGAGTTGGACTAGGGTTAAGCGTACCCAAATAGTCCAGAACTACTATCTATGTAGGTTGTAACTCCCCACTGTGAACATCAGTTTAGTGATCACACCAACATGCCTTTATACCTCTAGTAGGGTATATTGGGTCCTCTAGATGGGGCATATACATCGAACTCCACATTTAGCTCATGTTGTTTTATTATCGGTTAATAGTAGCTCCCATAGTTCATTCAGATTCCATTGCATTGACCATTTATCAATATATCGAGTATTCAGTTTCAGCATGTCATAAGTTGGTCACTGTATTTAGTTATCTCAGCATTCAGAATCTGTATCATGTTCAGATTACATCATTTCCTTATTATTGCTTTGTTTAGTTATGCATTATTTATCTTTACTCTATCCTACATGCACAATACCTTTAAATTACGGACACATATGTGCACTACATCTTCTCATGATGTAGGTTCAGATTCTCCGTATCTAGATCACGCTTAGATCGGTTCCCGATCTCCAGTTCAGCAGAATCAGTGGTGAGTCCTCATTCTCCTAGGACAACAATCATGAGTTTCTTTCCTAGTATTTCTAGTCAGTTAGAGTCTTATTTCTGACATAGTTAGATACAGCTTGATATTGAGTTAATATCTTCCTTGTATTAAACTCATCACTTTTCATATATCTCAATTAGTATATGGGTATTTCACATCTTTTCTTTTTATTAATGATTTATCTTCCACACCAGTTTATTATCTTTAGTATGTGCATGATCATGCCATCAGGGTTAGCTTAGGATCGCTTGTGGTCCTAGGTCCCGTGTCCGTGTCTCAAGGTTATCTCGGGGCGTGACAAGGTTCCTGGTTCTTCAACTACTTCCAAGCCCATCAGGATTACTCATGATATGATCATAGTTAAGATGGGGCACTTAGCTCGTTTTGCCGATATGCTGGTTACCGAATTTGAGGCTGAGGTACCTTGAACGATTAAGAGGTCCATCTTAGTTGCATTATCACCCCTAATCAGACATCTATTGACAGTCTCACCACGAGAGTAGGGACTTGTGAGAGTCGACAAGGAGAACTTTAGAGATAAAGGCTTTTAAAGTTGAGGTCGCAAATTTGAGAAAGGACATGGACTATCTAAAGTCCACAGACTTCACTTCAATCTTAGAGGAAGCTGATGATCTGGATGCCCCGAATAGATCACCACCAGAGATGTGTCTATGGATGTTGTTGTTGTTGATGAGTCGGAGGCAAAGATATATGAAGAGTAATTAGAGGTGAAAGAGGAGACCTACTATGGAGACCTTCCATACTTAGAGGAGACGATTGTACAGTCATTCATTCAGACATAGCTAATAGAATTTTTTATGGAACGCCTTAGTGGAGCCACTTCTGCTTATGTGACACGGGGCACTGAATTCCAGGATAAAAGTGCGACCTCGGACATTGATGCCTTGACATATGGAGCGACTGTGTACACATGACCCTTTTTTACCTCCATCTTTGTCATTTTTATTAACTTTTATTATTTTGTTTCATTTGAGGACAACTGCATTTTTTGTTTGTGGTGGGGTGAGGTATTTCCATGCCTACCTCTTATGACGATCTTGTTACTATCTTTTGTATATATCATTGGGTTTCTAAAGTTCTAATATTTTCTTGTAGATGTTTGAGCTTGTGGCTCTATTATGAATAAAAATTTATTTTTGACCCATTGAAATTTTTTGCCACCTCTTGTGTGTGATTGTGGTTGTTTTTGTGCAAATTTAAGTAACGGTCATGATCAATATCGATGATTTGAATAGTGCTCTTAATAGAACATTAATGAATGTGAGGTTACAATGAGGCCAAATTAATTTTCATAGACAATGTGTGAACTTTTCGCATCTCGTTGTTACTAGATTATTATCAAATGAGTCTCTTGTGATGAACATTGCACACTAGCAAAAGCGTGGAGTCTTATTTGATATTGGCGCTTATGCCTTGTGTGATGATTTTACCTTTAACCTTGTGTGATGACACCATAAATTTACCCCGTTGGTACGGTTGACTTAGTTTTACAAACTCTTAAATGATCTTAGGAAAATATTTTGAAGAGTGAATCAACTGGACAATATACCTCTTTTGTGACCAACCTTGTGAGAAGTGTGAACATTGCTTGAAACTCTTTGAGCCTTATCCTTTTTTTTCCGAAGAAATTTGATGCAGTTGTAACCCCTCTTTATCTATTCACCCATAATTCTCATGAAGTATTGTGTGCTTGAATAGCCAATTTAGGCCAAAAGCCTAATTCAGGGGTATGGTGAAAAGAAAAGGTAAATCAAAGAAGTCCAATTTGATGTATGGACTTGAAGATTGAATCTCTCCATGTATAAAAAAAAATAAAGAAGAGAAAGAATTTAAAAAAGTATGAAAAAAGTTGTGAAATAAAGTTTTGAAAGTTGCAAAAGAAATGGGGTGTCTGGCATTCCGTTGGAAGCAAATTTTTAGCATGAATTAAAAATAATCACACGCTTACACTCAGCCCCTAAAAGATCTTGTTGATCTTGAGTGAGCTAAAACGAGTTTTCATTAGAAAATAAGGGAACCCCTAGGGGTGAAGTCGCGCATGTGTTCATCTTTCTGAGTGTGAGTCATTTGTGATTTCGAAGCTATAAATGGTTGAATAATAGAATGTGAATTTGGAATCATCCTTGTTCTGAGCAGCGGCAGAACCAGAATTGCCAATTAGTGGGTTCAAAATTCATAGAAATGGACACACAGAGTAGCCGAAGGGAGTTCAACATTTACTATATATACATAAAATATTATTTTAACCATGTATAAATAATACAATTTTCCATCGAAGGGGGTTGAGTTTGGACTTGCATTTGAAGCAAGTATTTTGAACTAGAGTATCTTTGATAATTGCGAGTCACAACTTGAATCTTTAAGTGCAAAATTGATGCTTGCATGACTAAGTTGAGTCTTGTTATGTGTATTCATTATTGAGTATTAGGTAGCACTAATATATCCTTTTTGAACTACTAAACTTGAGTTTTACATTAGGACAAGCAAAAATTTAAGTTGGGGTGTTTATGAGTCCATGATTTGGACTCATTAGGGCTTTGTTTACATAAATTTAGTATTCTCAAATGCTTATTTTGTGCTAATAATTGATGTTCAATTCTTGTTTTTTGGGTATATGGATTGTGGAACAAGGCATAGACACTAACTGGTGAAAATGAACAACCAAGCTGAAGAAATGAAGAAGGGTGAGTCTGAGAATCGCCAAGAGCACTTGCCGTTTCATTTAGTGGCTCATTAGAACACCTAAAGTTCCAGTTTGCCAAGACCTGAAGGAAAAAACCAAGTTGGCAATGAAAAGGATCAGTTGGTGGATCGTTGAGTGGTTCCACGATGTAGTTCTACATTGTCTGAAGTTACAAACCTAGAGGATCCTGAGCACCAAGGCAAAAGGCACCAGGCTATCTCCCAAATATAAACACGGGTCAACTGCTCTACACTTAATTTAGATTGAATCGGGAAGAAGTGAGCGGACCTAGTCAATCAATCAACGATTAACCAAATACTATCAATGCCCTTGGAGTCCAAGGCAATCCCATCACGAAATCCATGGTGATACGCTCCCATTTCCACTCGGGAATGGGTAATCCCTAAAACTCTGACCAGGACTCTGATCCTCAACCTTCACCTGCTAGAAATTAAGGCAACAAGATACATACTCAACAATATCTGTCCTCATGTCGTTCCACCAATAATGTTGTCTCATGTATCGATAAGTATTTATTGTGCCCGGATGAATAGAGTATTTGTAATCACTGGTCTCCCGAAGAAACGGTGGTCAAACCGGAGATCCCATCTGAGCCTACAATATCCTGGCCACCATCACCCTTTAATATTGGGTCTGTAAGGGTTGCTGATGACTCATCCTCATACTGTTTGGCATGAATCCGATCAAATAGTGAAGACTTAGCCCCGATAAAGGCAAATACTCGCTTGGTGTCTAAATATCTAATGTGATCATCATGTAATCTATATATTAAATGTCTAAAGATAGGGTTCGCTCCACATTTAGAAAGTAAGACAAGCAATCCATAATTCGTGCCTTCCATCTCAAGAGGTCTTCTACTACATTCTCATTTCCCAGATCGTAGAGAATAGAGAGGTCATATTTTTCCAAATGCTCAATCAAGCTTCACTTCTTAGAATTAACATATCTACTAATTTATTGTAGGAAGCGGTAGTAAGCAACTCCTTGAGCATCTGAAAGCTCAACTCATACTCCTCAGACCACACAAAAAGAACACTCTGGCGAGTTAATTGAGTCATAGGTGAAGCAATAATGGAAAAACCCTCAATAAAATTCCTGCTTTATCCGGTCAGTCCAATGAAACTCCTAAACTCAGTCACAAAAGTGAGCACGAATGGACTCAATCTTCGTAGGATCCACCATAATGCCATCATTGGACATTACGTACCCTAGAAATGTCACATAGTCAAACAAAAACTTGCACTTTTAGAACTTAGAAAAAAGTAGTTGGTCTCTCAAAGTCTGGAGAACAATCCTTAGATGTTGCATATGGTCCTCTTTGCTCTACTAGGTTAGCCGTCTGTAATCAATGCACAACCTCATAGACCTGTCCTTCTTCTCAACAAACAAAACAAGGCACCCCAAGGTAATACACTAGGCTGAATGAATCCCTTACCTAAGAGATCCTGAAGCTGAACACTGATCTCCCTTAGCTCTGCGGGAGACATACGATACGATAAGATAGAAATACGATGAGTACCAAGATCCAAGTAATGGTGAAATCAATATCATGATATGGGGGTAGGCTAGGAAGGTCGGCAGGAAACATACCAACAAACTATCAGAGTAAAGGTATTGAATCAACCGTAGGTCAATCCCTACTAACATCTCTAATATAATCTAAGTAAGTCAAATATCCTCTAGCCAGTAACCTCAAATCCTGAATGCAAGAAATCACCCCAACCGGCATGCGACTACAAGAGCCCAGCCACACCACCTAGGGCCCGACCCATGTTGGCCCCTCAACAAAAAAATATACGATATATATAAGGTCAATTTTTTGTATTTTTGTAGATATATATATATATATTTTGAATCACCTATAACAAAGAAAAATTGATGGCAAAATGGTAAGTCTCCTTGAGATTAAGTATCGCATTAATAGTCCAATTCCAAGTGATAATGTTTTACTTTTCTTATTTAGTTTCAATTTTTTTTTTATAATTTTCATTTCTGTTTTTCAAGTTCTATTTTTTTGTAGTTTTTATTTTTTATTAAAAAATGTGTTAAAAGTGTGATTTTATATCCAAAAGAATTCAAGTATCCCATTTCTAAAGACTTGTTAGGACGTTTACACTTTTATTTTTCGAATCGCTTGAACAAAAATCTTGAGTCCGCCACTGACACCACCGATGGTATACCATACATTACTTAAGCAACATTCTTGACATAACATTCCAAAACCCCTCAGTGATTAACATACATAAGAACACATCGCAAATGGTAACATGTGGATGACATAATACCAATTGAGCTATGAAATATCAACAAAAGCATGAGCCCAACACAACCAGTGCAGGTTACTTACTTAAAATAGAAAAAATTACATGAAAATCATCTTTTAAGTCAATGAAAAATAGAGATACATATGTTGTTTGACTTCATTGTTCTAATATGAAGGCTCACAAGCATGTTAATGTAAACATAGATTTAAGTTCTTACATGATCACTATTATAATTCGATAGCAAATTTAATGATCCGTGAATAAATAAAGCTAAAAAAGCATGGACCATATAATTGTGAACTCTTGAAGATGTGTTCTTTGCACTGCCATTGATCTACCAAAACCTGAAAAATATCATTTCATTTGTAAGAAGCAACCTGATAAATCAGCTAAAACATGAGTTAAAATGGATAGCATGGTGTTGATAGGAGTATCTAATTTTTGTATCAATTTCAAGCAAATACAAATTGCTTCCCAACAACATATACAACTATAAAGACACACCATGAAACTTACAAGAAACCACATAATTCTTTATAGACATAAGAAATCACATTATTAATAAAAAAGAGATAGGAAGATAGTCTATCAGCTAGTAGTCTCCCTCTCGAATAGCAAGTAGGAAACTATCATTAGCTTGATTATCATAAATGTTGTAGAAGGATAAAGCAGTCAACTCCACACTTACACAAACTCGATCAATAAAATTCATTAATCGTAACTTCTTTCACGCTTGTAGTCACAAAATAGAGTGAACAGAGTGTCCCCCTCACGCATATTTCTCTACGTGGTGTGTTTGAAAGAGCATCATATTTCGTTTCAGGAACAGGTACACCAAGCACACACTCATATTGGGCATCAGAGGATCAACCGTACCTAGTATATAAAACTGGTTGGGTAGCAAACAAATGTACCAGCACAGCTTTTAATAAGACCACATCCTTGAAGAATATGAGTACAAGCTACAACTTTCATAAATGCTTCTACATGAGATGATAGGGTTTTGCTCCAGATAATATAAGGCATACTTTGCCTCCTAGTCCATCTCTTACTTTACTGAAAATAATACAACTCATTCTGCCGTACGCCTTACTCAAGCGAAGTTGTATGTAACCGCATAGATGAAATTAAAGTCAATCCCGCTATTTTCATATTAAAAGATTGAAAAACATATAGCTATGTCCAAAGCCTTGCAAGCATGTCGAAATGAAGTAAAGTACTTTATTGTTGATATTACTATTCATATATTAGAACTACTAACACATAAATCGGTGCGGAAACAGATTGTAAAGCTAAAAAATGAAAGGAAGTATATGGAAAGATCTATATAGTGTTATTGCCATATATTTCTTGTAGGATTTGGATTGAAATCCAACATATCATCAAGTGAGAATTAGCCTTTTTAATGTTTCCAAACAGATAGTATGACCTAAGCACCTCCAAGATCATAAGAAGATAGTTAAAATGACTCGAATAAGAGACTACCTAGCATTTGTTAAACATGACTTGAGCCTACCTAAAACTATTCCTTGCTCTTCTTTTAAAATTTTAGAGCCACAATTTATGGTTAAGCACCATACACATTCTCTCTGTACTGTGAAATTCCACATAACCCACGAATATGCAACTATTAGCCACAACATAACATAAAAACTTAAAATAATGAAGGATAAAAGTAGAATAACACAATGAAGTTTCAGTAATAGACTATCCAACCAAAAATGAAGAGAAAGATAAAAAATCTCACTAATTTAAGTGCTAATAATTTTTTAACATCTTTCTTCATAAGATTCAAGTCATACATGCAATTGTGTTTTTGTGTAGCATCAAGTTGTAATGTGGAGTAGCAACAAGAGTTGGTAAGAAATGCACACTAATTATATACATAGAAAGATGTTGAAGAGATACAACAGTTACATAACTGTGTAGTAAGCCAATGTTATAGTATACGTATGAGCTAAGTGTTATCAAAAGGAAATAACGAATTAGTATACAAGCTAAGCACTTAGAGAGCAAAATAAATATGTCCATCCGTTACAAAAGGTATTTAGAACTAGAAAGGATAAGAAAACCAACCAGCTTGGTCTGCCACTTGTGTGGCATTGGAGATGCCACTACTTGTACAAAAACATTATTTCTTGCGAGGCAAGGTATAATATATTATGTATTAATCAATTAAATCGCAACACAAATAAGGTATATCTAATGCCACATTAGCAAAACTAATATGTCTTCTCGATCTTTCTTTGGCGGAGCACTGTTGCTCATCTCAACACCAAATTTTAGAATTTTCAATGTATTTACTAATTACTACACGTGTTTTTAATTTTCTAACCTAACATGCCCAATTCCGATTGGCTTTTAGTTTTGCTTTTTACCCATATCTAACTCTCTAAATCCTTTACATTTTGTTCCTTTTCATAGCCTTCTTATTGCTCAAGTAAGTTTCTTTCTTCTATTCTTTCATCCATCTATTTCCATTGTAAAATGTTGGTAAATTTATTTATGATATTTTTTTAATAATAACAAAGACAACCTTGGGCACTTTTATCTATTAAAATGTTATCTAACAGACTCAAGTTTCCACACCTATAAATTCTAATGAGAGACAACATCATAAAATATGGTCTACTTTGTTATCAAATATCTTTACTGCCTTTGGAAGATGACACTTTTGGACTTCCGCATTTTTTTCATACTTGATGGAATTAAAAAGTCAAAATGTGACATTTTGGCTTCCTAACTTTTAAATCATTTCCAAGCAGTTACACGTATCAACATTAAATTATTTATAATACCCTAATATATACAGTAATATCCTAATCTTTCAGCAACTAATTACAAATCTTTCAAAAGCTACAAGTCAATATCAACGACTCAACCCTCTTTAATCTACAAGGTTATCATCCCAAAATGAAGCAATTTCTTAAGATTAAAAGGAATCCAAAAGTCAAAATTCCTTATAACTCAAAACAAAAGCCTACAGATTTGAAACCCACAGTAAAACCAACTAATTATATCTTATAGCAAATAAGTAAACCTAACAGATCTTGCAATCCAGTCTAGCATGGTAAGATGTAAAAAAATCAACTCGGGTCTCCTTTGTTCTCCATATTAATTTGAAGGGGAGAACATAGTTTGGCATTGGGGACATCAATAAAATTTAATTCACTTTAGAGACACTTGATTTATTTTTAGTTTATTTTCTAGGGTTGGGCTTTTAAAAAAGGAAAAAGTGTGGGTTGTGTGTTTGTCTTTTTTAAAAAATTGGAGTATATTTGTGAATATGGGTCAAGGACTTATTTAGTGTTTTTAATATTTAGGGTAAATATATATGTTTACCAAACATATTACAATCTCAATACATTTTATTTTATATTATATTCTGATTTAACATGTTAAAATATATATATTAAAAAGACACTTTTTTGAAATTGTTCCGACGTTTGTTCTTCTCAACATTTCTTCTTCCCATACATCGATTCTATCAGTAATCATATCATCGTCTCCCGACTCTCTTCCATATACACTTCTCCAAATGTTTCAAGAGAAAGCAGAGAAATCATTTGTTTCTTCTTCTCATATCATTGGTTCTCTTCCACATATGTTGCAATCGTTTCGTCGTCCATTAAACAAACGTTCAACCATTTCATCGTCCTAAACGTCAAGTCATCATATGTTTCTTCTTCTCCGAGTTCAAATTTTTCATCTTTGGTAAGTTCATTTGAGTTTAATGGTTGTTTTTGGTTATTTTAGCAGTATTTGGTTATTTATTATGCTATAGTAGTGTAATAAACCCTTTTTCTGGATGATTTTTCTGCATGATCTTGTTTGGGATGCCATATTTTGTTGTTTATTTTGTTATAGTGGTGTAATAAACCCTTTTTCTAGATCAGTTTTTTTTATGTTCTTATTTTTGATACCGTATTTGATTTTATATTTTGTTATAGTAATGTAATAAACCCTTTTTGTTGATGATTTTATTTCATGTTCTTGTTTAGGATGTTTTATTTGAATTTTTATATTGTTATAGGAGTTTAATAAACCCTTTTTTCTGGATGATTTTCTTCATGTTATTTTTTAGGATGAATATTTTTGGTATCTAATGAAGTTTTTGTTTGGATATAAATATATGACCCTAATTGGTTGCCTTTTTTAAAAAATATTTTTTTTGTATCTTGTCTGTTGATTTTTAAATTTTGACGTTTGTTGTGAATTGTTGTTCTCTCTGTTGTGCAGTACTTTTCATTGCACTCTTTTGTTAGACTTTGATCTACTTTAGTATTGTAGGTTTATTGTGGTTATGGCTAAAACTAGAGGTAGTTTGGCTAAAAAAGTTTGTTCCTAAGCCTTATAAAAACAAGAAAATGAAGGTTGAACCTCAAGTTTAAAAGTTTCCAAAAAAGAAAAAAGTTGTTGAAGAACCCAAGTATAATTTATATTCTGATACGATCGATGAAATATACAACTATGAGGAGAATTTGGATGAGGTTGATTCTAGTGAAGAGAGAGCAATGGAGACGAGTCCACAAGTGGAGATAGCCGAGATACTGGAGATGAGGATGATGACCATCTGTCCTTGCCAACTTGTGCAAGAGAATCTCGGGTAAGTCCTATAATCTCACTACATGTATGGATGATTTATGATCTTTTCCATCCATGATTTATGTCAGAGCAAGAATGACTCTGTATAATGATTTTCGAAATGTTTTACTTAATGCAAAAATTTATAATGACTTTAAAGGTAGTTGTTTTGGTCATTTAGAGCTTATTCCAAAATTTTATAAGTTAAATGGACAGATTGTCCATTACATGTTGTTGCGTCGTATCAATCATGATTAGAAAATTGCATAAGATGTGGTTTTATGTGAATGATAAGTCTGTATGTTTTGGCTTAAAAGAGTTTGCATTGATTACGGGTCTGAATTGTGGAGCATACCCCCGCAATATAAAAATGAAAAAAGTGTTTGACAAAGGTGAGAAATTTTATTATAAAGTAACCAAGAATAAGAATATTAGTGGTTCAAAGTTGTTGAGTTTGATTAAGGGTTCCCAACTAAATAAGGAGCAGAACTTCAAGTAGTTTGTTTGTCTACTCAATATTGCTTACCCACGAGCAATCTAAGATTGTGGAATCACACACAATTAAGATGACCGATGATTTAGAGATTTTTAAGAGTTATCCGTAGGGAAAAGAGTGTTTTGATTTAGCACTGAAGTATTTGAAGACCAAATTTAATTTGAAGTAACAATGTGACGTGCACAAGGAAAGAGGGAATGTATCGTATGCTTTGTATGGCTTCCCCTTGGCGTTTCTTGTAATTTTAATCGTTTATAGAATTGATTGATATTAAATCTTATATATTTCTATTCTTTTATTTCTTATTTTATTAATTTCAGGTTTGGATATATGAGGTTTTTCCTCATGTTGGTATATATGCAAAGAAGTCATTGAATTCTCCACTTTCAATTCCCCGTTTACATATATGGCACACGACAAAGAATGATAACATTGGCGAAGGTGGTCAATTTAAGTATACAAATGTATAAAACTTATTTTGTTATATAAAAATATTTGTAAATTAGTGAGGTCTTGTACTAATTATATATCTTTCTTTGTAGGTTGTGAATCCATACTTAGTACCTACTATTCGTGAGAAGAAACAAAATTATATGGAAACATTAAAGTCATATACAGACGAAGTGAAGGACACAATTATTGATGTCTTAAAGGCCTGTTTGACAGTTGCTACTTCCTCACTTCTGTAGTAGGTCATGTGAAGGATGAGTATTAAAACGAACACATTCCTAATCAACCTAGGGAGAGTTTTATACCAAGTACTTCTAAAGATGGAAGCCTGGGTGAGTGTGTTGCATCTATCGAGCAATCAATGGTTGAAATCATTGCTTTTGTACGAGAGGAGAAGTTAAGAAGAAATGAAAAGAAAATGAAAAACAAAGGTAGATAAATTTATATACTTATTGATTGTGTGATATAATGTATTTGTATTAATGCTTAGCCACTTATACTTTTCATTACCAACAGTGGATGATAACATCTTTCTGTTAGATGTAGTGGATGGTGATCTTGCTATAGTTGATGCATACTTTGCTGAAGAAGTTGATGAAGAGGAGACGAAAGAAGAATAGAAATAACAAGAGGAGACGATGGAAGAGAACAATGAAGAAATAGAAGCGGAGAAACTTGAAGAAAATGAAGCAAATGGAGAAGAAGAGAAAGAACAACGATAGGAGAAGATAACAGATAATGAAGAAGAGGAAAATCTTGAAGAAGAAGGGTTGGACACTGAAGTGGAAATAGACATTATGGGTATTCTGATGGACCTTAGTGATTACGTTGGTGGTGATTAAGGGCAGTTGTGATTTTTGGGATGGTTGTTCCCTAATATTGTAAGACAATTTGTGAAGTTGTTTGTTTTTTAAGACAATTAATTTTTGTGATAGTTGGGGTTGGTTTTCTAATAGTTGGATTTTTCCCTGGTTTGAAGACATGTTTTTTGACAATGTTAAAGTGGTCTGTTTTTTTGTTATTTTTTAAAGACAAACATGTACATCTGATAGTACATATTATGTTATGTAGTATTTTTAGATTTCTAATAAATATATGTCTTAATAAACTTGAATGTCTAATACTATAAATTGTTACGACAACAATATAAATAAAATATAAAAGATATAACAGTGCAACAAATAGAGAGAAATAATTTATTTATTTAGCACTACATTCATGTTACCCATTTGTCACAAATTTCCAAAAATCAAACACAAAAAATAAACCACACAGTATAATTTTTAGGCGTTATTCTTTTTCTTCTGCCAAAATCAACATTTTTTTAGTTGATCTCCATTTATTTCAGCATCTTTTAGCAACACTTTCAAGTGATTCCTCTCTTTTTGACATCTTTTAAGAAAATCATTACCATATCCCTATTTCTTCGGATTCCCGTAGCTTTGTTAATAATTCAAATATTGCAATGCCTTGAAAATTTGATGGGCTACTCGTTGATGATTCATTTTCATGTCACCTAAAAAATGGGCATATGACAACTTCACAATTGAAGAATTATCAACCTAGATTTGTATCGGTGTGTGACGTCCTCAACTTAGATGGTTTACCACAATGACAATTGTAAGACTTTTTTTTGTTTGGATGTTTGAGACATTGTAAAAATGGAGGTTTTTGAGTTGTTTATAAGGAAATTCCTTTATTATATACTAAAAAATAAGCAGATATTACCATTAAAAAAGTGGAATTTGAACTATTATTACCGTTGTGAAATGTGTATATGAAAATATGTATTGGTTGTCAAAATATATAGATTTCTCAAACTATCGATGCATATCTATGTGTGTGGTGTGTGTAAGATTAACGAGATTTACATTCTGACATTAGTAAGGTATGTTCGGGTTTATGTCTTTGTTTAAGCTTTATCGATATTGTAGGTAGTAGAATATGACAGTTATATATAGACCAAAAGTAGTAGGATTTAAAAAAGACATCAATTAATTAATAATAAATTATATTTTTAAAATTTATCCAATTAAATAAGCTTAAACAAGTCATATGATCCTGTAAGAGTCCGCATAAATAGGGTGTGGTGATTAGAGATGTATGAGAAAGAGTTGTGGTTATACAATCAACAAATCCTCTGAACATACTTATATTTTATCAAACATTGTTCTAGGGATGTTGCTTGTGATCATCCGACACCAACCTTGCAAATAAGCCTTTCGTTGTGAGAATCTGCATCAAGTTACTAGTTAGAATAAAGGTGTAACCAGGTTGTAGAGGGGGTAAAACAAGCGGTCTATTATAGTCAGCAATGTTAAAGTTGACCCTATAGTTGTTTTGGGGTTATGGCTCCCGTGACTCTTGCATTCTCAGTGCATCTACCAGTCAATTTTTAGCCGGAGCTTGATTATTTTCATTAACCACCCTCGAAGGTTTCATCCCAACACCATCTCGTAGTTCTCCTCCTATAGGATTAACTTGTACTCCCTTATTATTCAATCTCCGCAGTTTTGATTGTGTCACGGTAAAGGAGCACCCCCTAGAAGTAACATGGCTTACTTGATCTCTCAGAGGTCTTGTACAAGACCTTAGACATCTTTCACTGCATAGACATAGAAATTTAGCAGAAAATTTGAAATTTTTCATAGGACATCATATGCTAGAACATCACTTCATATATATATAAAATATCATAAGTACATAAGTAGACTTTAAGTATCTTTTGTCAACTTAAGACACAACTCAATAGAATAGAATAGGGACATGGACCTTAACAACATAGAATATAAATCTAAGCAACATATACTTTAAACAACATCTTCACATAGGAAATCCTTGAATATTAAGGATCCTTTTTTGGAGCTTGGGAAATATCTATCAAGCTCCTCACCTCAAGAGACATCCTCCAGCCATCACCACCTACACTTTGTGTTTAGAAATCATCAACATGTCTTTTAAGTAAACCTCATGAACATTAATACAATAGGCACAATATAGTTCACATACATCATATAGACATGGACAGTATTCATAATAACACATAAATCCATTTATCACACTTTGAGGCACATTCATTACATAAAATATATTATCTATCTTTTACCTTAACTTCTTCCCTTAAGAACCCTCAAGTGGTACTTAGTACAATGTATCACCTTAAGGTCACCCATGATGGTCTTGCATACATATGCTTCATCAACACAACCACATACATTCATAAAGTCATAAGCACATCATAGGACATAACGTTCACATAAAAACATCACCTAAGACAACCCCCAAGTCATACTAGTGCAATGTGTAGGTAGCATCTCATAATACTACTTGCACCATTTTTTCCTAAACATCCATCCTATACTAGGCATATCATGTTGAACAAGTCATGACACCTTTATTTATCACTAGACATAAGACCACATATTTCATAACATCATATAAGGACTCATTCATTTACTACAACTTTAGTCATAATTTATTTAGTTCATATCATAGGTAAACCACCCTAATAACCCCTTCACAAGCTTACTTGTGCAATGTATACATGGAGTCTCATACCCCCACATTTACTAAGTAAACCCATTTAGAATCCATAAGTGGAATTCACATGCATAATCATAATTCATGTCTTGACATAGCAAAGTAACTTTAACATGCATTCACACAAATCATACTTAACGTAAGTATTTATTTCATGAAGGCTGTAATATTATCCTTTCTTGAAGATCACTTGTGCAATGCATGGGTAGGATCCATAGTCCTACCTATACTAAGTAACCTTCTCAAGGAGTTGTGACTAGAGTTCATATTCTTATCTTAGTTCATTCCTTACTTTTTGGAGACATAGCCATAACCGACATAGACCATGTGAGATACATGGAATCTGGTGTCTTACAACCCCACACCTAAAACAGGCATTCTACTTTCCAAGGTAGAACCATACATAATAGCTATCTATGTAGATCCACTAAGTTATGACCTACGGGGGCACATAGTTATTGAACAATGAGATTGCTACTAGAAACCTTGACTTGCTAACGTGGAGGTCTTCATCTCATGAGACAACATCTATGTTGGGAACCCGAACTTGCTAACTTGAAGGTTCTCTTGTGGGAAGACAGACTTACTAAACATGAAGCCCCCACTCTCATTTTTCAGGTTCACTCAGTGCTAAGCTCAAACTCCCTTTTTAAACATCTTAAAGACATTATTAGCATTACTTCATATAGTAGGCTTTAGGGACTTTCTCCCTTATACATCATATATCTCAAAGGTTTCTAAGATAATAATGTCCTTTCATCATAAGACCTACTTTATATGAAAATGTCCTTTCACATAATTCAACCATTTATACAATCATGTGTATGTGTTACATATGTGAGACCTGCTTTCACATAAACACATCTAGACACACATGCTCATAATACATTAATTATATACTTTACATGCACCATAATAGCCAATGGTGCATAGGATAACTATTTTTTCCTTAGTAACCATGAATCTATCCAACTCGTACATATGCATGAGGTGTGTGCATACATTGTTCAGCATGATTCACATAATAGCAATAACATGGTATTGAGGAATCCACCCTTCAAAGATCATAACTCATGTACAACATCATGTCTTAAGTCACATACATATAGATTATTAAGGACTATAGACTACACACACTTCAATTAAATCATAGGAGGCAAGAACCTATTCAACATTAGAATAAAAGACTCCTAGCATACTATGTTCACACATTCATATAGGGAATTCATAGGTAGGGGTCATGCTACAAGAGTATTCATCATCATTAGCCATATATACCATACCTTACCCTTATCCTCAACATACGGATTCTACTTCACATCATCAATACACTTAGAACATGATACTAGAATCAAAGACTACACACATAAACTTCATAACATGACAATCATCATATCAATTCATCTTGCCTCTAATTCCTTCAAGTCCATGATCACAACACATATAGATAAACAAGAATCTAAACACCACCACCAAAGTGGACCATACCAAGCAACACAATTCATTATCCCTTCTATGCTAAATAAAAGAAAATAGGTCAACTTACTAACCCTCCAAATTATGATCATCATTGATCAATTATCCACAATGAATAATCAATTGACATAGATAAACATAGGATTAAGTAATACACATAATCAAATCATAATTGGATCATCATCTAATCAAGATCACAATACCCATATTATATCATAATTTAAGAGGTTAAAGAGATCATGAGTTTTTCATGGAATTGGATTAAAATTCATGTTAGAATCGTTTATTAATCATAGATATATCATTAGAATGACTTTGAAATCAATTTAACAATGAACCCATGGCTAGATTAAAAGATAGGATTTTTTTACCTTAGAATCATGTTTGAAAAACCTTTGAAAGAACTCCTTAGATGAAAGGTTAACTAAGGATAAAGGGTTACCATACCTTACTACATGAGAATCCCACGAAATTTTGAGAACAAATCACTTGGAATCCATCTCCCTAGCTTGTTCTTGAGCTTGGCCTCCAATGGAGGTTTTTAGAGACGGTTTATTTTGAGAGGGAAAGTCTAGTATGAAGAATGAGTTCTAAATTAGGTTTTAGGCTTACATACTAAATTAAATTACATAAAAACACCTAAACAAACCACCCATATATGAATTACGACGTGTGGTGAATTTTCCAATTCACCCATAGCATGGCAGTGTCTGCACGCAGTGTTGCAGGTTCCAAACTACGGATGCTACCGACGGGGCGTCGTCTGATCGACGAGTCGTCCTTCTGATCCGTCGTTTGTGAATGAGACACCAAATTTTGGGGCTGATCTCACACACCTAAGTGTGGAGAAACTCCCCCAATCGACGGGGCGTCAACCAGTCTAAGAAGCATCGATGTTAGGCGTCGATTGAACATTGCCAAGACAGTGTACTAGCTGCTTTTGGGTCCTCCTGTAGGACCCTAAGGGTGGTCCTTGGGGAGTCTTGCCTAGACTTTTTGACTCTAAATAATTCCATCTAGATGTTAGGATCCTCCACCATTAATTTAAACTCCAAAAAACACGTAAAACATGTAAAGGCACACTAGAACACACTAGCACTCTTAAAGGCTAACTTTCGAACGTCTTAGTCGTTCTTGGATATTTGACTTCCAAACCTCTTCAAATAAACTTTAAAAGTTGTGAAAAACTTAATTTACATGTTATTAACTCTTTAAGGACATGTGACGCTCTAGATATCTTAGTTTATTTAGAGGGTCTTGACAGGTTGAGTTTTGGATCGTAGGGAGTGAGTGGTTCTCCTTGGCTCCATATACATGGAATACACTAGAGTTGGAACCTAAGTGAGACAAAAAATAAAAAGAAAAATTAAAATTTGGACATAGTTGACTAAAGTTCAATAATATCGTTGAACTTAATCTAAAAGTCCATTTTCGTGGCAGTAGAGCAAAAATTTGATACGCTCAAATTATACCTCCCTAAAGAAGCATAAGCGATCGTTATCAAGTAAAGAACCTAACTTGTAGGATGGGTTCGATCCCACAAGGTAAATGATTTAGACTAAACTTAACTAACAATTATATTCCTTTAGCCAATGTATTTCTGGAAACAAGTAACTAAGGGGGGGGGGGGGATTTGTGTAACAAATTTGGAAAACTGTGTAATTATTAAGCAAGATTTAAACTTTGATTGTTAACAAGATGAGAAAAGAACTAGAGCATAAGTGTTCTCTACAAGCTCATAATGTGGTAATCCTAGTAATAGTAATTCTTTCCTAGTGTATGACATGCAAAGTGATAAGTTAAGTGTCTTTAAAACCTTGACCCGACATCTAACGAATTTCACCCCGCACCTTGGTCTAGCTACGTGTGTATAACTTTGTAACCCTTATCTTTACCTCATATTAGACATCACATCGATGTATGACATAGTTTTCACGCTCACACTAATCGAAACTAGACTATTAGATAGCATCGCACTAAATCTATGTTGATATAATTATGTTCTTGTTAACTACCTCCTTTGTCTGGAAAGTAGAAACAAGGCGAGTTCTAACGTTGGCCACCTTTAAATAGATTTCTAAAAGAAAGAATTATCAATACATGCAATAACACTATTCAAGAATTGCTTAATTACTATTTATACTTTGTTAATCGCTCATGATTCCCACAACTCTAGTTGTGGATTTAGTTACCCAATTTAGCAAGAACACAATTCATGTTTTTAGATGAAAGAAACATGAACTTACATAGTAATAATAATAAATCTAGAATCTCAACTTGAATTGCAATACCAAAATTGTCAATAATGTACATTAGAAATCAAACAATTGCCAAAAGTTTGCAAGTGAATCTCCCAAGCATAAACTCAACGAGAACAATAATGTTTAACCTTTAAAACAAGGTATTTATCCCTATTTATATAAAACAAAGTTTGAAATAATAAGGAAATGAAATCGAAATAAAATTGCAGAACGCGTCTTCATTTTACAAGGATGACCTACGATCTGTAAGTCAATCTACAGTCCGTAGGTCCCTTCATGGCTTAGGACTTGGAAAATTTTCAACCTTCAAAATCTTTAGGATCTCTGTCGACTTCTACAATCTAGAAGTAGGGACCGTAAGTCAGACGACAGTCCATAACTCTGCTTTATTGCTCCACTCTCAGATTTTTTCAGCATCAGGTATGGAATCGCCTTTCAGATCACTTTGACAGAGCTGCAGTATGATTCGTACATTAATTTATGGTCCATAACTCATCACCGTGGTTCTACACTTAGTAAAGACTTCCCTGATCTTCACAAATGCCTTACATGCCCTTCTACGACCATCATCTACGGGACGCTATTCGACCTACGGTCTGTAGGTTGCCTCCGTAGATACCCTTTTATGCACTTCTTTTAGTTGTTTCCTCAAATATCCACACCTGAGTTTAATTCCTGAAATCATGAAAAAAAACATAAAACCAACACACACAACTTCTAAGTGAAATGCATTAAAAGTATTGTAAACTCACGGTACTTCACCTGTACAAAGAAATTATTTCTTGCGAGGCAAGGCATAACACATTATATATTAATCAATGAAATCACAAGCTACAACAAATATGATATATAGGTATGAAATTATTATCTACAACATCAAATTCGTCATTAATTATTTGTTTTTAGTGACAAAATTTACTTTCATGCTTAAACATATGAGACACATACTTTTAGTGATTAAACATAAAAATTCGTAGTAAAGTTTTGTCAACTAATGTTTCCCACCAAAAAATTAATTGGCGTTATTTGTTATGTAGTGTTAGTCATGAATTTAAAGTTACATGTGACACATTATTTCGTCACTGGTAATGTGTATAATTCAAGAAAAATTATTTTTGTTTAAAAATTCATGAACTTTTTGACACAAAAAATTTCATCTAAAAAAGTATGTTGTTACAATATCGACAAATTAGAGTTTTTAGTTAATTATTATAAGTTATATTTATAAAAATTTAGATTAAATTATGACATTTATTTTCGTCAATAATAATATAAATAATTGGTGTCAATGATTTTATTTTCCCTAATTAATTTGAATTTAGTGACAACAAAAAAATTATCACAAAAAATATAATGTATTAATTAGTGACGACTTCAAATTTTGTAGTAAATAATTCAACTATTTGCTACCAAAAAAATCATAGCCAAACACAACTTTTTTTGAGGCAACAATTGTTTATAATTACAAGTGACAACTTACAAAAGGAATAATACAAGTTATTGATAAGAAATAGACAGAGTCCACTCGTTAATTGTCGAGGGAAAATATTAAAACCAACGAATTCAGACAATTTTGTAAAAATGAAAAAGTTCAATACATCAATATTCTTAACTTAAGCAATTATAAAATAACATCATTTGAGAAGTATAATCCAGGTTATAAGTATTGTGAGTGGGGTACGGTTCTACCACTACAGCGCTAATATTTGTTGGTTTCGCGCTTTTGCTTTTTATTTGATACACTTTCATTGATAAAGACGATAAGAAAGTAATTTCTTAAGTCTTTGTGTTTTTTCTTGTGTGTCCTTTGATTTGTGATTGATAAACGACATAAACTAAGTTGATTTATTTACTTTTGTCGATAAATAAGTGTATATATAATAGTAATCTTACATATGTAAGTAGATTAACTATACAAAGATAACATCAACTTACAAACTTAAACTTCTCAAAGTAGCGAAATATTTCATGAATTTCTATTATTTTTTTCCATCAGTGTAAAAATTGAAGTAAAATATAATAGAAATGAACCGACTAGGATTTCAAATATATTATGATGAAGTATTATAGTTATGGGTATCAATGTTTTTTTCACAACAGTTGATTTACTGATCAAATTGAATTGATTATTCAACTTTTTAATAAAATTGAAAGTAACATTTTCAAATAAATTTATAATTGTATTGAATAATTATTAAATTTATCAAAATAAATAAATAAAATGACTGAATCGTACGACATATTTTTAATGATATTTTTAAAAAATATATATATATTATATTTCATGCATTTGTGTATGAGTATAAATAATCATAAAATACATTATTTCTATATAATTTAAATTTAAAAGAAGTGAATGAAGTAAAAAATAAAATAAAAATAAGAGACCAGAGAATGTTGGATCGTAGGAAAATAATTTTTTGTACATAAAATATAGTCATTAGTGAGTAAATTATATTTTGTTCAACTACGAAACATATATGACTTTAGAGACAATTGATTTCGTCACTGATTGAAGCAAACTGATTAGCAACAATATAATTTTGTCGGTAAAAATAACATTTTTAGTGATAAAGAATACTATTAACAAAAAAAATACTTTTTTACGACAAGTAAATTTGTCAAAAATGTTAAAGCATTTATGGACGATTTATCTTTTTTGTAGTTAAAATAATATTTTTAGTAACGAAGCACTAAATCGCCTTTGTATACTTTTAGAGACACACATTTAGTGACAACTGATTGACAAATTAATTTTCGTTTCATAAGATTTTTAGTAAAGAAATATGATTTATAAATCACGAAATAATGCATCCCTGATAATTGAATTTGTTGTAGTGACAATACAAATAAGCTATATGTAATGTCACATTAGCATATCTAATATATCGTCTTGATGTTTCTTCGGTGGAGCATTGTTGATCATCTCAACATGTCAGTTTTTTGACTTAAAACATTACAAAATTTTAGAATTTTCAATTTATTTACTAATTACTACACTTGTTTTTCATTTTCTAACCTAACGTGCCCTTATTAGATTTGTTTTTAATATTGCATTTTACCCAGCTCTAAGCCTCTAAATCCTTTACACTTTGTTCCTTTCATAGCCTTCTTGTTGCTCAAGTAAGTTTCTTTCTTCTAACCTTGCATCATTTTATTTCCATTGTAAAATACAAAGATGAATTTCGAGACTTCTATTTGTTAAAATGTTATCTAACAGACTCAAGATTCCACTGTAGGAAATATGGAAGGAAAATAGTATATTTAGAGAATGCTCAAGTTTATTATAGGCTACGTAAGACCACTTCAGATGGTTACAATCATCAACTAAGAGAAAATTTCGAAAGACTAAACATTGATTCATTAATTCCAACACTCCCCCTTAATGCATTTGCTTGATAACTCCAATGTGTTCTCGAATATAGCAAATTTTTTCTCTGGGAAGTGCTTTGGTGAAGATGTCAACAAGTTGTTTCCCTGCCTGAAAATAATGCAACTTAATTTCGCCTTTCTCTTGTGCTTCTCGGATAACATGATACTTGATAGAAATATGCTTTAATCTTTCATGGCTGACTGGATTCTTGGCAATTGCAATTGCTGATTTGTTATCACAATACAGAACAATCCCTCTTTTTTGTTTTTCACCAATGTTTTCAAATATTCTCCTAAGCCAAATAGCTTGAGAAGTAGTCTTGGATGCTGAAACATATTCTGCTTCGACAATGGATTGAGCAACAACACTTAGCTTTTTTGATAACCAAGAAAAAATACTTGATCCAAATAAGAAAGCATAACCAGAAATACTCTTTATGTCATCTATACTTCCAGCCTAATCACTATCAGAATAATCAATTAAGTTCAAATATCCATCAAATTTGTACATTATACCATAATCCGTTGTTCCTTGCAAGTAGCTTAGAACACGCTTTGCAGCTCCAAAATGCACTTGGCTTGGTTCTTGCATGAATCTGGATAATAAACTAGCTGCAAACATAATATCTGGCCTTGTTGAAGTAAGATATATCAGACTTCCAATCAAGCTCCTATAAAGTGAGCTATTAGCTTTTTTTCTCTATCAAATTTTCTAAACTTATCATTTATTGTTAATGATATGGCCACAGACCTGAAATCCATCATTCGAATTTTTGAAGAACACTTCTAGTATACTTCTTTTGAGAAATGAAAAAATTTCTTCTTTCACTTGAGAAACTTTGATGCCCAAGCAATAATTTAGCAATCCAAGATCACTCATTTCATAAGCTTGCATCATATCTTTCTTGAAATTTTGCATCATCTTCACATCATTTCCTGTAAAGAGTAGATCATCCACATAGAAACAAACAATGATAATTCTACCATGTTCTTTCTCCACATACAAAGTGGCTTCAGTTTTACTTCTATAAAAATTATTTTTCAGAAAGTATGTATCAATTTCGTTGTACCAGGCTCTTGGAGCTTTCTTCAACCCGTACAGAGCTTTTTTTAGCTTCTACACCTTCTCTTCTCACCCCTGAATAAAAAATTCCTTGAGGTTGCTCAACATAAATCTCTTTATCATGTTTTCCATTCAGAAATGCAAATTTAACATCAAATTGAAATATCTTCCATTTCTTTTGTGCAGCAACAACAACTACAGTTCTAATAGTCTCAAGATGAGCAACTGGAGAGAAAGTCTCATAAAAATCAATACTAGATTTTTGCGTGAAGCTTCTAGCAACCAACCTTGCTTTGTGCTTTTGAATATCTCCTTCCTGATTAAGTTAAATTTTGTAATTTCATTTTAGACTTACAACTTCTCTTTTTCTATGTATAGCCACAAGATCCCAAGTATTATTTTTTTTCAATAATCCGAATTTCTTATTCCATGGCTTTCTTCCAAACATCATGCTTTATTGCTTCTTCATAATTTCCTGGATCAACACCGGCAAAGTTACATCTTTGATAAATGTAACTCAATATTTGTGTTCCTCTTGGAGGCGGTTCTTCATCATCTAAATTTGGGATTTCTCCCCCTTGAGGGACATCTTCATCTTACTCATCCTCTTCTTGATTTGAAGATATAATAGCAGTATTCTCTATCTTTTTAACCTCCCAATTTCATGTTGTTTTTTCATCAAAAATGACATCTCTACTAACAACAAGTTTGTTAGTTTTGGCATCGAGAAGTCTGTATCCTTTTTTCACATCACTATAACCAAGAAATATACATTTTTTAATTTTTTTCATACAATTTTGTTCTTTTCTCAACGTGCACATGAGCATAACAAATACACACGAAAATTTTAAAATGACTTATAGAAGGTTTAATTCCACTCAACTGGTGTCTTGTCCTTTAGTGCCTTTATTGGAAACCTGTTAAGGATGTAAACTGTTGAATGCACTGCTTCTGCCCAAAAATATTTTAGCAGCCCTTTCTTATTCATCATAGTTCTGGCCATTTCAACAATTGTTCCATTTTTTCTTTCGGATACATCATTTTGTTAAGGAGTATACCCTGTGTAAGTTGCTTCTGAATGCCTTCATTTTTCAATATTCTTCAAATTCTCCACTTGTGTATTCACCTCTCTATAACTGTGAATGGTTTTGACGCTGCAACCTTTTTGCTTCTCAACAAGAGCTTTAAATTTCTTGAATGTAGAAAATGTTTCTGATTTTTCTTTAAAGAAATAAACTCATATCATTCTTGAGAAATCATCAATAAAGATTAGAAAATACCGTTGACTTTCAAGGGATGGAGTCTTTATTGTTCCGCAAATATCGGTATGGATTAGTTCCAAAAGTACACTTGCTCTCCAAGACACCCCTTTTGGTAAGACTTCCTATGTTGCTTTCCCATTATACAACTTTCACATGGATTCACCTCAGTATGTATCTCAGGAAGGCCTTGCACCATGTATTTTTTCTTGAGAAACTTCAAACCATGAAAATTCAAGTGACAAAATCTTCTGTGCCAAAGCCATGAATCATCTACAATTTCATTTTTTTAATGCATTGTAATGAAATTGCAAAGGGGAGTTTCTTTTTATCATTTTTACTTCAAAAATGACTTGATTTGGCTCAATTTTATGATAAATCCTGCAATAATTATCTCTAAATACAAGAGAATAACCATTTTTCATTAGTTGACCAACACTAAGCAAATTGTTTTCAAGTTAGGAACATAAAGAACATCATAAATTTACTTACCGCTTCCTTTCATGTTGATCAAAATAGTGCATTTACCTTCCGCATCAACTAAGGCTCCATTCCCCATTCTCACTTTAGTAGTTATGCTATTATTAATTGAGAGGAAAGTCTTTTGATCTCCAGTCATGTGATTGCTACAACAACTATCAACATACCATTCATTGGTTTTTGTTGAAGCATCAGATTTAGAAGCAAAGAAAAGGTTTTCTTCCCTTTTTTACTCCAGTTTTTCACAGAAATTTGTTTGCTCTTGTTTCTTGTTCCACCAATCCTTTTTAACGTGGACAAATTTTTTACAAAAGTTGCATTGGGGCTTGCCTTTATGCCGACAGTTACTGCATTGTGATTAGTCTTTTTGCAAACTTTACGAAAAAGACTAGAATTTTTCTCACCTTTTTCTTCAACCTTATTGGAAGAACCATCATGATCCTGCTTCTTTTTGGCTTGTAATTCTTCTTCTGTTGATTTTGAGAAATTTTGAGAATTCTCATTTGTTTTAGACTAGAACGACGTCTCTTTGGGTTGATCTTCACGAAAAAATCTTCGCTTCTCGTATGCACGAAATGATCCAACTAGCTATTTGATGGAAAGCTTAGAAATATCTTTCGTCTCCTCAGTGATAACAACAATGTACTCGTACTTTTCTGTGACACTAATTAGAATCTTTTCCAAAACTTGTTGGTCAGAAATTGTATCACCATGATTCTCATTTCAATAACAATATTCATTACTATTGTGCAATATTCATCTATTTTTTCGGATTCTACCATCTTCAAATTTTGAAACTCTCTTATAAGAGTTTGAAGATTTATAGTGCGTACCTTTTCGGCACCATACACCTCAGTTTCCAGAGAATCCCAAGCTTCCTTTGTAGTCTCACAAGTAGAAATTTTTGCAAAGTATGATCTTAAGACTCCCATTTGGATTTTGCTCAAGGCTTTTGAATCTTGACGATACTTATCCTCAAGATTTTTTATCTCTACTTCTGTAAGATCACCATCGTTGTGTGGCTCTTTAAAGTAATTTGTAACAATAGACTGATGTACCATGGTTTCACGGTACTTTCAATGCCTTTTCCTTATGTTTAGTGTTTGTCTAAAGCCTTTTTGTATTAATTTTTGATGTAGTTTTCTATTTATTTCAAGGAAATTTGTCCAAAGGAGAATGTGGAGATTTTAAGCTAAAATTGCAGAAGTGACCACTACAACCCTCACGACGGTCCGTCATGACTGTGACGGTCCATAGGGGTCAACCGTCATGAGAAGATAATGGCTGCTAAAGAATGTTGGGGAATTTTGACCAAGTGTGGGACTACGGAAGTTCACAACGTACCATCATATCCATGACAGTGCGTCCTGCACATTCGTCAATGCTAACAGAGAGTAGTCCCAATACCCATTTTCAGAAGATTTTAAGTGTCGTGGAACAAAGCCCCTCGACGGAATGTCGTTCTTGCAACGGTCTGTCACACCTGTCCGTCGAGGGTAACAGAGAGTTGAAGAAGAAAGCAACAGAAAAAGAGCTAACAAGGGAGCGACGGAAGACCATGACGGTCCGTCACGAGGTTCATCAACTCGGACGCATTTTGGGCAGATTTTTCCTTAAATAGATTTCCCTCTTTTATTAGGTTTGTTTCTTATAAATAGTTGAAAAAACCTCATTTTTGGGGTCAAACTCTTGGATAATTTTCAGTTTTATTTTCTTAGTATTGAACTTTCGATTTTGAAATTTGATATTACTTTTTCGGAATCGATTATTGGTGTTTTGTGATTTATTCAAATAATTTCCGGATTTTGTTCATTCTCATCAAAGTAAGTGCATGAATTCTTACATTATTATTATGAATTGTGTTATTATTAGCATGGGTAACTAAACTCCATAACTAGGGTTGTGGGAACCATGGGTAAATAACAAGGTAAAACCTAGCTAAAATAATGATTCTAGAATACTATTTTGCATATACTGATCATTCTTTCGCTTAGAAGTCTTTTTAATAGATGGCCTATGTTAGAACTCGCCTTATTGCTACTTCCCGGACAAAAGAGGTAGATAATAGGACAAGAGTTATCAACATAGATTTAGTGTATACTATAATAGGCTAGTGTCGGTCGATACGGGTGAAATTTTCTAGATGTCGGACCAAGGATTTAGAGATACCTAACTTATCACTTTGCATGCAAGATACTAGGAAAGGATTGTTATAGCTAGAATTACCGAGTTAGGAGCTTGTGGGGAACACTTACATCCTAGTTACTCTCATTACTTGATTAAACTCCAAAACTTGAACCTGTCACTTTTTTACTTTAATTTAGCTAATTGTTTTAATTAATCAAAACTCCCCTTTAGTTATTTATTTTCAGGAAATAATTGACTAAATAGAAGTAATAATAGAATAAAGTTAAGTCTGAACCATTTTCCTCGTGGGAACGATCCTAAACTCAATAGTTGGGTTCTTTACTTGATGCGACCGCTTTTACTTCATTTCAAAAAGTAAATTTGAGCGTATAAAATTTTGGTACCGTTGCCGGGGAAATTGGCTTTTAGATTAACTTTAAGCTTATTACCGAAGTTTAGTCAACTTTTTCCTAATTTACTTTTTCTTTTTTTTTGTTTCCTACTGGTCTAACTTCCTTATATGCCTTACACACGGAGTAGTGAAATACCCATAATTGAACCTGACCCCGAACTAGAGCGTACTTTAAAAAGAATGAATCAGAATTTGGGCATCCAAGGTGATGAGGACGACCCATATATGCAACCATTGGTCGACGCTAATGACCCTGTATGACCTGATATTCGTGTGGAAGGTGAATACGGAGACAACCTCCTGCTCCACTCTCTCAAGAGTACTATAGGTGCTAATAAAATATAGTAGACTATGATGGCCCACTCGTCTTTCCCTCTCTACCACACGGACACACTTTTGTGGTAACTAGTAGTTTGATGCAAATGCTCACTTTCATAGGTTTGTTTTCAGGGCTATCTTCTGAGGTTCCACATGCCCACATCGCTAAGGTAAGGGGAGTGTACAAAAGTTGTGTAGGGAGGCCCGATTTAAATATGGATGTAATAGGGCTAAGAGTTTTTCCTCTCTCACAGACGGAAGAGGATGCTATCTGGTTTACTGAGTTCCCCTATAACTCAATCTTGACTTTGAATCAACTGAGGGATGCTTTCTTAGCACGCTACTACCCGGTGTCTAAGAAACTAAACCACAAAGACACTGAACAACTTTGTGGCACTACCGAGAGAGTCAGTAGCAGTTCTTGGGATAGGTTCACCTCATTCTTGTTAAGTTTCCTAAATCACCGCATAGATGATGAGTCTCTAAAAGTGTATTTCACTCAGGGACAAGATGATAATAACAAAGAGGTGTTGGATACGATAGCGGGTGGTTCTTATGGGGAGTGTCCTTATGCAAATATTTCTAAAAATTTAGATAAAATCTCCCAAAATAATAAAGCTTGGAGTACTAGGAAGTCAGATAATAGGAGAAACACCTTAGCAGTCCAATCCGCACACAACTCAGTCGCAAATGATCTTCGTGAGGAGATGGCTCAAATGAGAATTGAGCTTGGGTTGGTGTTGAAACATGTTTTTGGGGGTGCGGAAAAGGTAAATGCGGTGAACTACTTGTCTAAACCACCACCACAAATGATGAATATTACTATGAGGAGGAATCCTATGCGGTGAATGATCAAACGGGGGGTTTCCGACCGAACGCCCAAGGATCCAGTCAGAAGAATATGCACCAAGGTCAAGGAAACCAAGGTAGGAACTATGGCAATTATAACCGCGAGGGTTATTATGATCAAGATGGGAATTACAACCGCGACAACAACTTAAACTTGGGTAACTATGGTAACAGAAATGATAGGAGTAGGCCCTATGTTCCACCTCAAAATCGTGAAGTTTCTCCTTGGGATAGTGAATGTAGTATGGCGCGAGTTGAGGATATGATGCATAAAACGAGGAGGAGGTTCGATGCTAGTGATGAGCACACTAAAGAGTTAAGGAATGACTTAGCGGGTATAGGGAAGAAAGTTGATACACATGCAATCTCGATTAAGCATCTTGAGTTGCAAATGGCCCAATTGTCTGCAACTGTGAACACACGGAAATCGGGCACTCTTCCTAGCAACAATGTCCAAAACCCAAAAAATGATGGGCATTATATGGGAAACACTATTTGGGGTGGTAAGCAAACCATTGACCCACCTATGTCGTCTAGGGTACAAAAGTTGATAAGAGATGATGATACGGTGATGGATGTTAGTGGTGAGTTAGAATATGAAACGGTAAAAGATGTTGAGGTGCCCCAAAAGGTGAACCCCATGCCTAGATCACCACCTCCTTTCCCAAAAAGGTTAGTAGAAAATACGGAGGATGGTAAATACTGGCGTTCTATAACGATGTTGAAATAGCTCTTCTATCAATGTGTCTTTGGTAGAAGCTCTTGAACAAATGCCCAGTTATGCCAAGTTCATAAAATATTTGGTTATGAAGAAAAGATCAGTCACTTTTGAGGATGATGATAGAATGCAGCACTGTAGTGCTATTGCTACAAGGTCTCTAGTGCAAAAGAAAGAAAATCCAGGTGCTTTAACTATTCCTTGTACAATCGGGTTATTACATTTTGCGAAAGCATTATGTGATCTTGGGGCAAGCATAAATATCATGCCCCTCTCGATTTACAAGAAGATGGGTTTGGGTGACCAAATTCCACTGCGATGCGGCTACTGATGGCCGATCAAATGGTAAAAAGGCCCAATGGTATACTCCACGATATGCTAATAAAAGTGGAGTCATTCGAATTTCCGACCAATTTTGTGATTCTTGATTGTGAGATCGACTTTGAGGTGCCTATTATTCTAAGGAGGCCATTCCCTGCTACAGGTAGAGCCTTGGTTGATATGGAAAAGGGGCAGATGAAATTCCGGTTGAACAATGAAAAAGTGACCTTCACCATTTATAGGTCTATGAGGCAGAGTTGTGAGCTCCAATCGGTATGTGCTACATCCTACAAATTTGAAGATTCATCTGAGGTGCAAATTGAAGAGCGTCTGGGTATAGAAGCATTGGCGACAGTGATCATGAATTTTTATAGTGATGGCATTGAAGAGTATGGGTCATTGTTCGCGGCACTTGATCGAGGTAATGTTCGTTTTAAACCAAAGAAATTTGAACGTATCAAATTTTGGCACCGCTGCCGGGTTTACCCCCCTAGACATAATCGGCGTCGTTGTCCTCCTTGAGGACTAATACAAGCCTCTTATTCTTACATCATTGCATTCATCGATTAAAAATACGGAAGAATTTAAAACTTTTCAACTAGTTCTAATCGGAGGTTTACATAGACCTCAACATACACATAATCATTATAATATCGAGTATACATAGACTCGTTTGTATAAGAAGATTACATAGTATTCCACTTTTATTTCACACACTTATATAGTAAAGAGATAGGGTCATAAATCCTTCTCATCTCATAAACCATCTAACGAGGACAATAACATTAGGCATAGCCCTATATCAATAAAAGTAAGCCGCATATAGACTTTATACAACTTTGTCCCAAATAGGAAATAGAGTCAATACAAAAGTTGTAGTAACTAAGTAACTTCGCATAGAGAATATTGACACCGTCCTCGGGGAAAATAAGGACCTACCACTTGGATGATATAATATCCAAGTATTCTTTCAAATCACCTCAAATCAACTTCAACGACCGGAATCTAAAATGTTTGGGAAAAAGGGAGAAAATGGGGTTAGTACGCCACATGTACTAAGTATGAGACCATATGCACAAATACCAACAAAGTATGCTAGAAAGGGACATTTAATTAAATCCTGTTATTCAAGCCAATCCTTTGAACATACTAAACAAATTAATTATACCATATGCACGTCATCATACTAAACCTATAATCTCATGTAACTGTATCATCACGTAATAATATCACAAACATGAATAAGAGTAAACCATGTAAATAGCAAAGCAAACCAACCAACTATAATCCTTAAAAATCTACAAGTGCAATGACAAAGCAAAGCCCCATAACCCTATTTAATCAAGTAACCCACCAATGATCATAATTATCAATTCACTTCACATAGCATCGTCTTTCATCTCACATATTATTCTTTCTTTAACAATGATAACCAATTTCATATTCATAAACATATCATTAAACATATAAAGTCATTTATATTAAATTGTTATTTATATACATAACATTAACTTCTCAAAGCTTCTATCAAGGCAAACTAGTGCAAGGCATAGGTAGCATCCCATACCCCAACCTAAGCTAATGTCAAACCACTCAAGTCACTTCAATTAGTCTATACTTAACTCATTAATTTTTGTGTAAGGAACTCTTGCCTTAACCGACATAGACCACATGAGCTAATGTGGAATCCGGTGTCATGAAACCTTACACCGATGGAAGGTTATCTACCGACCAAGGTAGAACCTAACATACACGTAGCTATCTAGGTGGACCCACTAGCTAGTATCCTATGGTGGCAACATAATTTATGGAGCTTTGAGAATTAAATATGGAAATATCAACTCTACACCCTACCTTGGGTCATGAGGCTATCCACCCCGTGAGGACCGTAGTGAACCCTACCTTCCTTATATAAGAAGATGTCACCCCCTCACATACAATCTCACTCGGTGCTAAGCTAGGCCCTTTATTGAATTGCCTTTAGTCTTGTTGTAATCATAACTTTTTTTAGGTCATAGGGTCTAACCCTTGTATAATCATCATCATCAATAGCTCAATAAGAATTGTATGAGTGTAATCTCTTTCATCACAATCCATAGCTCAATAAGAAATGTATGAGTGTAATCTCTTTCATCACAATCCATATAAGTGAGGTTAACACTTTAGCATTTCATAACATATTAAGGCACAATTGATAGTTTTCACCAGCCTTATAGCACATACACCTTAATCAACCTCACAACATAATTAGATAATGAACTATTGATTCTAAGCCATCTCTGACGATTAATCAACAATTTGAAGTGCTTTTCTTGCGAATTCTTAATAAACCAGCGTTTATATAGAGATGTAGGAGGATCTGTTTGGGAAGTAAGAAGCCCCTTTGACATCTCTTCATCTGCAAATAATTCTCGATGTGAAAACACAGAGCCAGGGGGCTGATCTTTGAATAGGAAAAAGAGTGGATCTGCAGGGTCCGAAATGAATTGGCTTATTCGAAAAAAAAGTCAAGACATTTCAATTCAACATCATACCACCCTATTATCCTAGTATAAGGAATACTCCAATGTAATATCATGACTAAACAAATATTAATCACAATTGGAACTAAAGATAGAGATTCTATGACTTACCAAGTCTTCCTCATAGTCTGTCATCAAGGTCTTACCATCAACCCATAACTTAACCCGACTTGGGGAGTAACATTATCACACAATGATAACAAATAGAATAACAAGGCCAATTGCATCTCTATAACACAATTCATGTTTAGATCACAACTTGAGAAAAGATACATAGGCTAATTTCACATTACAATTCATAACCTAAATTACATCTCAAGAACTAGCATGATAGTCCTAAAGTTAATCTTAATTCAACCATAATAGCACCATAGGATGTAATCTAATCAACAACCAACTCAATTGAATGATCAACATACAACATAGGTCAAGATCACTACCTAGGGTTAGGGATAGAGGTTCATGTTCTTCAATTTGACCGAATCTTCAAAAATTATTTAATCAAGTTGAATTACATGTTAATATACACAATATAACCCTAAGAATCCACTAAAAACTCAATCCATAACTTCAATGTCATAATTAAATGAAATCCAACGTCTCCTATTCATAGATTTGCGCCCGCCTTTATACAGTTAGATACAAAATTATCTATTTTTGAAACAGGAATTAAAGTAGTAGATCTTTTATCCCCTTATCGCCGTGGAGGAAAAATCGGACTATTCAAGGGCGTATCCGTATTTGGAGGAGTGGGTGAATGTACTCGGGAAGGAAATGGTCTTTACATGGAAATAAAAGAATCTGGAGTCATAAGGAACCGGTTGCAAATGGCCGATAGTCGGCAAAAGTCTTATGCCGATAATACGAGAAGGGATTTGGAGTTAAAAGAAGGTGATAAGGTGTATTTAAAAATTTCACCAATGAAATGGGTGGTTAGGTTTGGCAAGAAAGGGAAATTGATTCCTCGTTATGTAGGTCCCTATGAAAGCTTGCGAAGGGTTGGTAAGGTTGCTTATGAACTGAAACTTCCTAATGAATTAGCTTCGGTTCATCCGGTTTCCCATGTTTTTATGTTGAAAAAGTGTATTGGTAATCCCAAGTTCATTCTTCCTATTGAGGGTCTTGGTGTCAAGGATAATATCTCTTATTGAGGAAGTCCCGGTTCAAATTCTTGATAGGGAAGTCAAGAGGTTGAGGAATAAAGAGGTGGTTTTCGTAAAAGTGTTATGGAAAAATTAAGTAGTTGAGGGTGCTACATAGGGGCCCGAGGTCGATATGAAATCTCGTTATCCTCATCTCTTTGAGAATTAAGGTTAGCCTTTATTTTTAATTATATAATTATGACAAGGATTTGTGTTTCCTAATTTTTAAGTGAAATGTTGCAAAAATGACATTTTTTTAAAACATCACGGTAAGTCTTACAGTGAAGTCATTGTATTGTTGCTATTAAAAACTTGAAATATTACTTTTTGCTTGCTTTGAGTTATGTTGTGCATTTTGATATGGAGAGTCTTCGTGAAAGGATAGGTAGCATGTTATTATGTTGAACTTTGTGCTAATTGACTCATATGATGTATGTTGAGCTCATATATGTAATGAGAAGGAAATGCCTCATGATGAAGTGGTTTTGAGCCTTAGGTATGGTAATATGAGTTTTGATATTTTCTTTGTTGAGGTGATATGATTTTTGTTAAATTGATATTGTTGATTGGTTGGGCTGCTAGTCTTGGGTCTATTCCTTCCTTTAAAAGAGTTTTAGTGTCATTCGAGGAAGAATGTTCCTAGGGGGGGGGGGATAATGTAACACTTTGAAAATTCAAGACTCGTGGAAAGGCCTAAAATAGGTGTCATAAAGTATAAACAATGTTTTTAAATCAATTTTTAATGAATATAGGTCATTTAGAAGGTTTAAGAACCAAAATGTCCGGGAAGTTGGTTTAAAAAGATGTTAGTGTGCCTTAGTCTTTTTACTAACTATTAGGAGTCGGAAATGTACGAAAATGGGTGGAAAGGTAGTTAATGGGTGCCTGAGTTGTTTCATGATTGGAACGTCTGAGTACGACTTCCCACGGACCAACCAAGGGACCTTGAGGAGAACCCCTGCAGTTTCATACAACACTAACTAGCAGTGTGCATCAATGGGGCAGACGACGGTCCGTAAGTGGCCCTGACGAGGCGTCGAAGGCCACCGTCGTCCCTCACTTAGAAAGATTGTGAAGGCCCTTGTTTATCTAGCTACTGTTACACTCGACGGAAAGGGAGGACGGGGCGTCATGGGCTCGACGGGGCGTTGAAGCCACCCTCATCCCATACTTAGAAAAATTGGAGGAAGTCTCGCCTGCAAAGTCTCTGATAGAGACGACGGAAGTGCAAGACGGAGGAGGGCTGTCTGTCGACCCACCGACGGACCGTTGACAAAGTCTCATCGGTGAGGGTCGAATTTCATTGATGGATTTTAATGATTTCATTTAAAATCATTAAATGGTTTAGGTTTAGATATTTATTAAAGGTAAACTAATTAACTTAAATTAAGCCTCTCTATAAATACTCTTAACCCTCATTAACCTAAAGCCAACTCTGAAAATAAACTCTCTTCCTTCTCTTTATTTTCTCTCTCTATAAGAACTCACCATTGAAGGCTACCAAGATCTAGGATTTGGGGGCTGGAATGGGTAGATTCTTCATCAATTGTTGAGAAACATTAAGGTATGGGTTCTATTCACCTTTGATATCCTTTCCTCAAAGGGTTCCTTCAAAAGTGGATTTCAAAAAGTTGAGTTTTCTTATGGGATTCATTCAATTACAAAATTGAAGTTATGGATTGTGTTGTTAGTGGATTCTTAGGGTTATATTTAGTATATTTACATGTAATTCAACTTGTTTATGATAATTATTGATGGTTTGGTCAAATTGACGAACATGATCCTCTATCTCTAACCCTAGGTAGTGATCTTGACCTATGTTGTATGTTGATCATTCAATTGAGTTGGTTGTTGATTAGATTACTATCATATGGTGGTATTATGGTTGAATTAAGATGAACTACAAGCCTATCATGCTAGTTCTTGAGATGTAATTTAGGTTATGAAGTGTAATGTGAAATTAGCTTATGTATCTTGTCTCAAGTTGTGATCTAAAGATGAATTGTGTTATAGAGATGCAATTGGCCTTGTTATTCTATTGATTATAATTGTGTGATGATGTTACTCCCCAAGTTGGGTTGAGTTATGGGTTGATGGTAAGACCATGATTGTAAACTATGAGAAATACTTGGTAAGTCTTAGAATCTCTATCTTTAGTTTTGATTCTGATTAATTATTGTTAAGGTATGACATTACGTTGGAGTATGCCTTATATTAAGATTATAGGGTTGTATGATGTTGAATTGAAATGTCCTGACTATGTTATGAGGTAGATTAAGGTGTATGTGCTATAAGGATGGTGAAAACTATCAATGTGCCTTAATATGTTATGAAATGCTAAAGTGTTAACCTCACTTATATGGATTGTGATGAAAGGGCTTACAGTCATACAATTCTTATTGAGCTATTGATGATGATGATTATACAAGGGTTAGACCCTATGACCTAAACTAAGTTATGATTACAACAAGACTAAAGGCATTTCAATAAAGGGACCTAGCTTAGCACCAAGTGAGCTTGTATGTATACAAAAGGTAAGGTTCACTACGGTCCTCACGTGGTGGATAGCCTCATGACCCAAGGTAGGGTGTAGAGTTGATATTTCCATGGTTTATTCCCAAAGCTCCATAAACTATGTTTCCACCATAATATACTAGCTAGTGGATCCACCTAGATAGTTTTGTTTATGTTATGTTCTACCTTCGCCAGTAGACCACCTTCCATCGGTGTGAGGTTTCATGACACCGCATTCCACATTAGCTCATGTGGTGTATGTTGGTTAAGGCAAGAGTTCCTTAACTAAAATTAATGAATGAGTATAGACTAATTGAAGTGACTTGAGTGGTTTGACTTTAGCTTAGATAGGGTATGGGACGCTACCTATGACTTGCACTAGTTTGCCTTTATATAAGCTTTGAAAGTTAATGTTATGTATATAAATAACGATATAATGTAAATGAATTTATATGTTGAATGATATGTTTATGAATATGAAATTGGTTATCATTGTTAAAGAAAGAATAATACATGAGATGAAAGACGATGCTATGTGAAGTGAATTGCTAATTATGATCTTTGGTGTGTTACTTGATTAAATAGGGTTATGGGGCTCTGCTTGGTCATTGCACTTGTGGCTTCTTAAGGATTATAGTTGGTTGGTTTGCTTTGCTATTTACGTGGTTTACTCTTACTCATGTTTGTGATATTATTACGTGATGATAGAGTTACATGAGATTATGGGTTTAGTATGATGACGTGCATATGGTATAATTAATTTGTTTAGTATCTTCAAAGGATTTCTTAAATAACCTGATTTCATTAAATGTCCCTTTCTAGCATACTTTGTTGGTATTTGTGCATATGGTCTCATACTTAGTACATGTGGCGTACTAACCCCATTTTCTCCCTTTTTCTCAAACATTTTAGGTTATGGTCGTTGAAGTTGATTTGAGGTGATTTGAAGGAAGACTTGGATATTCTATCATCTAAGTGGTAGGTCCTCATTTTCCCCGAGGACAGTGCCAATATTCTCTTTGCGAAGTTACTTAGTTACTACAACTTTTTTATTGACTCTATTTCCTATTTGAGACAAAGTTGTATAAATCCTATATGCGGCTTACTTTTATTGATGTAGGGCTATGCCCAACGTTATTGTCCTTTTTTAGATGGTTTATGAGATGAGAAGGATTTATGACTCTATTTCTTTACTATATAAGTGTGTCAAATAAAAGTAGAAAACTATGTAATCTTCTTTTACGAACGAGTCTATGTATACTTGATAATATTATGATTATGTGTATGTAGAGGTCTATGTAAACCTCCAATTAGAAGTAATTGAAAAGTTTTAAATTCTATCGTATTTTTAATCGATGAATGCAATGACGTAAAACTAAGAGGCTTGTCTTAGTCCTCAAAGAGGACGACGATGCCGGTTATGTCTAGGGTCTGTCGAGGGTAACAAAGAGTTGACGAAGAAAATCATCAAAAAAACAGCTAAGTAAAGAGAGAGGGAAGACCACGACGGTCCATCACTAGGGTTGTCGACTCGGACGCGTTTTGGGCAAATTTTTCCTCAAAAAGATTTCCCTCTTTTTTAGGTTTTTTTTCCTATAAATAGTCGGAAAAATATCATCTTTTGGGTTAGACTCTTGGATAATTTTTAGTCTTATTGTCTTAGTATTGAATTTTTGATTTTGGGATTTGATATTACTTTTCCGGAATCGATTATTGGTGTTTTGTGATTTATTCAACTAAATTTCTGGATTTTGTTCATTCTCATCAAAGTAAATGCATGAATTCTTACATTATTATTATGAGTTCTGTGATAATTAGCATGGGTAACTAAACTCCATAACTAGGGTTATGGGAACCATGGGTAAATAACAAGGTAAAACCTAGCTAATATAACGATTCTAGAATAGTGTTTTGCATATATTGATTATTCTTTCGCTTAGAAGTCTTTCTAACGGATGGGCAACGTTAGAACTCGCCTTATTGCTACTTGCCGGACCAAGGAGGTAGTTAATAGGAAAAGAATTATCAACATAGATTTAGTGTATACTATCTAATAGGCTAGTGTCGATTGGTACGAAGTAACAACTTAGTCAAATATCGAATATGATGCTTAATATGAGGTAAAGATAAAGTTTAGTAAAGCAAAACACGTAGTCGGACCAAGGTGCAGAGTGAAATTCTCTAGATGTCGGACCATGGATTTAGAGATTCCTAACTTATCACTTTGCATGCAAGATACTAGGAAAGGATTGTTGTAGCTAGAATTACCAAGTTAGGAGCCTGTGGGGAACACTTACGCCCTAGTTACTCTTATTACTTTATTAAACTCCAATACTTGCACCTGTCACTTGTTTACTTTAATTTAGATAATTTTTTTCATTAATTAAAACCCCCCTTTAGTTATTTGTTTTCGGGAAATAATTGACTAAATAGAAGTAATAATAGAATAAAGTTAAGTCTGAACCATTTTCCTCGTGGGAACAATCCCAACCTCAATAGATGGGTTCTTTACTTGATGCGACCGCTTTTACTTCGTTTCGAAAAGTAAATTTGAACGTATCAAATTTTGAACTTAAGCCTCTACCACCTCATTTGAGGTATGTATTCTTGGGAAAAGATGACATTTTACCACTTATTATTGCATCAGATTTGAATGTGCATCAAGTTAAGAGTTTGGTGAAAGTGTTAAAAAGGTTCAAAAGAGCTATTGGGTGGACTATTTTGAATATTGTTGGGATCCCTCCCGGTATTTGTTCTCATAAAATCCAACTCATGCTCGATCATAAGCCAAGTATTGAGCATCAGAGACGTCTAAATCCACCTACACAAGAGGTAGTGAAGAAGGAAATTATTAAGTGGTTGGATGCAGGTATGATATATCCAATCGTTGATAGTAGTTGGGTATACCTTGTTCAGTGTGTACCTAAGAAAGGGGGAATAATTGTGGTCCCCAATGAGAAAAATGAGCTTGTTTCAATGAGACCGGTGACTTGTTGGAGGGTGTGTATGGATTACCAGAACTTCATGCATGGATCGAAAAATACCATTTTCCTACACCCTTCATGAATCAAATGATGGATAGACTTGCCGGAAAAGGGTGGTACTATTCTTTTGATGGTTATTCGAGGTATAATCAGATTTCTATTGCACCGGATGATCAAGAGAAAACCACCTTTGCTTGTCCATATGGGACCTTTGCGTTCAAGAGAAAGTCGTTTGGGTTGTGCAATGCACCCGCCACATTTGAGAGATGTATGGTGTCGATATTCTCCGATATAGTGGAGGACACTATTGAGGTATTTATAAATGATTTTTCTGTGGTTGGTGACTCCTTTGAGCGGTGTTTGAGTCATTTGTCTGAGGTTCTTAAGAGGTGTGAAGACTGCAATCTAGTACTAAATTGGGGAAAATGTTACTTCATGGTGAAAGAGGGTATTGTATTGGGTCATCGTATTTCAGAGAAGGGTATAGAGGTTAATCGAGCTAAAGTCGAGGTAATAGAGAGACTTCCCCGACCTATCTATGTAACAGGTGTGAGAATCTTTCTTGGGCATGCAGGTTTTTACCGGATGTTCATCAAGGATTTTTAAAAAATTGCGCATCCTTTGTCCATGGTGCTTGAGATAGAGTGTAAATTTTGTTTTGATGAATCCTGTCTTAAGGCATTTGGTGAGTTGAAAGAAAAGTTGGTGTCTGCACCTATCATTATTTCGCCGGATTGGAGCTAGCCATTTGAGGTAATGTGTGATGCTACTGGGGTTGCTCTTGGTGTGGTATTGGGGCAAAGAAGGGACAAAATCCTTCACCCCATTTACTATATTAGTAAAGCCCTAAATGAAGCCCAAAAGAACTACATCGTGACTGAGCAAGAGCTCCTTGCAGTAGTCTTTGCTTTTGAGAAATTTCGCTCCTAATTGCTTGGTACTAGGGTTATAGTGCATACTGATCATTCTGCTTTGATATATTTGACGGCAAAGAAGGATGCGAAATCGAGGTTGATTCGTTGGGTATTAATATTGACAGAATTTGACTTTGAGGTGATTTATAGAAAAGGGACCAAAAATCAAGTTGCTGGATCACTTGTCCCGTTTAGAAGATGAAGCAATGAGAGAGTTGGGGGATAAGACTGAAATTGATGACACTTTCCCCAATGAGCATGTATTGGCCGCTTCTCAAGACTTGATTCCATGGTTTGCATATTTTGCGAATTATCTGGCTAGCGATATTGTCCCAACGGACTTGTCCTTTCATCAAAGGAAAAAGTTCATGTATGATGTGAAAAAGTTCTTTCAAGATGAGCCATATTTGTATAGTAGTTGTGCCGATGGGCTTATTTGGAATTGTGTGCCAGAAGTTGAGATGTTGAGTGTTTTGGAGGCATGCCATTCTTCACCCGTGGGTGGACATCATAGTGGTATTCGGACTGCTCACAAGATCTTGAAATGTGTCTACTATTGGCCAACTATCTACCAAGATTCTCATTAGTTCCTTAAGGCATGTGATAGATGCCAAAGAGATGGTGGCATGTCGAGAAAGCAAGAGCTCCCTTTAAATCCCATTCTTGTTATTGAGCTATTTAATGTGTGGGTTATTGACTTTATGGGCCCTTTTGTGAGTTCTTATGGGATGAAGTACATTCTAGTAGCGGTCCATTATATGTCTAAATGGTTGGAAGCTATCGCACTCACAAATAATGAAGGGAAGAGTGTCACTGCATTCTTGAAAAAGAATATATTTTCCCGATTTGGCACCCTAAGGGCTATTATTATTGATGGGATCCCACTTTTGCAACAAATTGTTTAAGGGATTATTGGAGAAATATGGGGTTCTCCATAATGTTGTCAATCCTTACCACCTCAAAATAGTGGGCAAGTTGAGGTGTCAAATAGGAAGATTAAGAAGATTTTGTCAAAAACGGTGAATGCTAGTACAAAGTATTGGTCAAGGAGGCTTGATGATGCTCTTTGGGCCTACAGGACAGCATACAAGACTCCCATAGGTATGTCCCATACCAACTTGTATATGGGAAGGCTTGTCACTTACCGGTTGAATTAGAGCATGAAGCCTTGTGGGCAATGAAAAAGTTGAGAATAGATTGGAATGAAACTGCTGAACTGAGGTTAAATGGGTTGAATGAGCTTGATGAATTTAGCCTAAAAGCTTATGAATGTTCAGCCCTCTACAAAAAAATATAAAGAAGTACCATGACCAAAAATATTGAGAAACGAGATTTTATGGTTGGGGATTTGGTGCTTTTATTCAATTCTAGGTTGCGTTTGTTTACGGGCAAACTCAAGTCTAAATGGACTGGTCCTTACTTGATCACCCAACTATTCCCTCACGAAGCGGTTGAGTTGGAGAACAAGGAGGGTGTGCGGTTTAAGGTGAACGGACAGCTAATCAAAATTTATCTGGGGCACGCTGAAACGGCGAATGAGGTGATCGAGGCATACCATCTTGATGAATTCTGAGTAATCAAGTGTCCTACGTCGTGCCGCGACGTTAAATAATGTGCTGGTTTGGAGGCAACCCAATATGTATCATCAAGCCAACTATTAGTTTTTTGTGATTTTCTAGTTATAGTTGCATTTTTCTTTCCTTTTATTCCCATAAACGTCCCGTCTAAATATTTGTTTTCTTTTTGTTAAAAGCGTTGGCTAGAGCATAGTTAAGGGTCCGTGTCAAAATAAAAGTCCAGAAAATACAAAAAGAATAGCTTAATGGGTGTTAAATTTGCAGGTATCACATCACCAAATCTGCAGAAAATTGGTCTGCAGCACCCTTTGACGGACCCCTTGATGAACGTCACGCTTGCGACTGACCGTCGCAAGCATCCGTCATGCCCAGGTATGTTTTTCAAATTTTTCTAAGTTAGGGCACGCATGACGGACCCCCACGATGGACCGTCGATTTTGTGATGGCCCGTCGACAGGGACTCGTCGCGTCAAAACTCCTAAACCCGACCCGACCATTGAATATTAAAAGTTTTAAAATGTTTTAACTTCCCGCCACGTCATTCAAACGGTTTATTTCCCCCATTTCATTCATTTTCTCCCGCTTCATCTCCCCAAAAACTCTTCTTTTCTCTAATCTTCTTATTTCCTTTCTTTGCCCACATTCCCCAAAACCTTTCTTCTCCCAACTCCGAAAGTATTTTCCCGTTCTTTGCCAATTTGAGTCTTTGTTTAGTGCGCTACCCATCGCTTTTTGGTGTTGCATTTCTCCTTCATTAACTTCATTATCAGGTATGTGTTTCTTCTCTATCACTCATCTACATTTCGTTCTTATTTTTCCATGCTAAAATACATGTTTCTAAATGTGTGGGTGTTTGAATTTTGACCCCTAGTGCATGCTAAGACCTCACCCCGACAATTCTAAGTGCCTTTAGACCATTATTATTGTAAAAAGAATGGGGTTGTTGTGTTAACTAAATCAAATAGAGGTGTCTGCTTCTGATATTTGTTTCTGGCCTAGGTTGATAGTTCTCCAAAATTGAATTCTACAACTCGACAAATTATTGCCATAGGACTGCTAGAATGATGGGTAAGTTGGTTAGGAATTGTGGGGTTGATAAGTTTAGTTCATATTAGAAAATTTAGGGGACGAATTATGCATTCTCAATTCTATCACTGTAAGATAGAATGAGACCCAGACGACGGACCGTCATGGGGTCTATCACACCAAGCACCAATTTTTATTTTCCCCCACTTTTACGGACACTTATGACGGACCGTCATACCCTCGATGGTCCGTCCTGCACCACCGTCGTGGTTGTCAGAGACCCTGTTTTTTAGGGTCTCAAAAATATTTTCTAAGTGTCACCTTACAGACACTTATGACGGGCTGTCATACCCGCGACGGTCCGTCCTGCACAACCATCACGATTATCATAGATTTCTTTCTGAGAGTCTCAATAATTTTCTTAAGTGTCCCTCGACGGACCCCTGCAACGGACCGTCCTGCCTACAACGGTCCGTCCTGCACAACCGTCACGGTTGTCAAAGACTTTCTTCCTTGAAGTCTCAAATTTTTGCCTAAGTGTTTCATGACGGAGCCCCATGACGGTCCTTCACACTTTCGACGAACTGTCAATGGGTCCGTCGTGCAGTACTGCAACTACAGCACTAAAAGTTCAGTTTTGGTTTTTACGTTGTTGTTTTCTTCTATGCATGTCTTGTTTGGTTATAATGGTACCAATTGTTGTTATATGCAGGCACTAACACTCATGGAAACAAAGCAAGAGCGAGTATACTCACGTGGGTGTTCAAAGTCTGTCGCCCCATCTGCCCGATTGTTCATTGGCTCTGATGTTGAGCGTAACCCCGAATACGTGCCCCTAGGCACTGTTACTCCTGCACGGGCTACACGCACCACAAGAGCCACCCCCAGGAAGGTGGCGCCCGGCGTAGTCATCGCCTCCCAGTCTGAAGAGGAGCGCATACTGACCAGCACGCCTTATGAGTCTGTTGCACACTCCCAGGGATACTTTCGGTTTTGAGGATGTATCAGGTTCAGAGAAGTCTCCGGGTCTGGGGAGGCTTCTGCTCCAGCCACTGCATCCGAGTCCGTATCGTCTAATGAGGCCGATAATGCTGATTCCACTCCAGCACCACTGACAGGAGTCCACGCCCCGGTTGTGGACAAACCCAACCGGTGGTGTGTTGAGGGGCAGTTTCAGGTGTACACAGACGCCAAGCTGCTAAATGATAAAAGGGTTATGACCCAGACCCTTACATTGGAGAGGCGGGTTTTTACGGGAGTCTCCCCACCATGCCGGCAATCCATTCCCTTTTCAGCAGGCACCGGTTAGAATGGATGGCCCGTGAGTGGGCCGATACAGTGAGGAGTTGGTCAGAGAGTTCTACGCCTCGTATGTGGCGAATCTCTGATCCCAGATAGACAGGCGGGCAGTCCCTGCCAATCATGCCTCGCTAGATCACATCCGAGTCTGTGACAAGTGGGTAGAAATCTCCTTGCCAGCCAGCCATCGGTATATATACGGAGAGGATATTGATGCCACCGGTACTTCTCTCACCGTCAAGTTTGACTACCGGTGGAAACTTGTTAAAGAGGGACGGTTCATACGTGAGCCAGAGTTAAGAGAGAACACCAAGAGGTGGATTTCCCAGTATTTTTCCGTTGATGGAGAGGTTGCTGACTGGGTAGGTGAGTCGATGGGAGCCATCAAGAAGGCTAACCTGACCTTCACGGCTAAGTTCTTGTGGTTGATAGTCCGCCACTGCCTTTCCCCCACTGGTGCATACAATATTGTCACATGGGATCGCGCAGTTCTGATGGTGCCGATAATAGCGGGGTTCGAAGTGTACTTCGCTTGGCTTCTTCAGGCGGTCATGCACAAGAGGGCCTTAAAGGTCAGGACTACTTACCCATTTCCGTGCATGGTGTTTTCTTTATGCGGGTCCACAGGTGTGCCCGTTTGGCACATAAATTAGATCAAGACCCCGCCGGGCATGTTGATATCGGCCTCTTCCAGGATGAGGCCAATGAGTTGTCCCCATATAGAAGGCCCCGCCCGGATGTGCCTCCCTTTGGTGAGAACCTGGCGAATACAGTAGCGCAAGCCCAAGCGTCTACCCAGGCTACACCAGAGCCTACTGACACTACCCCGGTCGAGTCTATCCCGGGTTGTAGCACCGCTCCGAACTCCTGTCGCTTGACTCCCTCCGCTACTTTGGTCCCTGTTGCTAGGGTCTAGAAACTTAACGCCCAAATGGCCACTCTTCTGCATCATATGAAGCCTTGGATGCAGAGGTCTATTGCAGGCGGAGGAGAGCATGGAGCGGAAGATGGCCCAGCACACAGAGAGGAAGATCATGGAGGTTCATCAGCGCCTGGACGCTTTTGAGTTACGTGTGCTAGCCCGTCCAGCCCCTCCGTTGGACGGGTCGACCCTTCAGGCTACTATATAGAGTCTGAGAGCGGACCTGGACACGATTCTAGAGGCTAGGGTTCCCGAGTCTGAGGCTCCTTCTGCAGAGCCAACCGAGGATACTATTTTGGCGGCCTTATTCTCCACTACTGCAGTGCCACCACCTCCACAACGAGAGCATGCCAAGAGGTGTAGAAGTCGAGATGAGGATGAGGCTAGGGCGCAGAAGAGGGAGCGCCGAGAGTTGAAGGTTGCGAGGAGAGACCATATTGTTGATGAGGAGGCCCGTCAGTTGAGGGCTATTGAGTTGGCTGCTGGGGCATTTAGCTCCGGAGTTGTTGAGGCGGAGTAGAGCACTACTGATGGTGCGTGATTGTTGAGAGAGGCACTAACGATGGTGTTGTTGATGCTGAGGACACTACTGAGGGTGTCTAGACTACAGAGGGAGTGGGTTCCGTGACATCGGATGAAATAGCTTGTTAATCGCTGGCGCTTTGCGCCTCAGGTTTGCTTCATCTACCACTCTATTATTTTAGATTCTTTTATGCATTAGGTACAATTGCATATCTTTTTTTTGGGGGTGGGGTAAATGGATAATGAGTGCTAGGGTGAAGTCTGAGTAACCCAACTCACGATCCTCTTTTGGGGTTTTCTTGCCTATGTTGTTTTTCTCCAAGAGACTGATTATTTTTATTGTTGAACAGGCATGTCTATATCTTGTGTACATAGTATAGCTCTGAAGCATGATGGCTAAAACAGAAATGATATCCTGATGAAAATGATGCATGACTAGGCATAGTAACTGATAAATGTTTGGCTCTAAGAATGACCTAGATATACAGTACAGCATGACCCTAAATCTAAGATTCAAACTAGGTGTCTGATTATCTGGTAGAGTAATGAGATGTCAAGTGAGAGTGATGAAAATTTCAATATTCCACCATTGGTACTGAGATAGAACTTGTCTGGTTAGTCCTGCTAAAAGTAAGTCGTAATAGACAATTAGGAAAGGATCATAGGCCCTTGTTCGAAATAGTCAATCTTTAGCCTAAATAACAGAAAAAAACAAATGAAGTAATCCCTTATTGATCCAAATAGTTTGAGCTTAAAATAGATTTTTCTTCTTCACCCCATCTGATCTTTTTTGGGAACAATGTGTTGGCCCTGGTCCCTTCTTGGACATGTGCACCTCAGCTTATGCCAAAAGCATAAGTTGAGGGTGGCTAATGCAGAAAACAACTTTTTTGTGGCCCTGACCCAATCTTGGGTATTGTGAACCTTGACTCATGGCAAAGCCATGAGTTGAGGGTGGTTGTTATGAGGAATGCTCAAGATAGTGGGGTTGAAAGAATAAAGAAAGAAAAGAACAAAATAAAATTGACTCAAGAAATGTTGAAAGCAAAGTAAAAAAAATCACTTACACAAAAGGAGAAAGAAAGGAGAAAAGTAATGTGAAAGAATATAAAAAATTAAGAAATAGGGCGGAATTAAATGATAAAAAGGTAGGACGCTTAGCTGTTATGTCAAGGAAGGCAATAAGTCACAAAAATACATCCAAATGTACCCTACCTAACCTTGAGCCTATGTTACAAGATAAGAAAGTCCTATCATGATCCTAAGAGTTGTTATGGCGAACTTAAAGAAGTGAAAATAAGGGCAAGCCTATGGAAATATGTGTATATGAGTTGTGAAGTTGTTCTAAGAGCGAGTGTTGAAAAGTAATCCTTATACTCAAACTGTAACCATTATGTGAGAAATGAGGACGTTATTTTGAAGTGAGGACATTAGTTACAATACCGGAAAAATTAGCACCTAGGTGAGAGATCGAAGAGGATAGGTGTCAGTTTGTGGTGAGTCTCTGTCAAAGCCTGATCCACATAATCAAAGCCTAATAGTGATAGCATGCATGAACATAATGAGAATAATCAGGATTGATAGCCAAATGATTGCGAAAGCTAAAATACAGATACTCTTGTACAAAGATTTTGTAGTGAGTCATAGTGTGTCGCTTGAGAACAAACAACGAATTTAAGTTAGGGTGTTGATGTACCGTGGTTTCACGGTACTTTCAATGCCTTTTGCTTAAGTTTAGTCTGTGTCTAAAGCCTTTTTATTGATTTTTGATGTATTTTTCTATTTATTTCAAGGAAATCTATCCAAAGGAGAAGGCGGAGATTTTGAGCTGAAATTGCAGAAGTGACCACCTACGGACCTCATGACGGTCCATCGTGACTGTGACGGTCTGTAAGGGTCAAACGTCGTGAGAAGATAATGGCTGCTGAAGGAAGTTGGGGAATTCTGACCAAGTGTGGGACTATGGAATCTCACAACGGACCGTTATAGCCACGACTGTCCGTCCTGCACATTCGTCAATGCTAACAAAGAGTAGTCTCAGTATCCAACTTTACAAGATTCTAAGTGTCGTGGAACGAAGCCCCTCGACGGATCGTCGTGCTTGCAACGGTCTGTCACACCTGTCCGTCGAGGGTAACAGAGAGTTGATGATGAAAAGCAGCAGAAAAAGATCTAAGTATGGAGCGACGGAAGACCACGACGGTCCGTCGTGTCCACGCGGTCCGTCACGAGGGTCGTCGACTCAGACGCATTTTGGGCAGATTTTTCCTTAAATAGATTTCCCACTTTTATTAGGTTTTGTCTCTTATAAGTAGTCGAAAATCTCATTTTTGGGGTCAGACTCTTAGATAATTTTCAGTTTTATTGTCTTAGTATTGAACTTTCAATTTTGGGATTTGATATTACTTTTCCGAAATCGATTATTGGTGTTTTGTGATTTATTGAAATAAATTTCGCGATTTTGTTCATTCTCATCAAAGTAAGTGCATGAATTCTTACATTATTATTAATTGTGTGATTATAAGCATGGGTAACTAAACTCCAAAACTAGGGTTGTGGGAACCATGGGTAAATAACAAGGTAAAACCTAGCTAAAATAATGATTCTAGAATAGTGTTTTGCATTTAATGATAATTCTTTCGCTTAGAAGTCTCTTTAACGGATGGCCAACGTTAGAATTCGCCTTATTTCTACTTGCCGGACCAAGGTGGTAGATAATAGGAAAAGAATTATCAATATAAATTTAGTGTATACTATCTCATTTTAATATGCTTAGATTAATGGTTGAAACTAAAATTTAAATAAAACAAAAAATACTCTATAATTTAATTTGTTCAACACTTTTACTGCTACTTCTTATTTTAACAATGTACAAAAGATATTAAAGTGGATAAAATAATTTATTTTTAAAAAAATTACACTTTTTATTATAAATAATTAATTTTTTTATAATATTTTAAACACATAATTTATTCTTGTCAAGAATTTGAGCCCCCCAAAATATCTCTGCTATTTTTTTTGATTTTTTCTAGCTTTTACAGATACACAAAAGAGAAAATATAGAGAATAGATACAAATCTGAATGCTACTCTCTGTCCTTATTTACTTGTCCATATTTTCTCTTTTAGATGTCCCTATTTACTTGTTCATTTTGACAAATCAAGAAATGACACTTTTTTTTCTATTATACCTTCATTTAAACTTCTTCAAAATTTCTAAGTTTTACTTCATCCTTTTTAAAACTATATTTAATAAAGATAAAATTGTAACTTCACTATTATTATCTAAATATATGTACCTTTTCTAACGTGGACAACTAAATAGGAACAAAGGGAGTATGTGTTTATTTGTCAAATGCTACGTGTAAGCTTTACAGTTGGAGCAGCACACATAACATAAATATGAAGCGAGGAAGAGCAAGAGTTATATGTGTTAAAGCTTAATAATCCACATGTTGCTTGCTCAGCTTCTGATAAAAAGAAACGTATAGAAAAGCAAAATTTATTACTTTGACAACATTAAATGACCAAAATATCCTTACAAAACAATTGAATGACAAAGAGCACACATGTTGAAATTGTCTCTTTTATATATATATATATATATATATATATATA
>NC_028637.1:78212702-78354907 GCF_001406875.1 Solanum pennellii | reverse complement strand
TATATATATATATATATATATATATATATATACATATACTAGATGGGGGAGGCCCGTGGCAAGCACGGGCCCAATAGTCAAAATATCAGTATTAATGAATCATTGACGATAGTTGTTGTAGAAGATGGATAATGTGATATGTTATATACTATTAGAGATATTCAAAATATATGTACAACTAATATTGGACATCAAAATATTTTTTTTTGACATATGAGATCAACATGTAATTGTTTATCATATCATATGTAGAGGATGCTGCTGTTCATTTTTAGTTGCTGATCTTCTATATCTAATTTTCACATGAGTTTCTTCTCCTTTGCCCTTTTTTGTTTTATTTGCTAAGAAATTTTTAGTTGCTGATCTTCTTCATCTAATTTTCACATAAGTTTCTTCTCCTCTGCCCTTTTTTGTTGGATTTGCTAAGAATTTGGTTTCCGTCCTGTGCTTTCGTCTATTTTTTATATGATTATATATGAATTGTTTGTGTATATTGTTGCTAAGTGAATGGTTTGTAAATTTTTTTTCCTTTTATTTTTTTTATGTAACCAAAATATTTTTACAGTGCATCGGTTTCAATCCTATTTCAACATGGGTTTTTGATTCTCTCTTTCCACATTAGTCAGCAATCCACAGATTTAAGGACTAAATTTTGAATTACATCAAATTCAAATGCTAAAAGAAAAAATCGCCTTGGTTCAATGGTAAAGTTTTCTCATTATAATTTATAAGTAGTCTACATCAAACCTGTTGAGGTGCGGACCTTCCCCGAATCTGCTTATAACATGAAATGCTTTCTGTATCGAAAAGTATTTTTACCACCTCATCATCATAATAACCTTATTATTGGCTAAAGCTAACACTGAAGAGGAAATGACAGAAACCTAAGTTGGATCTGGAATATTGGTCATAACATGCTTAAACAATTTACATGTAGCTAGTTCGTCACAATAGACCACAAATACATAAAACAGAGTTATTAATTAACACTCCAACGCAGGCTAAGAATTATAGTTGAAATGAAATTAGTAAGTGAAAATAGAATGCAGAGGAGTAATAAAAATGATCACTCTTGAAATAACTAATACGCAATACTGAATTACACGCGCTACTGCAAGGGCTTAAACTTGATTTGGGCACTACAAATGCAAATTAATAAATAGGACATCAATTTTGACATTGAACCACCTGGGAATGTAACCAGTCTGCGAATGTAATGGATACCTATGATACTGATAACATAGAAACCTACTTCCAAAGGAAAATAAAATATAATGATGGACCAATATGCGATTTTGGGTCTGATTTTATTTGATTCTCCATCCATATGACTGCCATTTTAGAAGCAGAGCACATACCATCGTGCAGTCCTACTGATCTGCTCTACTGCAAAAGAATGACACAGAAAGATCCAACACATATCAACATGATAGATTAACTTATGCACTATATGGTACCAGCAGCACAAATAGAGTCTGAAGAGTAACCTGAGTTCCATTAAAAGTGCATACTTTATCCTGTGAGCAGACCGTTGGATGTGCCTACTTAAAAGGTTAGTAATGAGAAGGTCGTCAATTCTTTTGTGTTGTGGATCTTTGGTAAAAGAAATGCCCTCATCTCTTTTCCTCTGACTTGATCCTACACCAAGGTACTAACCCATTGTAAAGTACTCTTTCAATTTGATATGTTGAGTTTATATAATTTGTGTGAATTATTCTTTGTGTTGGGTTGTTGAACATTTCCCCACCTCATTCATGCTTTGTATGATCTCATTTGAGTGTTCAAAATCAAATTTTATTCACAATTGTAGAGTCGCCTATTGTATTAGTTGTACCACCAACATGAGTAACCTGGCAATTTTTCTTTTTTTGCAAGCTCAACAATGTCATGATGCAATTTTAATTTAATCCACAAATCAATGTACATAGTATGAACTATGAAGTACAATACATTATTTTGTTTTTCACTCTTATAAATTAAAAAATGAAAAGAAATTACCTTCCTGAAAGGCAAACCTCTTTTGTACAACAACTTGGTGAAAATGCTCGTGCAACTTTGGGTGTACTAATACTGCACTTGCTCTAAAGTCACCTGAAAATGCATTCTGTGCATCAAAGATCAAAAGTCACATACATATTTATTTCTACTTTCAAACATGCATGAGCAAATTAGATAGACTTGATGATAGTCAGACCTAAGAACCCAAAGAAATATGAAACTAATTGCCATTATAGATTTTTTTTCAAAAACTATCACATTATTAGGAGAATAATCAGGGGAGAAGGGAAAGAATACTTACCGTAACCAAAGAAATTAAACCGATGATAAGGATCTAACGAAGAAGAGCGAGTGACTAAATAGAGCTGGAGCATATGGAAGAATCTGCACTCTATCATACACACATTTTCATATTATATTGTAAAGGAGAATACACTATTCAAGCAAGAAACATGGATTTAAGGAGTTGAACAGATGTTGTACTCTCTGCAGCTACAAAATGTTGTACTCTCTGCAGCATTGCAAGTAAAGTTAGTCGCAAACTCAAAGAACAACTTATATGAAAAGGCACTAAATAGTATGTTGTGCAGCTCAGGTATAATGACATGCATTTATATCAGAAATCCACAATTTCTTCAATTCAAACCATTAACATCTCAGATATTCTCTGATAAAACAAACTCTCACAATCTCAATATAACATGCTCCGCATGGAAATTTATAATCATAAAAACATGCAAGCAAAAAATATTCACAATAAACAAATTAAATCAGAAGATCGCCAAAGATTTAGATTCAAAATTTCATTCCGAAACCGTTATTAGAGACAAAAATTACGAAAATGAAGATGAGAAAGACCACTAAAATCATTGAAAGAGGAAATAATTTTTTTTTACCATTACTAAAAATATTAATCATAAAATTGATCTTACATTTAGATGTAGAAAGAGAGTAAGTTGGAAGAGATATATAGAATTTGAAAGCTGTAATTGTAAAGGTAAGAAACAGAGATGTGGATCTTTTAGATTCACACGTGGAGACTAAGGCTTTCCACATGTTTTATGGGCAATCAAAGTGGGACTGTACACATTTGAGTGGTTTTAGTTCATCTATTTGGTGGGCCTCAATATACCATTTGTATAGCTTTTAGTACAGCTCTTTTGTGCCGTGTTCGTCCGAAAAACTGTCATATCTAAATAAGGGTGTATATATATATATATATATATATATATATATATATATATACATACATACTAGAAGTGGATGGCCCGTGCCAACATTTCAAGTGGGATACATATATGACTATTGCATATTAAGTCCAAGTGTGACCCGACAAAAATTATATGTTAATGTTGGAGCCTAAGTTTTATAACATCACATTTTATTTACATAGGCAAAAGGAAAGTGATCCGTTATGATTATGCTTGCTACATCAACAAAAAAAGGCTCTAATCACATCGCGAAGTGTAGATGACATTATTTTTCACTGACCTAAAAAATTAAAACACAACAGTTAGTTGAAGTTCTGAATGTAGGAAGTAGTAATTCCGAAAGAAGTTTATATACCTTGTTATTGTGTTTTGGAGGGGAAGTCTTCACCTCTAGAACATGCTTGTGATAAGAAGTGACCTCTTGCTTGTCTTTTTTGTTTGTGACAGGATTTCCGATCTTCCTTTTGTTGCTTCCTGCTGTGTCCATTGGAGCAGGTGATGATGGTGCACCGACTGTTTGCAGGAGTAATAGGAGTAATGACAGTATCCTACTTAGACCGGATTTCCATTTTGCGTAACTGGAAAAAGCTAAAAGTAAAAAGAACAAAAAAATCACTTCTCAAGTCGGGTTCCCTTAAAGTAACAAATCACACAGTTCTGATCCTAAAAATAAACAGAACTCCATAAAGTATTAACTATCCAGCACTCTGAGAAGCAAAGAAAGCTATAATGTTAACTTCCTCCCGATGTGTTAAAAACTAAACTCAGATACCAAAGATAAAAAAAATAAACCTACAAACAGGACCCCATAAAGTACTAATCATCCAACACCGCAGAGAAGCATATAAAGTTACAATCTTTAACTTCCTCCCAAACAGTTCAAAGTAAACTCAGACACAAAAGATAAAACAAATAAACCTACAAACAGAACCTATAAAGTGTTTAGCTATGCAGCACCATGAGAATGCATAAAGCTACAATCTTTACCTTTCTTCTCAATTGTTCAACTTAAATGTAGAACCAAATCGATGTACTCATAAATTTCATAAGTTATACCAAGATCAAATTTTTAAATCAAAAAACAACCAAACAAGAACAACAAAACCAATTAACTTAAAAGAGGTAATAGCAATAAATATCTCACATTGAATACTGTAAAAGAAACCTTCCAAGGATGAAATGCAATCTCTCTTGATACAGAAAAGTTGCAAAGACTTTGAAACTCCTAATCCCGATAAACAATTCCATCATCATAAATTTTTTGGCAAGGAAAGCATTACCTCGTAATTAGAACTCGTATACAATCACATGAACAGAAAGCGAGAACGAAGAAGCTGCATTACACAAAAAGAGCAGACCAAAAGAAGGAGAACAAACTATCAGCTACCAATCGAAAAACCGAATGTATAGACTTGTACAATAATTTTAAAAAATATATTTTTTTAAGCTGCAACACAAACATCGCGAGAATTGATCCAAACTTATTGGAACATTCAATGAATCATGCAAAATCACTCTGTTTCATCCTATTCTCACAAAAGTCTCACAACTTTTCTGCTAAGCCACTTATATATTCAGTATTATTGATCAATCGGTCACCTATATATATGGAGATTTAAATCGAAAAGGCTCACATCGGTAAAACATTTCATAACAAAAATGACTCTGTACTCAGGGAACTCGAACTCGAGACCTCTGGTTACTTACTCCATCACAACCTTATTCCATTGATGAGTCTGTAATTAGCTAACTTATTTCTGTGAATTAGGAGACAGAGATGCCGCCTTGGCTCTATATCTCTCTATCTTCTTTTTACGCTTCTGCTTCAAGTCTTATGTATATATGCGTCTACCCCTACTCTTCCTTCTTTTTTATTTTTGTTATATTCTAGGTGTTTTGATGATCCTCACAAATGCAGGGACCTGGTTCCTGGCAAAGTGCTCTCGTTCAGATACAAATGGGGTACAGTCATAAAAGCTGTCATGTCAGGTGGTAGGTGAAAAGTGCAGTATCCTACACCAATAAGAAGAGCGAACGAGATTGTATGTTTCAGTATCTCACAAATGCAGGGACCTGGTACCAGACAGAGTTTCCTCCATCAGATACATAATTGGTTACAGCTGTAAAGCTGTCACGTCAGAGGTTGGTAAGGCGTCAGTGTACTACACCAATCAGAATGGAGGAGGGTGTTTGTCTAACGGATAATAACTCTTTATGTTTGATACTTTTAACATGACAAACACCATATTATATTCATTCATCCAAAGAAGGAAGTCAGCCAGCAAGCCTTTTCAAGAACTCATATAGAAGTTTGCAAGGGACCTGGTTCCCGCAAGCAAGGGACCTGGTACCCGCAAGACTGCGACGTGAAAAGGATGAAAAGACAGCTGTCAGAAAAGCTGTCATCTCTGATGCGGTAGGTGCACAGCTTTTCCAACAGCAGGCCTTCAGCCAATGGGATGACTTCAACGAATTTGTGGGAATTTATATTATCTCTTTCCAACAAACACAAATTCAAGACTTGGCAAATTAAATTTGGATTTTCTCTGAAAATTCACAAGCTTGAACAGAAGGCCATCTTCAAGGAAGAACATTGCTCAACTCAACAGAAGGACCTGATAGAGTTTCTTATTTGAGTATTGCAGATGAAACAAACCCAGGGACCTAGTAGAGGTACCAGGCTCTCATGATGACGAGCCAGTCGATTGCCAGCTGGAGACGGTACAGAAAGTAGGTGCACACTTCCCGATGGCGTCAGAAAGTGTGACTCTTCCAGCCAATGGCAAAGAAGTTTAGGAAAGTGACTTGCCCATATAAAAGGCACTTTCCTAAACACTTTGGGTAGTTTTTGCAACTTGATAAAAACTTTTCAAGAACTCTTGCAAAGGCTACTACCAAGCAAAGGCAGAATCATTCCAAGAACAGCAGAAATCTCTGGAGCTTTTTAGTGCAGCTGTTTAGGAATATATTCTCTTGTTCTTATATTGTAAACTATTCCTGAAACTATAAAGGAATCAGTGGGTAGTGTTGAAAGTCTAAGTTGTCCAAGTGGGATAGCTTAGTGGGTAGATAGTTTTCTACTTAGGCTTGTTAAGCAATAGGGATTGTTGCTTAACTGTAAGATTGATAACTCTTTCTTACGTTTGTTGTAATCGTGTTTTACTTTTGCTTTTGAAGATTAGTGAAAACGATTGAAAATCCTGTGGAACAGGTCGTGGTTTTACTCCCTTAAGCAAGGAGGTTTCCACGTAAAATCATTGTGTTGATTTTACTGCATTTAACTTTCTGGTAATTTTCTGGAGTGTAGTAAGGGACCTGGTCCATTACTTGTTAAGTGAAGGCACATATTCCATCAAGTGGTATCAGAGCAGGTGCTCTCTATCTGGTTAACACCAAGAGAGAAGTTCCTGCGAGAAATGGCGTCACTACTAAATAAGCAAAGAAATCAGTCTCCCACAAGACCTCCACTGTTTGATAGTAAGCTCTATAAATATTGGAAGATTCGAATGAGAGACTATCTCATGGCTGAGGACAGTGAAGTATGGGACGTCATATGTAAAGGTCCTTATGTGCCAACTATGGAGGTTAAAGATGGAGAGGTCACAAGAGTCATTCCCAAAACTAGAAAACAATTTAATGACTCTGACAGACTATTAGTCCAGAAAAATCATAAAGCAAGGAAGCTATTGATGTGTGGCCTTAGTATAAATGAATACGATCTGATTTCATCTTGTGAATCTGCCAAGGAAATTTGGGATCTGTTAGAAACAACTTATGAGGGCACTGAGGAAATAAGGAAATCTAAGCTAGATCTCTTTTCTACTCAGTTTGAAGATTTCACCATGAATGATGGTGAACTCATTCATGAAGTGCGCACCAGATTCTCCAACATCACAGATGAGCTCATGTTCCTTGAAGAACCTGTTCCTATTGTCAAGACTCCAGAAGGTAAAGACAAAGAAGGGGACCAGGTCTGTCCCAAGATAAGCAGAAGAGAAGTCTTCTTCGGGGCAGTAAAAAGAGAAATGGCTGCATGGGAAAAATCCTCAAGTGATTCAGATGATTCTGAAAACACAGATAATGGTTTTATGGCAAAGTCAGACGAGGAAGATTCTGATGAAAAGGTAACTCTATCTTATTTCAAGCAAAACTTGAATACCTTTTCTACTAGCAAGTTGAGAAAGCTAGCAGTTGTATTACTTGATTTGATAAGTGAGCTGACAAGTGAGAAGGATCCCATAAGCAACAGTCTAGATATCTCTCAAGATGGAAAAATTGCATTAGTTGCCCAAATATCTGATATTAAAAGTCAAATGCTTGTTCTAGAAGCTGAAAATCTAGAACTGAAGAAAAAGATGAAAGGGGTAACTAATAAAACTTCTAATGGAAAGAATGAGGCAAGCAGCTTGCAGCTGGAGCTTGAGAATAAGCTGCACACTGCTGAAATGAAGACCAAAATTGCATTAGAAAGAAATCTTGAGTTAGAGAGGGACCTGGTCCGTGTAAAAGAGGAACTGAAAAAATCTCTCAAATGGACCAATTCCTCTAAGATTCTTACAAATCTGATTGGTCAAGACAACAACAGTAGAAGAGGGTTAGGTTGTGACAAGATAAAATCCTCCTACAATCCTCGAAGCAAAAGTGTTCCTGATGCTGACAATCTGTTGTCTAAGAATTGTTGTCGAAATGGAAATCATAAGAAAGATTGTCCAATTTTGGAAAAATTTGAAGGAAGTTCGTCAAATTATTCCAAAAAGCTGAAAAGAGCTAAAGAAAGACATGTGAAGTTTGTCCGATCTGAAAATAATCAAGAAAAGAAAGAAAGGGGACCTGGTCTTCATGCTAAATTTGTCAGATCCGACAAAAATGTGGAAACGGAGCGCAAGGGACCTGGTCCTCGCTATCGTTTTAGCAAGAACACTTTGCCGCCTTGGACAGGAAGGTTTCTTGTTAAGCCTTTTGATAGTTATTGGGAACTCTGTTTGAAGTGGGTTCCTAAGTCTAACAAGTAATTCTGGTGCAGAAGAGAGGAAGCAGTCAGTGTTTGTTTATAAATAGCAGTTGCTCAAAACACATGACTAAGAAGGTTACAAAACTTCCTCTCTCTCAAGACACTTCAAGGTGGAGGTGTCTCTTTTGGCGAATGGCAAGAAACGCTACACTATTGGTGTAGATTTGTGATGAATGAAATGAAGCTAAGCTCTTATCAGATAACTGTTTTGTCACAAACTTGCTCTCTCGGGCGATGATTTTGATAGAAAAGAGATGCAAGAACATGTATATTGCTGATCTGTTTACTGCTCATTGTGATAGTCTCACTGAACTTAGTGCTCAAGGTATGAATGCTGAGGTATGATTAAGGAGACGTGCTCATGAGTGTTGCTTTGCTGCACAAACCTGTGTCAGGGGACCTGGTCTAAGTATGCATAAAATGATATTTGCAAATGACAAAGGTTGTGACGATGATGTTAAGGAGAAGCAGATCAGACCTCCTTCAGCAAGACTTATCAGGGGTATACTAAAAATGGTCATGTGTTTATTGATGAGTCTAGAAGATTTTAGAAGTTGCAAGGAAAGAAGTTTCTGAGATAGAAGAGTTGCTTCAGAATCAGAGAGATGGTTTAAATAGTGAGTTTGCTGAAGAACATCCTCATGAATCCAACAATCTCAAAGAAGATGATGCAGATGATGAACCTGATGAGGGACCTGGTCTTCTAGACAGTGCTGAACAAAGATGATGCAGTTCAAACTGATAATGTGAATTTTGAAGGTGAGAATGAAGAAGCTAATCAAACTCAGTTTGAAAGAAGCGAACTCTGATAGTCGATTCCCCAACAAGCTGATCGGTTGTCCAAGTTGCTCCTCAACAATGTCTTCAAGAGAGGTAAAATTGTCAAAAACTCTTCTCTTTGAATTCAATATGCAAGGAACTGCTGATCATTCAGGTACATATTGATGATGGATGTCATCTTTGAGGCAATCTTTGAGGTGTTGTGTGAAGAGCTTATTTCTATTTCACTCATTGAAAGTGAGTGTTGAAATAAGCATAATGGAAGAATTAAATTTCTTCTTAGAGCTACAGATTTAGCACACCATGAAAGGTACCCTCGGTTGTCCAGAAAAGCACATTAATGAGCTATTCAAATGGCGTAAAATATTTGAAGTTAAGACAATGATAAAGAGGGATAATGTCATCATGAAGCTTTGTAAGAAGGAAGATCAAGTGGATGACATCTTCACTGAAGCTCTAAGCATGGACCAGTCGAATACTCTCATAGGAGCTTAGCTACAGAGAAAAAGATAGCACAACATTCAGGGGTCATTGATGTCTGATCAAAGAAAGAACCTGGTGCCAGTTCAAAGAAGCTGCTGAAAGAGTTTCATATTTTGGGTGTATAGACAATTCATACTTTCTTGGGCACTAACTAGAAGCTGGATGCTGATCAATCGGGTTCAAAGACTCTACTCATGTACAAAGGAAAATATTTTGAAGGCTGCTGAGAAAATCTTAAGTCATCTGAAGAAGATAGAGGACCTGGTCCTATTCTGTCCATCGGGAGACTTTTTGATTTGTAGTACATGGTGTTGTTGATTATGCTAAGTATCAAGCTGATAGATTGAGTACCTCAAGAGTGGATTATGTTATGCGCTGATCTTTCACTCCTGTGGAATTAAAAGGCAAGATTTAATTGCTCTTTCATCAACTGAGGTAATAAATGTAGCAAGTGCAGCTTGATGGGGTCAACTCTTGTGGATCAGGAACCATCTTGAACCTCATAAAAATCTGGCTGAATTAATCATGATGATGATGGAAATGCTAAAACCTTCTTGAATGGATCCTACCTGAAGCAATCAACTCTTTTAATGACTATGAAAAGGGAGCAGGTATCCTTGCTTTTCGGTTATGTATGTTTTAGCAAATTCAGTTTCATACCTTTTGTAGGTATACACACATGGAAAAGGGGATGAAGAAAAAGGGAGGTCAGGATAGATCTAGGCAATGACATTCAAACTACAGAGAGGGACCTGATCCTTTCTCGAAGGTTAGCAATCTTAACATTGCAGTTTGAATTATGCATGAGAACCATTGAAAATGCCACATGTCTGTCCTTCAGGAATCTGACTGTTGTCTCATCTTTTGAGTGCCAAAATGATACCTTATTTTCTCTTTCTTTATATTCCATGTTTCTTTCTATTTCCCCAGAAAAATTGAGTTGTCTTCCAAATATCAAGGTGCTTCAAAATTTTCTTTTCTCTTCTTTTCAAACACACTTCAAATTGTTAACCCCTTGATTCTTGCTGGAGAATTCTTTGATGAAAATGTTTTAAGTGTGAAGAGGGATCTGGTCCTCCATGAAAAATGAAGAAGTGGAAAAGATGATGCTCAAAAAGGAGAAGTTGATATTCTGAGAACTCAAAGTTTTCTGAAGAGGAAGGTGTAAAAAAAAAAAAAAGGAAAGAAAATCTTTTTGGTTCCTCAATTGTTGATCAATTCATCTCGGAGGCCTTGAGTTGTTTGTGTTACCAATCTTTCTGTTATGAAAAACTCAGGCTGGTGTTGGAAGCTATGACAGTTGCTCGTGTTATCTGGAATACTGAAATGGGTTGTTTAAAGGTCCAGCTTCTGTAACAACACTATCAGAGGGACCTGGTGCCAAAAAAAAAAAATAATAAAAATTGGCAGCCCTGAAGGTTAAACATAGAGGTTGGGTTGCACATCATGTTGTACGCTAAGAGAAGATTCTTGAAATCTTATGCTAGGGATATGCTCTACTAATTCTATTCTTTCAATCCCTTGCCTCTAAATCATCCCTTCTCTTCCTACCTCTCTATGTCAGTCCTCATTTATCTCTTGGGCATTGTTCTGGTTTTCATCTGTAATCATACATGCAATGCTTTGATGACTGATCTTTTGTTTATGGATGTTAAATGTCTTGTTTCTACTGACTTGTCTCATTACTTTATGCCTTTTTGCTCATGCTCTGTGTTGCCCAAGTGGCCATGAATTTGCAAGAACTATATTTTTGTCAACTTGGTTTACTGCTTTAACCCTTTTTTATGATGTCAAAAGGGGGAAAGTTGTTAAGGTAAGGTATGAGATCAATAGTGTTATAACTGCTTGAAGAAGACATGGTCACATCGATAGGAGGAATCAATGGTATCTACTTGAAGAGATATGGTCATGCTGATAGGGGGAATAAATGCTTGCTACCTGACGAGGACCTGGTCCTGTCGATAGGGGGAAGAAGATGTTTGTCATCATCAAAAAGGGGGAAGATGATATGTTGATGTTTTGATGATTCGACAAACTTTAGGGATGATTAAACTGCAGTTACCCCAAGAATTCTTTTTGATAGGGGGAACTGATGAATAAGTATGTCATCATCAAAAAGGAGGAAAATGCTATGTTGATATTTTGATGAGTTGACAAACTTCGAGATGATGAAACTCAAGTTACCCTAAGAATTCTTTTTGATAGGGGGAACTGGTGTATAAGTATGTTATCATCAAAAAGGGGGAAAAATGTTAGTTCGAAGCTGAATTAAGATGATAGCTCGAACTTGATATGAAGTTTTGATGATTTAACAAACTTATCGATCTAACAAGGAACCAAATCCTTGTTATTGGAACTGCTGACAATAAGATGAATGATAAACTCAGTGTGAGGTATATTTGTGTGCTATCATCAAAAAGGGGGAAAATGTTATATTCTAGGTGTTTTGATGATCCTCACAAATGCAGGGACCTGGTTCCTGGCAGAGTGCTCTCGTTCAGATACAAATGGGGTACAGTCATAAAAGCTGTCATGTCAGGTGGTAGGTGAAAAGTGCAGTATCCTACACCAATAAGAAGAGCGAACGAGATTGTATGTTTCAGTATCTCGCAAATGCAGGGACCTGGTACCAGACAGAGTTTCCTCCATCAGATACATAATTGGTTACAGCTGTAAAGCTGTCACGTCAGAGGTTGGTAAGGCGTCAGTGTACTACACCAATCAGAATGGAGGAGGGTGTTTGTCCAACGGATAATAACTCTTTATGTTTGATACTTTTAACATGACAAACACCATATTATATTCATTCATCCAAAGAAGGAAGTCAGCCAGCAAGCCTTTTCAAGAACTCATATAGAAGTTTGCAAGGGACCTGGTTCCCGCAAGCAAGGGACCTGGTACCCGCAAGACTGCGACGTGAAAAGGATGAAAAGACAGCTGTCAGAAAAGCTGTCATCTCTGATGCGGTAGGTGCACAGCTTTTCCAACAGCAGGCCTTCAGCCAATGGGATGACTTCAACGAATTTGTGGGAATTTATATTATCTCTTTCCAACAAACACAAATTCAAGACTTGGCAAATTAAATTTGGATTTTCTCTGAAAATTCACAAGCTTGAACAGAAGGCCATCTTCAAGGAAGAACATTGCTCAACTCAACAGAAGGACCTGATAGAGTTTCTTATTTGAGTATTGCAGATGAAACAAACCCAGGGACCTAGTAGAGGTACCAGGCTCTCATGATGACGAGCCAGTCGATTGCCAGCTGGAGACGGTACAGAAAGTAGGTGCACACTTCCCGATGGCGTCAGAAAGTGTGACTCTTCCAGCCAATGGCAAAGAAGTTTAGGAAAGTGACTTGCCCATATAAAAGGCACTTTCCTAAACACTTTGTGTAGTTTTTGCAACTTGATAAAAACTTTTCAAGAACTCTTGCAAAGGCTACTACCAAGCAAAGGCAGAATCATTCCAAGAACAGCAGAAATCTCTGGAGCTTTTTAGTGCAGCTGTTTAGGAATATATTCTCTTGTTCTTATATTGTAAACTATTCCTGAAACTATAAAGGAATCAGTGGGTAGTGTTGAAAGTCTAAGTTGTCCAAGTGGGATAGCTTAGTGGGTAGATAGTTTTCTACTTAGGCTTGTTAAGCAATAGGGATTGTTGCTTAACTGTAAGATTGATAACTCTTTCTTACGTTTGTTGTAATCGTGTTTTACTTTTGCTTTTGAAGATTAGTGAAAACGATTGAAAATCCTGTGGAACAGGTCGTGGTTTTACTCCCTTAAGCAAGGAGGTTTCCACGTAAAATCATTGTGTTGATTTTACTGCATTTAACTTTCTGGTAATTTTCTGGAGTGTAGTAAGGGACCTGGTCCATTACTTGTTAAGTGAAGGCACATATTCCATCAATTTTGAATAAAAAAAATTTGAGCACTTCCTCATCCCTATTATTCTACATTATTAATTTGTTCAATCTTTGGCATTATTGACATTGTAAGTCCTAATATATGTAAACATCTGCCAATGAAACATATATATTTGTACAATAAAATGTAGCAGTAATAACACCTATCATTATAAAAATATTGGACTTTATTTTGCAATTTCAGTCGTTAATACAACTAAAAATAAACACAGGTGCAGCTAATTGATCAACAGGATTGCAAACTAAACGTCAGCGCCTATTGTTTTTTGTAAATGTCTTCCCTATCCACTTAAGCCAGTTAGATGTTTGTGCATCTGATATTAACTACAGCTACATGAGATGATATCATCTAGTGGGAACCGATTTAATATTATCCTTTTTAACCTCTTAAACTGTTACTGAAGTGCATAGGTCTCCTCTTTTGACTTCTGAAAACTTTACTTTTAACTAATCTTTTATGGTATGGGATACTCCCTGTTACATTCTATTTTAACAATAAATTGCATCCGATATTTGCCACTTCCTATAAAGATCAATATCCTCTTTCAGGTTTCTGAAAGTTGAGAAAAATATGATTGGAAGGGAACATATGAAACCAATTTTGCTGACTCCCTCTGAGATATATAATAGCTACCAAATAGGTATAAAGTACTGCTGAAACTACTACTCAGCCACAAAAGCTAGAGGCTGAAGCCATGATGATGGCAGAATCATGATACTCCACTACAATCCAAGGCACAACAATAGCCTTTAAGGTTATTATTTTTAATTTTTTACATCTTCATTCAATAGATTAGGATAACTTTCACATTTTTTAATCCATATGATCAGAATTTAACTAAAATAAATTTGAAGATGGTACTTGAACTTCAGAGAGTCAGACACAGTAGAAATGGACATTTTTCTTCAAGATTTTAACCCTCAGCACTTTAACAATGTCAAGACTCAACATCTCTAATACTGGAGAAATTGTTTGTTTCTTATTCAGTGCACAGAGTAAAATAAATTCATAGCGACACATTAAAATAATGATAATTAACCAAATCATTTTCTACAAAACTCAATAAACATAGATAAAACGGATGCACGATTCGACAGACATACCGGTAGCTGAAATAAAGGTAATTGTAGTTGCCCTTAACTTCACTCTGCAAGAAAAAATAATTTCAAAACGTCAGTGCAACCTACAAAAACAGAAGAGCAAAATTGACAACCCCAGAAAGCTAATTCTGTCGGAATAAAATCTTTCATACAATTTTCTTCTGATTATTACATCAGAAGCCCATATAAAAAGACAAAAGACCAAATAAACTATTGCATGTTCAGAAAGCTTAAAAAAGCAACATAGGCGAATGAAAAGACGAAATAACTAAAAAAAAATCGAAGCTTCAAGGGAAGCAAAAACAAACTTGAACATCAAACAACAAACCCAAATTTTAAAAAAAAATTATGAAGACACCAGATCAAATTTCATCAACAAAAGAGATAAAACAAGTAACTTGATTTCAATACAACCGTCCATCTTTGTTTCCTAGCTGTCGAGCTAAGAAGACCTTCCTTTTTTGGGTGCCATCAACTTATATAACTCTGGTCACCTAGTTTTTTTGTTGGCTTTTATATATTATCAGAAATGTGACAATTTGTATAGCTAGCTTCTATACAAATTTGACCAGTACACAAAACATAGACGGAACTTGATAACCTGGCTTCTAAAATCAAAGTCTACCGACATCATATTTTTTCAGATAAACATTTAAACAGATTTGACAACACGGGTCAATATAAATCTGGAACCATACAATCATGTCAAATATAACAAATCTTATGATTTAGGTTCAAGATATTTAAAAAGATAATCAATCTGACACAGCTGAAAATAAGTTAATCGATCCACGGAAAAGAAAAATATAGCAGAGACATTTATAGAGAGAGATATGAGGATGAACAAAATGGACAGGTTCTTAAGAGACTGATCAAGAAATGCAAAGATGAGGGAAATGGTTAGCCATGACGATGTAGGACACACAAAGTTCCTTCTCTCACTTCTCAATCTCAGAATTGCCACACGAAAGAAGCTAATCCCTTCCGAAGGTCACAGAATTTTACTGTCAGCTCGACTACTAAAAACATGTAGTTTTTAGAAGAAAAAACAAAAAAACTACTTCGAAGCAATTTTGCCTACCATGTAGAAGGACCCTAATCATGGAGAAATTGTGGAAGGGATACAATATAAGGTGTAGTTTGAATTGAATCCATGCCTACCATATAGAAGACCCTCATAGATACCACTAGAGTATAAGCTTTGATTGTTTGTACGTCACCCCATTTATTATCATCTCTATCCAATTATATTCTCAATTATAGCACAATCTATCAATATAGTTATGCTTTTATCATCTTCTGTTAGTTTTTGGTGCTGAATTATTTTTTTCGAGCTAGCTCTTTTGCTACGTCTTGTCCTTGTAATGGCTTCTCAGTTATTATTTGTTTTGGATCCAACAGTCCAATTGTTTTTGTGGTATGCTTGTATAGTTTTTTAGTTACTATTCATGGAAAATATTGGCCTCAAAAAAAATTGATATACCAGCTCAACTAAACAGAAACAATACACTAAAACAGCTGAAAACAGAACAAAAAAGCACAAAGTTTGAATCTTTAAACTCAAAATCAACAGAATAACCCCAATATTAAACCACAAAACAAATTACCAACTCACCAACTACACATAACTAAAGTATGAAAATTAAACCCCACATCTAGTCAAATCAGGAACTCAAACCATAATAAGAAAAAGCTCATACCTTTACGAGAAAACCAGAAAAGGCCTTTGGGCTTAAAAGGGTCTATGCAACAATGAATTCAAGAACAAGAACAGGTTTTACCCACTGCAGATTTGCAGTAAATTAAAAGTATAATATTAACTGAATGAGTATAAAGATTTACGGAAAAGAAGAAAAAAAGAGTCATAGGAATCAGGATGAATCAATTATAGAATCAAAATCCCCACACTACGTAACCTTAATCTAAGTCGTTTGTTTTCGGAGGATCTTAAAGAGTTAACACTTAAAATAGTCGAGGAGAAGAAAATCAAACTATCAGAAACCACAAAATAAATTGGAAGACCAAACTAATACTACATCTGACAAAAGACAACCAAAATTTTTACTGCATGCGAAAATATATGGATTTTTCATACATGGACAGAGGAAGACAACTAGAAATTTGAATTGAAAGACCAAACTAACACTAAATCTAACAAAATAGAACCAAAAGTTACTGGATGTGAAAATACATGGGTTTTTCATACATGAAGAGAAGAAGACAACCAAAAATTTGAAACGGGAATTCAAAATACAAAACGTAAAACGATAATCACCCAAATGGATTAAAATTATTGGGACTTCTGTAACATGGAACAAGAATCAAATTTCACATACCCAAATCAAATTTGGTATATTCACCCACCTAAATCAATCTCAATCAGACAAACAAAAGGATAACCCAACGTCAATAACAATCCCAAATGGAAAAATAAAGTGAATATTCACACACCTAGATCAAATTTGGAACTTCAACATTGATTGAAAAGGAAGACGACGGAAAAAGAAAGATTAATTGAAACATGTAAAACCTTACCTGGAGAACGATGAAGAGAGTGAACTTTGATGTGCAAACAGTGAATCATCATAAATGATGAATTAGGAGGAAGACATAGGAGGAGGAAGGCATGCATACTGATTTTACCAGAAGAAGACACGTTACCTAAGAAATTGAAAAGACAAAATTGATTAACCAAGGAGAAGACACCTATCCATATACACAATTGAAAAGAGAAAAATAACCCTTGAACAATGAAGCAGGCATGTTGATTATGCCTTTTTCTAATATAGGAGAATATATACTAGATAATTTCTGTCAGCGCGTGCACGGGCCTAATATCTATCGTGTTGCAGTCTGATCATAGTCTTGTATTTTATGTTAAATAATCTAGTTTATTGTTACTATATTTTCACAATTTTTTGCAATTTGAAATTGCATCATATTGTTGCAACAATTTCCAGTAATATTTACCACACTTCATAACTCATAATTAATATAAAAATGTTGAATGATATGCTCCTATATAATAGCAAAGCAAGTTAAAATATCCAACATGAATGCAATATCAACTAATTTATAATCTTCACAATTTTTCTTACATTCTTGCTCCTCTATACCTGTGGTCATTTGTACTTCAGAGGCGACAACTGAAACCATATGCATAATTGATATCATGAGAACTTCAACTGTGGATTATATTAAAAGTGCCACAAGTTTTACCTCTAACAACACAAATCTATCTTGAATTTTCTGGAGCTTCTTAATGGCTGCACCAAAACTCCCTCTAAGAAGTTAGGAAAAACACCAGGGAAAGAGGATGAAAAAATTAACTTCAAAGTCCAAATGATTCAAAATTGCAAGTGGATAACCACATCATAAGGACTAACATTTCAGAAAATAAGGTAGACATGGCGAGCAAAACAAATCCTTTAGCACTCTCATCCAACTGAGTTGTGTGTCACTGCTCAAGTACCAACTGAGCTTGCGCATATGATTCATCTGTGGATACCACATAGAAAATCAAATCCAAATTCCTATTCACAATGACAACAGAGAACCTAACTAAAGACTTGGGAAAATTAAAAGTAAAAACAAATTTTTGCCAAGAGCATATGTGCCCAATGTGGAAACTCTAAGGGCAGGGCAGGGCAACACAAAGCATTCCGTGTTAGCGAGCACCCCAAGGGGTGTGATGTAAACAACCTATTGTAAATGCAAGCATTAGCATTTGTGTACATTGTTCAAACATCTGACTTGTAGTTCACACGGCGACAACTCAATTGTTGCATGAAGACTCTCCTGCAGTATAACAGATGATCGAATACAAGCCACAAACTTGATGGAATGCGGAAAAGTGAAAGACCTGATTTTTTAAATGGACATCTATGGCCACATGGAAAATAAAAGCAAATTCATATTTTCAATTGTTGTAAGTGAAAGTTCACATATTTCACAACTCTCTGGTCTTAGAAGAATGACTATCGTATTTCTCATTTGAACCTTTAGGAATATTGTAAGGATTAGAAACTCAAGGAATTATGATGAAGAAGAACATAGAGATCCAAACCTAGATAACATTGAAATAGTAAAGAGTACAAAAAAATATAATAGCACACATAAAAAGCCAGAGGTAAAACTACAAGTACCTTGTAATAATTTTTCAGGGAAGTTTTTCTTTTCATTCTCCGTTATCATGCTGCCTATTCCTTTTAGCCAGCGTATTCTTTGGAGGTTGATCTTTCTTATGATGTCTATATTCAACATTGTTGTGGCTGCATCTTCTCAATTCCCTGTATATTTATTTAAACATTATTATGTGCTAGCAAAATTCCAATTCAAAGGACACACATTGCAAACAGAAAAAACTTCAGGAAACATACAATATGCAATATATTTCTACACAACTAATAAAAATAGAAAGAAAATATCATCTTTCAACTCAAAAGTGCATGCACATATAACTACCAATACCTGAATTAAATGAAGTAAGCAAATATATTCTTTTACAATGTAAAGCAATAACAATCTTACCAAACAAATTTTCGGTCTACAACCATTCAAATGTAGAAGGTCAATTTTCACAGAGCGTAAATCTCTTCAATGAGATGAAGCTTGGGGGTTCAAGGTGGGGGTGAACTAACATTGGAAGAAAAATAGACGAATGATACTCACCAGAATTCAAAATGCGGAACCAGACAAAAATATCTATTGTCACGAAACAGAGTGAATTGTGAAACAAACCAACAGAACCATAAATAACTTAGTACCACAGCTAACAAAGTTGAAAAATTAAAGGTTATAAATCAAGAAAAAAAGAAAGCAAAGCATGAAATCTGTGTATGCTATCAATTTCTTATTAAAAAGAAATCAACAGAACTTTAGAATACGGTCCAAAAATCATGTTATATAGATTTTGCTTAAGCAAAGGTAGATAGTGATCTTCGATTAGTACTTCATGATCAATAAATATGAACACAGTACGAAAAAAATCATACCATGAATCCATAGTATAAAGATCTCTGACAAGTTCAAACTCACAGATAAGAACATATGAATAAGGGTCAATTTATATGCTAAAATTGTGTGTATACTTGTAGAAGCGAAGATTAAGATTATTAATCCACCAAAACGAATCGCTCTAATCACCCTCAAATAGTTACAAATTTATGATACTATTTTTTGTTCCAAATAAATGAGTCTATGATCCTCCAAGTTAGTCGACTGAAGTTTCAATATGCAGTTCCGAGGAGTGAACCATTATGATCTACATATCGTAAAGAAAAAAATTTAACAAAATTAACGTACCAATTTCCGCAGAACACAACTAAGGAAACAATTTAGGTTCCAAAAGTTGAAGAATATTTGAAGGTATCAAAAGTATCACTTTTCATAATCTATAATATTTACTATCAAAACAACTTAAGCTCCAATAATTTGAAGGAAACACTAACCCAAAAGGTGAAACAACACTCGAGAAGAAGACGACAACAACATGCGTCCTTCATAGGCTTATTTCCAGCCCTGGGCTTCTTCTCTTCAAAATATTTCATATGAATTTAACAATAGAATAAAAAACTTAAAAGGAAACCTGAATCTCGGTGGTCGGGGGTCGCTTGAAGAAGAAAATACAAAATGGTATTTTACGTGGATTTTCAATTGCATAATAGAGACACGTAACCAGAGGTTTAGTAAAAAGTCAAAATAGCCCTTTACTTCAATTTTAATGCAAAAGAACAGGCATGTTGGTCCCAACAGCCCTACCCATGCTTCAACATTGGTAGTATATATATATATATACACACACTAGGTAGAGGTGGCCCGTGCAACATTGAAAGATTTTTGTTAGTTGAATGTAAACATATAGAATGTATGAGTCGGCTAAATGTGCATAAATATATATATATATATATATATATATGTGTGTGTGTGTGTGTGTGTGTGTATATATATATTTATAGAAAGAGAGAGAGAGATGGATATATATATATTATATATATTAGAAATATGGTTGGCAGTTGTTTTGTTCGTTGTCATGGCTGTGTTATTTAGGTTGGATATCTACAATATTTACATAATGTTGTATTTTGACTATTACTCAACATCATTCAAAAAGCACGTGTGAAATAAGATGGAAAATGAATTTAGTATATAGTTACGGGAAGGAGTTAATGTTGAGTATAATACTGGTTTGTTTAAGAATTTATCATTGATTGCAAGATTTAAGTGCCTGTCAATTTCTTATAAGTATGCAGCAAAGTCGGTGCTATCAGCACCAAAAGTGTTCGCCATCAAGACAAAATGGTGTTGCCAACCATATTGCAAAAAAAGTATTACACTATAACAAAAGGAGAGTATCAAATGTTGAAGAAATACATACACAATAATCAATTTTAAAATTACTAGGACAAACAACATTTATTGCTGCATAGCAATTGAGAGTCGTGTAGAGAGAATACCTTTTAGTCTTCTTTTATCATGAATTGATTCAGCTTGCGTTTACTGCTTTCTAGAGTTGTTGGTGCGGTGATGGATAGTGGCAGATTGCTAGCAATATCTTTCTCGATAATTGACATGATAAACAGTTTTGCTGAAGATGCATCCTTGTTTTTGGCAAACAACTTCTTTATTTGGACGGTGAATGTCTTACCTAGCAGTTTGTGTTGCACGGATGCGAGTGACAACAATTATTTCTGAAAGATGGAAGAAATCATGTAAGATTAGATTTTTAAGGAATAAACAAGAGGTTGTAGAGTGTTTTACCTTGATGCAAAGTATGTCATGAATTTATGCTACAGTTAGAGACAATAGTTCTTCTCCAATCTTATCTGAAATCATGGCTGTTGTTGAACCAGTATCATCCTTGATGGTTACTTCAAACTGGCATCTGGGCAAAAGTCAATATGTTTATGTTCAATAATAATTTTTTAAATTGAAAATTCTTATTTCGTTAGTCATCTTTTTATAACCTAAAATTTATTTGTTGCATACACTTTTACTAATCGTTCATATGCTCATATGTTATGCAATCAAATAATTCTACCAAACAAAGGTGGTATTTATATAACTTTACAAGAAAGCAAGGACGTTAGCCAGCTAGGAGCTGTCTTACTTTTAGCAGTATGCTCTCAATAATTTTATAGCACTAAACTCAAGTCCTTATAATAAAATAAAAACTGCATGCAATAATAGGTCGATATACTAACATATAACACTAAGGGTCGTTTGATTGACGAACAAGTTATCTTGATATATCTATGATTTTATCTGCTTTAGTCACTTTCTTCATTTTTCCAAAAATTTTCTTTTAAATATTATTGGCTTACTCTTCTCTGATTATAACCTACACCTATATTACATGATTTTCCTTTCAAGGGTACGTACCTACAGAACAATCTACACGTTTCACCTCCTTAATATGCATATATATAATGTGGTAAAATTATACTCTAACTTATCCAATTCGTCTAAGTTTGAACAGACTAATTAATGCCCATTTTTCCCGATACCCGGTGGAATAGTCTAGGTTCACGCACACTGAGCTAGACACCACATTCATTTTAGAAAGAAAAAGTTGCATCTACAAAATCACCAAGATTGCATAACTCAATTACATTACCTTCATAGTCATCATTACACGAGCCAACATAGGAAAGAGAATTAATCTTATTAAGCATATTCAAAAGCATTTTGAACTAAATTTCACATTGCTTTGGTAACATATCTTTGTTTCTAAGTCAGCTTCCACTGATATAATGCAAGTAAATACTTCAGAGTCTTTGAGCAAGCCGTATGAGGTGAGAGTCATACAAGGAACGTTTGCATCTATATGTTTAATGTTGGTTCTTAGGCCTACCACCTACCCACCTTATTTGTTCCATACATTTAGTTATCTGTTGCTATGGTTTGTCAATGATTATGTGAATAAGACTACCAGCGGTAATACTTACTCTCTTTCTGACTCAATTGACATCAAATAAAAGAAAGAACTTTAGATGCATAACTATTATAATTCGAACTCGGCCACAGGGGTACTTTTAGGCTTATATAAATGACCACAACTTGTTTGGAACCTAGACATGTCATCTTACTATTTGGCTTCAAAAGTAAAGAGTAAAAATGGGTTCTTATTAATCTAATGATGACTTGGACTTCTTGAGTAGATGTACTGTTTTGACAAAATGAAAAAAAAAATTCATCCATCTTCCAACCAAAGGTAAAAATGGGTTGTCAAATTTTCTTGTAGTTATTGGATATTTTCTCTATTTGTTATTTATTGTGCATGGCTTGAACTTGTTATTATATATTTTCCTTCTTCTATTACTAAGACAATTGTACAGCAGGGAAAGCATCCAAGAGTAAAATAATGATAACTTATCCAATTCATCTAAGTTTGAACAGACTAATTAATGCATACATTTTACTTATCAAAATTATATAAGTAGTAGTAAGAACACTACAATTCTGGAAAAGTTATCTTGTGATTCTATGATCTGCAACCAAACACGAGATAAACTCATCCTAAAATTAATCAAAGTCTCACACGGGATAAACTCATCTTTAGATATATACACATGTGAAAGTTATGAAAGTTTAGCAATTGATATAAGGAATATAGATTTTGAACTCATGACTTCAAAAATATAGCTAAATCAGTGCTAAGAATTTTAAAAATTCAACGTACCAAATTTAAATTCAAGGACGTTATGGTTATGGAGTTATTGATCTTACTGATATGATTTTCATACCTTGGTGTGAGATGTGTTGGTCGACGGCAGGTTGTACAATAGATTGTTCTCTGTGTCCAAATCCTTGAAAATACTTGCTTGCGTCAGAGCAGGCTAAGACACAAAATTTTTGAGTTTCATTGGATATTACAATTGAGCTTGCACGTGGAATATTTGCCCCTGGGCGTACATATGAAATGTAAATTATATTTACATTTCATTTCATAAAGAGATTTAAGATGTAGATGATGCATATACTAAAGATTGTTGCTGGATGTTGACAATAGGCACTACGTGTTCTTCAAATGGCACAAACAAAAGAGAGCCTCTAGCTGTGGTGCTTTTTGTTGTGTATGTGTTGAGAACCGGTTTTATTTCATTAGACTTGTATGTATAAAATGTTAAAGATGTGAATATAGGTATTTGTTTATGGAGAGGTTTTTTTTGAATACCATGTCGTTAGGTCGATAGCTTGTGTGTATGGAGGATCAATCTGGATTGTTGTACCAAATCTATTTGAAAGGCCTGCATATTGTTTAATAGTTGGTGTTAATTTGATTAATATGTGTTCTAGGAGATATTGTTAATATGTTTGATTTTACCTGAAGATGATTTTGATTTGGCCACTTTTCTAGCAATAATTATTGGAAATTCTTGAAGCTCTTTCAGATGTTTGAGAAGTTTATTTCCATATAGGTCAATGAATTCTTCCCAGAGAGTGAGTTTTGTTGGTTTCCTCCTATATTCATTAAAAAAAGAAGAAGATAAACAGTGTTGTAGTAGATCATAACTTACACATATACAAGCAAATTTGGGAAAAAGTTCACGAAAGAAAGTAAAGAAAAATGTGGTACAATTGTTGTATATACACAAATAAAATGAATATCATCCAAGTAGGATGCAACATTCTTACTGTTGTTTTCCAATTAGGGTCAAAGAGAAAGCTGAAATTGCAAGACCATGGTGAACACTATGAGATTCGTTATTAGTTTTGTAGTTTTTTTAACTTTACAGGATGAATTTTGGCCCGCAATTTGAATTACTCAACAACTTTAATAATTATTTATATTGTCTTTTTTATTCTAGTCCACAATTACCATGGCTCGAAAGCAACATCCTTCTGGTAAACATTAATAATGAGCTAGGCTTACAAATGGTAAAGTATTAATAGTGGTAATCAAGTAACATCTAAAATGCCAAATATGTAAAGGAGATGGTAAGCGGGGTGGGTGGTGGAACTGGTGGTGCCTGTGAAAGGTGAAATGGAGGGGAGACAAATAGCTAGTATATTGAACTCATATTGGATAAAAATGTTGCTAAGTAATTCATTCATCTCAAGTGATATTTACATACAGAAACTACTAGATATTGGCACATGTTAGCAACAATTTTTTTTACCTGAAGTTGATGATCCCTTGTCTTATCGAAGGGTATTCCTTTTGGTCATAAGAAGAAGAAGAATTCTGGCTAAACAAAGACATAGTAAGCATACTTAGATTGTTCAAATAGATAGGTGTTACATTATTTTTAGAGAGCAACCTGTAGAATTGGCTAATTTTTCCATTAAAGTGGCTGGTTAGTGTTCTCTATGGGTCTTGGCATATGATATTTGTCACTCTTGAATACCAACAATGTGCATGACATTCCGTATAAGAATGAGATTACAAGTTAACCATTACTATGTCGCTATAATCAGATTTGGTATATTGACAAACCTAGATCAAGTTTAATATGTCAATCAAAAGGATAATGAAACATCAATAACAATAGATGTACTGCAAGTTTAAGTACACCACAATTAGATAAAACCGATACTTCAAGCTATTCAATAAAATCAAAATCAGAAGATCAACCCCATCCCCCCCCCCATTCCATAGCATCCAGTTAGTAATTTTCAAAGGAATTAGAACAATCCATGCGATAATTGGAAACTTTTTATCAAAATGTGGTAACCAACTTATCTTTTTCTCCTTACTTATTTTTTTTCTTTTCGCTTTTGGGCAACATTATCAATCAAGAAGTAGATGCACCAGAAATCTTTGCGAAATTGAGTGAAATTTTAGATCCTTAGATCAAGCCATATACCATGGAAAGGTAACATTCAAATATGAGATTTTTGCAATCACAAGAAGGGATTTTTTTTAAAAAAAAAATTAGTTTCCAAGAAAGAGGGTCAATCAGACACCTAGATCAAATTTGGACCTTCAACTTTGACGAAAAGGAAGATGACATCACTACTCAGTAATAAATCCTGTTATTTGACACAAGCACAAAGAAAACAGAAGGATATAAGATGGAAAGTAACATTGTACTTACTCATAGTCGATGATGATGAATTCTTGAATTCTGCTCCCGTTTGATGGACGACTACCATTTATCACGAGGGCAAGTATATCTTGCAAGAATTAAAGAGTTATTAGTAAGTTGTAATAGTTATGAAAAAGGAATTATATGTCTGGTAAGTATAGTGTAAATATATTTTGTGAAGTACCCAATTAAAAGCCTATAGCTTGATAATCGAAACTGTCAAATGATGTAGTTTTTAGCAGCGTTGGTGGCAGCAATGGTGAATCATGGGGTTTGACTTTATCTATTGGTTCAACAATTGTGCCCTTATCAATTGTCCAGCTGAATTGATGAAGAGGAATTCCATACGCCTTGATGGAATCGGAGACAAATGCCCCCGATAGCAAATATGTTTGGAAAGGAACATATTCATTTACATAATGTGTGATATCTGTACCGTGCATGATAACTTGTAATTGAGTTTCCTATGAGAAATTTAATGAAATTAGAATAATATTAGGTAAGTGAAATAATATAGTTGGTGTAAAAATTCAAAAGTGGTTCGAATTGTTGGGAAAAGTTATTTTTTATAGGAATATAAAATTTAAAGGATATGAGTATGAGGGGAGCTTTTGCCATGGACGTGATGGTTTAATCAACATAATGAAGACTACAGTAAAATATATAAAAACTGATTTTGTAGATAATTATTTAAGGAACACAACAACAACAACATTAAGCAACACTTTTAGCACAAAAACTAATTCTCAATATCAGTTCACATATTTATAAGGTTTTCCTGTAGTTTAGAAAATCAGTTGAGGAAGACATTCTTTATCAAAGTCTTCGAAAGCAGTTGAGGAAGACATTCTTTATCCTCCCTCATTATCTGTATAATAATATTTCCTTAATTCTATAATCTTCAGCATTGTCGTTCCTAAAAATTTGCATGTGACTACGCTTAAAGAAACAATTCAATTTCTTAAATGGATTGTATCTGCACATGTTTCAATTCAATTTTTTCTATATTTTGCAAAGAAAATCAGTAGCATCGAACCCAGACAGTAACTAACTTCTCTATAACACAAATTATGTCTACAAAAGAAAGAGAATTAAAACGTGGATTTAGAGTGATAAGAAGTGCTTCATATCAAAACTCACAAGCAACAAAACATAACTTCAACATAAAATTAAATCAATCAATAGCCAAATTTATTTAAAAAGAAACTTCAGAATTCAACTTTACCTAAATTCGACAAACAGAACCAATTACATTAACCTAATCTGTAACTTCTCTACAACAAAAGAAACGTAAAATGTGGATTTATAGTGACAACAAGTGCTTACAACAAAACTCACAAGGAACAATATTTCAACTAAGTAGAAGAGCATTGAATTGAAGATAAATGAGTGAAGACAGATTACAACCATTAAAAAGCAAAGTAAAAATGGTATGCAATATATTTATTTTGCTACAAATAATTTGTGAAAGTAGATGAGTATTTGTTAGTTTAGTGAAAAATACCTCTTCATTCTGTAATATCATCAATTGATATTTCTTGTTTCCCTCCCTGGTGGTTCGGGGATAACCTTTATCTACCACTTGGACTTTACAAATCCATTCTTCTGTGTTCTCGTCGATTTTGTTGATATTCAATCCTTCTGTCATGGCTGGTAACTGAGATTAAATATGCAAGACAACATCATTAATATAAGAAGAATGGTATGAAATAGAAAAATATATGAGATCAAATAATAGAATACAATAGGTTGTCTACCTATCAAAAGTGTAAGATAGTTTCAAGAAAAAACTTTTTCAATAATTTCATCATAAACAATGTTATTTGTAGATGTGTCGTCGTCGTTATCAGCTATTGGTGGCCTTATCAAAATCTTAACACAATTAGTACTCTTGGCTCTTGATAAAGCGACATACAATTGACAAAATCTAATGTTTGGCCTTGTGCTTTATTAATTGTCATTGCAAAACACAATCATATTGGAAATTGTATCCTTTTAAATGGCAGAGCTAATTTTTCATCTTCTGATGTTAGTAATGGTATCCTAGGAATGAATACATGTGTATTTTTAAAATCACCATTAGATATTGTCGCGCTGATAACGTGTGATCTGAAATCATCACATATTAAGCGTATACCATTGCATAAACCTTCACATGGATTTAAATTTCTTAGTAACATAATTGGACAATTTTTTTAATGTTAATTTATAAGGAGGTAAACCAACGAGATTCAAAGTATGCAATAAGTATTCATATTCACTTTGATCATTTGGATCTATGGTATCATCGATAGCTAGATATGTTTTTTCAGCAGTTGGAAATTGAGTGATTAACATATCATTTATTTCGTCAACAAAATAATTTTTTGTTGTTAGAATAGCATGAGAAGTAATGAAAGAAATATTTGAGTAAGAGGTGTGCAAATTCGGATAAGTAACTTTAAATAAAAGATTCAATGAATCTTTCTCATTCTTGAATGGTATGTCAAAGAGGGTCGATTTATTTTTACCGAACAACACCCTAGGCAGTCTTGCAAACGCCTGCAACACTCATCCTATCTTACACCCACAGATTTGACTACCTATAGAAATACTTAAGCAGTAAAGTTAAACAACAAACAGAATGTACAGGAACTCGTCCTAACCTTTATTAATCTTCTAATTAATACAAAGGGAAGACTTCACGAATTTGTCTAAGGCCAGAAACACACTCCATAGCCTTAAACAAAATTTTCACCCTTATAAAATGTCTGCAAATAGCAGTTACATGCGGCAGTTACAAATGACACCTTTCCGACACTTGTTATCACAGGATTCAAACTAAGTTTCCAACAAATATATTTCGAACAGATAGAATCTAATTCAAATTACATCTTTTTCCACACGAAATATTAATATTCTAACACTTAGAATATTTCAGGCTACATTCCAACACTTAGAATATTTCAGCCAGCTTCCAATACTTAGAATATTTTAGCTGCCCTCCAACACTTAGTTTTATTTCAGCAATTCACGTGAAATGCCTTTGTTTTTTCCATCGTCAAGTCTTCACAGCTTTGCCTTGTCAAGCCAACACGCTGCCTTGCTGATGACTCTAGCCCACATGTAAGCCTTGCATGTTCAAGTTGCTTTGCCAACACCCAAGCACCATGAACGATTGTTGCACTGTTTTGCCCCCATTCATGTCATGACCAATGCCCAAATCCTTGACATGTCTGCACGTAGTTAGATCAAGTAGTTTACGGGTCTAACAGACCACCCGCACCACTTGAACTCGATGTCCTCATCGAGATTGTTTTAAGATAGTCCTCGATTTGAGTATCAAACTGCCATAAGTCTTTCGCCTTCTGCCAAACTGCATCAACTGCACTCTTGCCTTTCTAGTGAACCAATAATTATGTCTTAGTATTCTTCTTACTTGTGCCCAGAACTCGGTGATCAAGGATCTTCTCAATTTCAGCATCATACTGTGTAGGTACTGATGGAGGATCCCTCTTTGACCTGTTTCTTTCCAGATCATCTGCATCTGCAAAGTAAGGTTTCAAGAAACTCACATGGAAAGTGGGATAAATTTAATACCTTTCTGGCAGCTTTAATCTATAAGCAACTTCATCACTCATTTCACCACTTCGAATTGACCATCATATTTATAAATCCAACCCCTGATTTTTAGGTTTGGCAACATCTAGTGGCGTCATAGGCTGTTTGCCTAAAACAATTTCAAAAGGGCTCATTTCTGTTGCAGACGACTTGTGCAAATTATAGCAGAACTGCGCAGTGTCTAACAACGCCACCCAATTCCTTTGACTTGTTGTCATATAGTGCCTCAAGTATTCTTCCAACAAGTGATTAATTCTTCTGTTTGTGGATGATTCGGTGGAAAATTTTAACTCAGTTCCCATCATATTGAACAAAGTTTTCCAAAACATACCAGTGAACCTTGTATCTCTATCACTCATGATGTCATCTGGAACACCAAAATACTTAACCACATAGTTGTAGAACAAATCAGCGGCAACTTCAGATGAACATAGTTCAGGTGCAGCAATAAAAATAGAATATTTTGAAAAACTGTCAACTACCACCATGATAGATGCTTTGCCATCCACTTTAGGGAATCCAGAAATGAAATCCATGCTTACTAATAGCCACGGCCTTTCAGGAACAGGCAAAGGTTGCAACAAACCTGCTTCCTTCTTACGTTCAGTCTTGTCAACTTGACAAACATAAAAAGTCCTGACGTATGCCTCTATATCATCTTCCATTTTTGGCCAAAAATAAACACAAGACAGTAAGGCTAACATCCTTTCAACACCAAGATGTCCACCCCAAGCAGAATCATGCGCCTCTTTCATTAAGTCTTTGCAAAATCCACCCTGATTTGGTACAACGATCCCCCCCTTTAAAATAGATCAGATCGTCCTCGATCCAATACCGTCTCATTGTACCATTTTGCACTTGACCCATCCATTTAACATAACATGAATCATTTGAAACACACATCCTGATTCTATCATAGAAATCAGTTTTGACTTTTGAAATTGAATATACTGCAACAAATACTTCTTTTCTACTTAGCGCATGAGCGACCTGGTTGTGTTTTCCTGGCTTATGTTCCCATACGAAATCATATTATGCCAGGAATTCTTGCCACCGTGCTTGTTTAGGACTCAACTTTTTCTGCGTCTTGAAAATTGTATTTGCTACATTATCGATTCTTACTAGAAATCGAGTACCTAGGAGATAAACTCTCCAAACCTGCAAACAATGTACCACAACAACCATCTCTTTTTCATGTGTTGAGTATCTTTGTTCAGCATCATTCAATTTCCTACTTTCAAAGGCCACATGATGACCTTCCTGCACTAATACACAACCAATTGCTTTGTCTGACGCATCAGTGTGCACTTCAAATGGTAACTCAAAATCAGGAAATTTGAATATTAGTTCAGATGCAACAGCTTCCTTCAAATTCTTAAATGCTTCATCACATTGTTCAGACCAAACCCACTTCGTATCTTTCTTCAACAAGTCTGTCAAAGACGCTGCCATTTTTGAGTAACCAACAATTAATTTTCTGTAATAGTTAGCCAATCCAAGAAACAACCTCAAATCCTTCACATGACGAGGTGCCTGCCAATCAACAATGGCTTGCACTTTCTTACGATCCATTCGAACTTGGTTTTTACTAACAAGATGCCCCAAAAACTTTGTCTCCTGTTGAGCAAACTCACACTTTTCCATCTTAACATAAAGTGTGTATTTTCTCAGCTGAGACAGAACCAGACTTAAGTGATTAACATGTTATTCGAATGTTCGACTATAAATGACAATATCATCTAGATAGACAACAACAAAGTCATCAAGATAGTTAAACAGTACATTATTCATTAAGTTGCAAAATGTTGCCGGAGCATTAGTTAGCCCAAACGGCAATACAAGGAATTCATATGAACCATATCTAGTTACACACGTTGTTTTTGGCTCATCACCTTCTACTATCCTAACCTGCCAGTAGCTTGCCCTAAGATCATGTTTTGTGAACCAACATGCTTTACCAACCTGTCCATCAAATCCTGCACCAATGGAACCGGATACCTATTCTTTACAGTTGCCTTGTTCAACGCCCTGTTGTCTAAACACATTCGCATCGTCCCGCCCTGTTTCTTTTGAAATAAAACAGGGTCACCATATGGAGCCTTAGATTGCTGAATCAACCCATCATCCAACAACTCGTTCCATTGTTTACACAATTCAGCCAATTCTTTAGGAGCCATACGATAAGGAGCCTGTGCAGGAGCAACCGTACCAGGAAGCAACTCAATTTTATGATCGATATCCCTCCTTGGTGGTAAATTCTTTTGTAATTCAGGCGGAATAACATCAACATACTATTTAAGCAATTCAGTAACACAACCATTCACTTCTATCTTAACATCAGGTTTCTCTTCAACCAAGGCAGCAAGTATAGTGTCATCACCCTTCTGCAGCCCTTTGTCGATTGACATAACAGACAAGAACATTCCCTTGTCTTTATTCTTTGCAACTTTATTAACTATCCCAAATGGATAAAGTCCTTTAAGAATCCAGCGTTGCTTCTATTCATGACCATCACTCCATCTAATTGAGGAAACGGAACAAACTGGAATTTCCTTAGAAAATCAATCCCAAGTATGATCTCAAATTCACCAAGCGGAATCACCATCAAATTATGTTTTCCCACCCAACTTTCAGTCGACATAGACACACCATAAGCCGTACCCATAATGTCATGTGCCTTAGCATTGACTGTTTTGACGTAGGAAGGGCTTTTAGACAACTTCAGCCCCAATTTTGTAGCAATTTTCACATCTACAAACATATGAGTGGCTCCTGTATCAACCATTGCCATCACATGTTGTTTTTTAACTGTCATTTCTATATGAATTAGGGAAGCATGAGGATTCGAAGTACTAGACGTTTCTCCAACATTATTAACCCACATAATATGGTTGAAGGATAATCCCCACGGATTTGGCATAGCAGCCATAATTTCTTCATCTTCCTCCCTTTGATTCATATTTCCAACAAGCAAAGCAATTACATTTTCCTGGTTTGGACAAGACTTGGCAAAATGAGGACCACCACAAGTCCAACATGCCTTAGAATTACAATCTTTGTTCTTTGGTCTGTCTTTACCGTCCTTCATTTGAGCCTTTCCTTTGTCGTTTGTACAGTCCTTACAACAATCCTTTTTCCATTCCCCTTTCTTATCATTCTTTTTCTTAGTTCTTGAAGTAGAAGGAACATCCGTCAAAGGACAAGTTGTCCGGAAATCAACTAACGAATCTGCAACAGCAATAGCCCCAGGCAGATCTTTAATGTTCTGCCTCCGAAGTTCGTTTTGATCCCAGCCTTGCATACCCGAAATGAAGTTGTGTAACTTATCCTCATCAGACATATTTTGAATGTGTAACATCACAAAGGTGAATTCTTTAATGTATTCCCTCACCGAACCTGTCTGCCTTAGCCTTTTCAACTTATTCCTTGCAAGCCAAGAGGCGTTACTAGGAAGAAATTGATCGCGCATTTCTTTTATTAACTTATCCCACGTATCAATTCTAGGACGACCAACACTTCCATCATCTGCATTTCGAGTTCTCCACCAAAGTTTAGCATCACCTGTCAAGTACATTGTGGTAATGTTTAACTTGTCGGCGTCAGGCACCCTTGCAGCAATAAAATGCTGTTCCATGTCCCAAATAAAGTTTTTCAGTTCTTTAGCACTTCTTGCACCACTAAAGGCTTTAGGTTCTGGAATTTTAACCTTAGATGATTTAACACGATTTGAACTCAACATAGCCACAGCCCGACACAATACAACGATCTCTGTCGAAGGTTTTCATTATCCTTCTGCAGTCCCTCAAGTTTTTGTGTAGTTGTGTTACGAAAATTCAAGATTTCAGTGATGTGTTTATCAACATTCTGTCGATATGCACCAATATCCCCTTGAACTTTCTGAGCGTTAAGTCTCAAATCAATGATTTGTGTCAACAGATCCACAAACGAAGGATCTCCCAGAGTATCATCTGTAAACCCAACGAATGCTTCAATTTTTCGTGCCAGTTCCCAGAGTTCTGCGTTTTTCACCATCGTTCAACCGTGCTCTAATACCAATTGAAAGAGGGTCGATTTATTTTTACCGAACACCACCCAAGGCAGTCTTGCAAATGCCTGCAACACTCAGCCTATCTTACTCCCACAGATTTGACTAAATATAGAAATACTTAAGCAGCAAAGTTAAACAACAAACAACACGTACAAGAACTCGTCCCAACCTTTATTAATCTTATAATTAATACAAAGGGAAGGCTTCACAAATTTGTCTAAGGCCAGAAACACACTCCATAGCCTTAAACGAAATTTCCACCCGTATAAAATTTCTGCACATGGCAATGCGGCAGTTACAAATGACACTTGTCCGACACTTGTCATCACAGGATTCAAACTAAGTGTCCAACAACTATATTTCTAACAGATAGAATCTAATTTGAATTACATCCTTATCAACATGAAATATTAATATTCTAACACTTAGAATATTTCAGGCTACATTCCAACACTTATAATATTTCAGCCAGCTTCCAATACTTTAGAATATTTTAGGTGCCCTCCAACACTTAGTTTAATTTCAGCAATTCATATGAAATGCCTTTGTTTTTGCCATTGTAAAGTCTTCACAACTTTTCCTTGTCAAGCCAACACGCTGCCTTGCCGATGACTCTAGCCCGTATGTAAGCCTTGCATGTTCAAGTTGCTTTTCCAACACCCAAGCATCTTGAACATGTGTTGCACTGTTTTGCCCCTATTCATGTCAAGACCAATTCCCAAGTCCTTGACATGTCTGCACGTAGTTAGATCAAGTAGTTTACGGGTCTAACAATATGATTAAAGAATGAGGAATTTCAATTTTTCCTTTATCAATTTTTTTTCCAATTCCATTAACAATTCTCATTAGGTATTCACAAAAGGTTGGATCTGATTTTGCACGCCTGTTTTCTAGCAAATGTAATTTTCCAGCTGATTCCAAATTTGAGAGAATAATAGACATTGATTAATGAAGTCTTTTTTTTTCCACTACGAACAACTGGAAGAGTTTTCCTGAAATCACCACTAATAACAATATCTTTTCTGCCAAATAGTATTCTTGTTTCCATTAAATCTTTCAAATGTAAGTCAAGAGCTTCAACTAATTCTTTTTTTGCCATTAAAATCTTATCCCATACTATAAGTTTTGCATCAAGAATAAAAGATGCCAGAGAACTTTGACTACTGATGTTACAAATGAACTTTCCTTCGATATTTATTGGAATTTTAAAACGGGAATGAGCAGTGCGATCACCCGGAAGCAACAAAGCTGCAACACCTTGAACTTGAAGTTGCCAAAGCTATAAATCCTCTATATCTAACCGGTTCTAATAGATCACGATATAAAAATCTTTTACCAGTTCCTCCAGGTCCATCTATAAAGAATGCACCTGATTTATTTGAAAATATTCTTTCTAAGATTATATTGTAAGCTTTTTTTTGTGCAGTGTTTAATTTATTTTGTAGAAGCAGATCATCTTCACTCACAATAAGATTTCTTTCTAAGTAAACATATATAGCTTCTTTTGATAGTGCAGATGTTTTAATTGATTAAGGTATTAGATTAAATTCATTAATATCACGACCAACTGAATGAAGAATATCATTAATATGCTTTAACACCCTATAACAAATTTCCGTTGTACTAATGTTTGGAATTCTCACAAAATCCTTTGATAAGGATATTTCAAATTTTCCCCATAATTCTTTTGGATTACTTGGGCTACAATATATAAGTAACATAACAAACAAATGTCTAAGACTTGCTGGCATTTGATAATCTACAGCCTCAGACATACATTCTATTAAATTATTATCTGAAAGTAATAATCCTCTTTTTTCTGCTGCTTCTCTAAATGTTGTACATAATTTTCCATTAACCGTTAGCAAGTCTTGATATTATTTTGGTCCTTTTATGTTCATTAAAAGTAATCTAAGGTAGTATCTTTCTCCTTCAGTAGGATGACAAGTGATGACACGTCCAATAACATTTTCACGCTTACGAATTATCCACATTTCATCTGTTTTTGACCAGACAAAATATTCAGGAAATTCTCGATATAATAAGTTTAAACTTTTAGCTGTATCATTCACTGTGTTCATTACAAAAAATTCAGTTAACATCGTTTTTTGAATCATTGGATTATTTATAATTTTACTAATATTATCAATACTTTTGAATGAAACAAGTTGTTGTTTATCAAGATGTAGTTGAAGATGGTACACATTAGGAGACATTTCATTGATTTTAAAAGAAAATATACGCCATGCTGCTTCAGGCGTAGAAACCCATCTAGCTAATTGATATACTTTTATCTCATCAACTTCTATATTTGTATCATTAGTATGAATCTTGAATGCGATTTTATTATGTCCTTTGGATATGTACTTATAAATGTATTTAAATAATTTAATATCTGAACAAATCTCAACATTTATATGACAATTATATTTGGATAATAAAAAGGAATTATAAGGGACAACCCATGAATTATTAAGAAGATGTTTTCTAATCTCCACATAGTTTCTTGTATTGCGTCTTCTATAAATATGATATGAACCTTTTCCTTTTATCGTTTCATGAGAAAGCTCTTTCGGGTACTTAAACATACAATATCCTTTTTTCATACAAGGAATTGTTGGATTTAGTTCACCGCATGGTCCATGAATCATGTGTTGTGTAACAAGTGAATATAGGTGAGGATTTACAGTAGGATTTGGTAATTCTGCAGAAACAAATCGATCATAGGCTTCAAGTGTAAGTATTTTGAATCTTTCATCAATTGTAATTAGAAAATGAGCATGAGGGAGTCCCCGTTTCTGAAATTCTACTGTGTACATATATGCCAAGACTTTACCGAATATGTGTTTCTTTAACAAATCCTTTTTTAGTTCCTCTAACTTTGCACGAAATACTCGACAAATCAAATTGGTCTATTTTGTGCTTCATCACTTGCTAGAAGATTTTATTTCATATCTGGCCAAGAGGGGTTACATGTGATGGTTAAAAATATATCAGGTCTTCCAAAACGCTGAACCAATGCAATTGCATCCATGTACTGTCTACGCATATTGTGTTCACCTACTTGTGAAGCATCTCTTTCACCTCGTCGTAGAGCATCTAGCAATCCTCCTAATACACCTGTTCTATATAAATCCGGATAAAGTAGCAAAATCTAATCGTTGAGTTTCAATTTTTATCCATTGGTCAACAGTGTATTGTTGAAACAATCTTCCTAAATGTAGAATTATATTTTCATCATCTCGCATTTGAAGTTGATAACATTAATATTCACGACAGGAGACACTATTTCTTTTACGTTTTCCTTTTTGCATAACTTCAGCTTCTATATCAAGAAGTCCATCAATTGTAGTCATATTGGTTATGCTTGGTAATTGTTAATTTTCACAATATTTTTGTCTAGAAGAAGAAGCACCTAAAGGTTCAACTTTCTGAATACCACAATGCCATCCATTTTGACTATATGGAAATAATAGTGGATACTGCAATGGATCATAACAACCGTAATAATAATTTACCAATTGACTCCTATTGCTATTTGTATATACACGAATATGAGGGGTGAGTGTATTATTTTGAGCATCTTGCTCTACCAATATTCCAGCAACTTCTGATGCAGTTGGTAAGTTGCACACTCTTTGATCTAAACTAGCACCGGATTTTAGAGCAATGTAGAAGTTAGATAATTGAGGAATATTTATTAGTGACTTTAGGAATATGGAGTATGGATTAGCATTTAATATTTCCATCAGTTTTTGTACAGTACCTTCATTCAGTTTTCTTGAACATTCCAATCGATTCCTCAATTCATTTTCACTATCAAAGAAATATAATTGTAAATTTCTTCCTTTCTCAGTAGCTGGTACTAAGTCATCTATAAAGTGATACATTTTTCCTTGAACTCTAAATGTGGATATACCTTTATATTTTTTTGCTAGTTCTTTGTCATAACTAACTCCTAGAGATGTGAATGCAAAAATGTTATCTTAAGTTTTTTTATAAGTTTGAAACTGTTCAGATTAATTCGTATTTCGTAAATTTAGATTTCTTAAAGTTGTTGGTATCTGATGCGAAATAAGTCGCACAACACCATTGCCACAACAAAATGCTTGCTGCTCATACTCAAATCTTTTTGCAGCGCAGAATTTACACCGGGGAACATCTATTAGGGTAGCATAATTTGTTATCGGGTGGATGTATTCCATGTAATTAACTTCTGTTGAAATGTAATTAATTCTTAAAACTAATTTTAGTAGATGAAGATTATTTAGATTATATCCTATCTAGCTATTTTACCTATATTAAGAGTTTGCTCATGTGTAGACAATGTGGTGGTAGCACCGATGGAGGCATTATTCTCGATGGATGAGTTTGCCCGTCTGCTAGCTAGATAGGCATCTTTCTTATTGGATTGTGCCAGTTTATATAATTCACGCTGTCTAGCTTTTTTTATCAGCGTGAACTTTTTCAGAATTTAGATGATTTCTATTACTTTTGTCTGACATTTAAAGAACTGTTATCTATCCTGAATATGAGATATAAATTATATGTTCACTTTCGTTTTCTTACTCATGCACAAAATAGTTCAAAATAATTATAACAAACCAAATTATTCTTTGCAGAATTTAGTAAAAATGGAGAAAATTAATACAGAAGGCAAAAGAGATATCATTATAACGGGTGGAAAAGAAAATACCTGTTGCGCTGAGACTTCAGTATTAGTAATTCCAAATTCCTATCTTCACACTGCACGCAAAAACTAGTTGTAAAATGAATTTAGTATTTTCTACAAGTTGTATCTATCAAATATCATCTCTAATAGTTCGTCTCAAACGTATGATATTAGTGTACCCATATGAATATATGAAAGCTTAGACCAACAAAAAAACATACTTATTAAACTTAAATACTCGAATGAATATATTAGTATCAATCGGTAAGTCATAATGGTATTGTTAGCATATTCTAGTTTGTATGAGCTCATAATCAGTATAGTTGCTTTTGGCAGGGTTGATAGAATTTCTCTAATGAGGATGCTAAAGCTCTTTTAAAAGTAGGGAGAAACTGAAAACTAATAAGAGAACTTCCATATAATTTATTTCTTAAAGAAGTAGGGGGCTTAGCTGTTGTTACACTTAGAAAAGGTAAACCGAATTCAATTAAGACATCTATTACGAGCAGTTATAAAAGATAAACTGACTCCATTTAGAAAATGTATTCATGTTTTTCAGCAAAATACATTGGCAAAATTTTAAGTCATAAACACAATGGCTATGATGCGTATAATATTAATACCTAAATTCGTGTTTCTGCATTGCTCTTAAATATTCTATAAAATTCAAATCGTATATAATAAGTTGAAATAATTGAAATGCGTGTAAACCTAACCGACAAGTGGCAATATTTTTATAAACGAAATGAGAAGTATGAACAGGTGTGGTGAATGATGTGTATGTGTACACACTAATGAACCCCTACCAAGGCTGGAAGAGTGGGTTGTAGCCATGGCCGTGGGAAGTTCTTACTTATTGTCTCTCTTTTGGTTGGTAACTATTGAGTAAGTTTTATCTGATACGAAAATACAGCTAACATGTAGAGTTCCTCAAAAGACATTTTTCTGCTGCTAAAATTCGTCATGTTACTCTCAGTCATTCTATTTATATGCACTGATGATACTTCTCCAGAAATATTATTTAGCGCAATTCTATCTCTAATATTACATACTATTTACTATACTATGATCTATAATCTATAGCTATACCTATATCCTACAACAAAATGCGAAATAATTCCTTAACTTTCTTAAACTTATCTGGAATTAGACAAAATATTGAATAGAAATGTCCTAACACTTCCTCAAAGTAAAGTTGCAATCCAGTACTAAAACCATCATCTACAAACACAATAAAGGATTTATTTAAAAAGAATTATATATATTTTCCAATATGTATGTTGTTTTATATTTTTTAGTTATATAATTTAGTAGTCATAATTATATGATCCCAAATGGACATGCAAGTTAGGACATAAAGTGACAGAAGTAAGATTCACATAGACAAGAATCATGTCACTCACTAAACAACACATATGTATATGACAATTACGACAAATATTAGATAGAGAACAATTGGTGGATCCGACTTGTACCTCCTCCTAAGATGATGCATAAATTTCTCATTTTCATATCATACTTATCTTCATTAATTAATCCTATCTTATACTATCTTAATATTTTATTATAATTATAATAACAAACTTTTGTTATAAATATGATTATAATGAGAGAATACCATAAACAAAAGAATCAAATAATGATGAGATTATTTAAACGGAAAAGGATAAAAATGCCTTTAAATTATGTGAAAATAATAAAAATGTCTTTAATTTATAGTTTGACTCAAAACAAAAAGGGTTGGAGGACCACAAAGTGTGGCTAACCAACTCATTTAAGCATATCTTTGAACACATCTCAATTGACTAAAGCTTAAGCAAACTCTGCCAGCTAAAAATTCATAATACAGTAGGGATGTAGACAAATATAAGCATAACATAATTACAAGTATATATTAGGAAAATGATGCTAATAAGGAAAGGTGGGCTGCTACACCCTCTGTATTCACACCAAGGGGGAAAGAGAAACACTTGATACTCTTTTAGTTGTATAGATGGAGACACAAATTTAGTAGATGTATAAATGCCAACAACCCAACCTTGAAGAAATAATTTAAGCTTTTGACACATTTCAGTCATAGAAAATCAAGAAAATATCTCATTAACAGCCATTATGTTTACAGTCATATAATCAAGAAACTATCTATGTAATCTTGTTCAAGAACCAAAAAAGACTAAAGAATACTGATATAGTAGGTTTTCTACACACTAAAGAATCAGTAAATTAGTAACCCTTTCAGAAGAATTTGGACCACCCAAACAAAAGTAAGGGATCATTATCAAATTCTTACCAAACAACGTCACAAATATAATTTAAGAGGGACATGAAAACACTTCCCAGATCCTCTGTCAGCACCAAACTTGGTTAAAAATTTATCTAAATAGGGAATTTCCTTAACACAAACTTGATATTTATTTTGTTGATTACCTTGACATATGTCAGGAACTTCTAAGTTTATAAACCACTCTGTACAAACTCTTTCAAATCGCTTCGTATAAACAGAAAAATACTCAAATGTAGTAGACCGTCTAATTTACCTCACCGAGGAGTCGTGCATAGCAGAATCTGTCAATATAGTTCTGCTTTTATCATCTTCTGTTAGTTTGCAGTGCTGAATTATTTTCTTTGAGATAACTCTTTTGCTGCGTATTTTGTCCTTGTATTGACTTCTCAGTTATTGTTTGTTTTGGATTCAACAGTCCAATTGTTTTTGTAGTATGCATGTATAGTTTTTTAATTACTATTGATGCAAATATTGATAGAAAAAAATTCATATACCAGCTCAACTAAACAGAAACAATACACGAAAATAGCTGAAAACAGAACAAAAAAGCACAAAGTTTGAATCTTTAAACTCAAAATCAACAAAGTAACCCCAATATTAAACCAACAAAACAAATTACCAACTCACCAACTACACAGAACTAAACAGTATATAAAATAAACCCCATATCAAGTCAAATGAAAAACTTAAACCATAATAAGAAAGAACTCATACCTTTATCGAAAAATCAGAAAAGGCCTTTGGTCTTAAAAGGGTCTTTGCAATAATGAATTGAAGAACAAGAACACATTTCACACACTGCAAATTTGTAGTAAATTAAAAGTATAATAACTGAATAAGCATAAAGATTTAGGAAAAAGAAGAAAAAAAGAGTCCCAAGAATCAGGATGGATCAATTATAAAATGAAAATCCCCACACCACATAACCTTAATCTAAGCCGTTTGTTTTCGGAGGATCTTAAAGAGATACACTTACAATAGTCAAGGAGAAGAAAATCAAACTATCATAAACCACAAAATAAATTGGAATACCAAAGAAGACAAGACTATGCTAAGTCTTATACACCAAAGGCCAACAATAACACCACAAGTAAGTTAGTCCCTAACATGATAACTCCAAATGATCATAGTAATGTTCCCTGTAATGTTCTAGTTAATCAAAATGAGCATCAGAAGGGTACGTAGTTTGTGGAGGCTACAAGAAATGGACAAAACGAGAAGAACAATATCAAAGGGAATGATTCTGTGGAACCCAAAATGACTCCTCCTATTAAGGTTTCTTCCAACTTAGATATTCAGAGATCAAACCTGCAAAAAAACAACCAAAAAAACTCCCAGCAATTTCAAAACAGACCTCCTATCAATTGTTCCTTCAGCAAAAATAATTCCACTCAAATTCCAGACCATTCACCCCCCATTGTGACCGAATACTTAGCCTCTTGAATCAGACTTAATCAAAATCGGAATCTGAGTTAATCAAAATTGATATGTCCCACCCATAGACATAACCTCTCCTATTATTAGCACTCGGCAAGGATACCCTTCCATAACCTTTCGGGAAGAAGATTTCAAAGTCAAAATGACCAGCAGATGCAAGCACCTTGGTTGGTAAATTTACTAATTCTATGCTCAAAATGGAGATAATCAAGAAGAGTTTTGTAGCCCAAACACATCCTGATTAAAAGACAACCAAAATTACTGCATGTGAAAATATATGGGTTTTTCATACATGAACAGAGGAAGACAACTAGAAATTTGAATTGGAATACAAAACTAACACTACATCTGACAAAAGAGAACCAAAAGTCACTGCATGTGAAAATACATGGGTTTTTCATAAATAAAGAGAAGAATACAACCAAAAATTTGGGAATTCAAAATACGCCCAAATGGATTAACATTATTGGGATTTTTTTAACATGGAACAAGAATCACATACCCAAATCAAATTTTGGGTATATTCACCCACCTAAATCAATCTCAATCAGCCAACCAAAAGGATAGTCCAACATCAATAACAATTCCAAACGGAAAAATAAGTGAATATTCACACACCCAGATCAAATTTGGAACTTGAACATTGATTGAAAGGAAGATGAAGGAAAAAGAAAGCTTAATTGAATCATGTAAAACGTTACCTGGAGAAAGCTGAAGAGAATGAACTTCCGTGCGCAAATAGTGAATTATTATAAATGAAGAACTAGGAGGAAGACATAGGAGGAGGAAGACATGCATATTGATTTTACCAGAAGAAGACACATTAGCTGAGAAAATGAAAAGGCAAAATTGATTAACAAGGAGAAGACACCTAGCCATATACATAATTGAAAAGACAAAAATTAATTCTTGAAGCAAGCATGTTTATTATACCTTTTCTAATATATGCCCGTGCAACCACGGGCCCAATATGGTGGAGATTTAAAAGTAAGATCATTTAATTAGGAACAAGTAATCTTAAATCGAGATAAATTATCCCAAAATAAGTTATTAATCATGTATATGAAGTGCCTTATTTCATCACTTTGACAAATATTATGAAACAAATAAACCAAAGACTATCTAGTATCTCCAACTCAAGGTGGAGGAGTAAGCCTACATTTTATCATGAAATTATCGACGACTTAAAGTTAGCTTAATTTGAAAAACTAATTGGAAACTGAACAATGTCATTTAAATTTAGATCTAGAGATTTACAAGATATATATTTACATAGTAACACGCTGCTATGAATTAAGTTGAAAGTCAGCCAAGATGTAGTCTCACTTGTGATCTCCAAGAACATTTTACGCTATTACGTAAGATACACAAGGTAGAAAGTTGGTATTCCTTTGAAAATATAAGATCAAAGAAATTTGAGTATATGAGCAGCAACATGTGTAAATAGAAAAGCAAATAGATCCAATGATAAAGGTTCAAGTTACAACGAAAGAACACATTCAACAAATAAAGATGACGATAAGAAAAATGAACATGAGTTTGAAGGAGAGGGAAAAAGTGTAGAAAAAATGGGTAGTAATTTAGCAAGCGATAACTGATAACTTAGAGGCCAAAAGTATTGAGTTCAGTATGTCGGTATCAAAGAAAAACTAATATATGGAAGAACTAATTAACGTAATACCACAACAACTAAAAGTGCTGTAGTGATATACATTTCTTATTAACAATCAATACAACCTAACAATTCATTCCTCAGAAAATCTCTTTAAGAAAAATAATTCAAAATCACATGAGCAACGTTGAGGACTCAAGTATAAATAAAATTTTCTTTTATGTAACAGTTTCGACACTAACATGAGACTCTACTTTAAAGAATAAGCAATAATATTTAACAAGCTCTAAGCACTTCCTCTCGATTATAATATGAAGCGGTCAACATTACCGTAATTTTCATCAAGATAGAACTTTTTGAGTAAGCTGCCATTACTAATTAAAGTTATTTGAACTTTTGTTTTGCAGCCCTCTTCCCCTAAATCCAGCAGTTTACTGAGTTTCACGAAGTAACACATATCAATTAAAAGTTCTCTTTTTGTTGTTTCTATTTTCCTTCTAGCTAATGCTAAACTTCACAAATTGAACTTCGAGAAAGGAAAAAATAAAGAGAACAAGTCTTAATAGTAATTCCTTATAGCAGCGACAATGATAATAAAACTAACAACAAAAGAGTAGTGGAAAAAAATTCTTAATAGGAAAAGTTTCTCACAAATAAAGCCTACGCAATGTGAGTCTGAATTAGACGAGCTCCAAAAATTTTGAACACTAAACACAAAATCAAAAAGATAAAATAAAATAAAATGAAATAAAATCCTAATCTCGGTATTATTGTAAGGAACACACTCCAGGACTTCCCGCTGGATATCATAATAAGTATATGTTACTTTCTCTCATGAAAATTGATCATTCAAATTTTAAACAAGAGGAAAAACCAGATCACTGTAGATTGGTAAGTTTCCAATCTTTCTTTAAGCCTTTCCCCAAAATTAGTAGTTTCGTGTGCTTATAATTCTAAGGCAGAAGTGATTTGTCGCCGACCACAATATGAATCCTCTTTTTGAGTCAAGCATATCTGGTTTCACCTTTCGGTAAGTTGTCTTTAAGTTCCTAAAATCGCCGATAAAAAATTCAATACATTTATTTATCCAACAAAATACTGGTGAGGTCTTCCTATTCAGTCCAATGCAGCAACTCTCTCGCAATTTCTACCATCTATAGTAATTATTATCATCCCCAACAGCGGAACTAGATGAGAATTAAGATCTTCTTTCCTCTTATAAAGGGAAAATGGGTAGTTGGTTACAGAATCAAACCTTTAGAAATTATGTGAAAGTTTAAGTATCTAACAACTAAGGTACTAAGATTTTTTTCAACCAAAGGCAACAACACCTTTGAATTGCGTTATTCAAGAAAAAACAAAACAACGAGTCCAATAAGATTTTCATGCAATAATCGGAGGTCCTAACGTCTCACGCTATTTTTGTGATACACCACAACACGTTAGTACATGCAACCCATGTAACCTGATCTCAAGCAACATTATATTCACAAGTTCAAAGCTTCCATTTAAAAAATACATTATTCTGGTCATAGGTGATGTCTTCACACTACTTGCTCAAAATTATTCTTTGAAAATTAAAGTAACTATTTATTTCACAATTCACACTACCTTAAACATCACACAGTTAGAGAAAGTAGCTTCCCTTCAATTTGGAAAGAAACTTGTGTAGTTGCTACAGATCAGGATAGAGATGATAGTTGCTTATCTTTTAATTTCTAGAATAGAGCAGTACATAAAATTTTAGTGCATCAACCTCAAGCCCTCTACAATAAATAAGAGAAAGGAAGCATAGCAATCAAAAACAAAATATTAAAGAATACCAATAATAATGAGCATCAGAATAAGAAAAACAAACAACTTAAAAAATGATAGGATACTTATCTGAAGATGACAAGACTCAACAAGCTGATGAAGAAGGCAGTAAATCCAATCAATGCAAGGAGAAGGAGAAGGAGAAGGAGAATAGGTCCTCCATAAAATTAACATGTTGTATCCTCAGTCTCACACTGCATTAAGCAATATTATGTATGTTATAGAGTTGTATTGGCTTAAAATTATATCTTTAATGAAACTAAGGAATGAGTTGATTTCCAGTAAAGTTCATCAACATTTGATGATTATATTGCAATTTGATAGAGTGACTCTTTCTGCAAATTTTCTTAGAGGAATGCAAATAAACTTTGTAGTTCAATAAGTGATAAATATGTGTAATGTGTAGAATAATGAGGGATAGTAAATCACAAAATAAACTCCCAAAAAATGGATAAAAAATTCTAATACTCGAACAATAATATGAGTAATTGATACACTCAAATTATACCTCCCTAAAAAAGTGTAAGCGGTCGTATCAAGTAAAGGAACCAACTATTAGGTTGGGGTCGATCCCACGAGAAAAATGGTTTAGACTTAGCTTCAATGTACAATTACTTCTATTTAGTCAAGTCCTTTCCGAAAACAAGAAATTAAAGGGGGGATTTTTGTGAAACAAAACTCTTTTAATATTGCTAAGTAAAACAAGTAACAGGATTAAATCTTTAAGGTTTATCAAATTGTGAGAGAAACTAGGGTGCAAGTGTTCGGCATAGGTTCATAACGCTGTATCCCTAGCTATAACAATTCTTCCTTAGTGTTTTGCATGCATATTGATAAGTTAGGTATCTCTAAATCCTTGGTACGACATTTAGAGAATTTCACCCCGTACCTTGGTCCGGTTACGTGTGTCTAAGTTACTAACTCTTACCTTTACTTCATATTAAGCATCGTATTCGATGTATGTCTTAGTTATTACTTCGCACCAATCGAGACTAGCCTATTAGATAGTATCCTACTAAATCTATGTTGATAATTCTTTTTCTATTAACTACCTCCTTGGTCCGGCAAGTAGCAATAAGGCGAGTTCTAACAGGTGCACTCGTTAAAAAGAATTCTAAGCGAAAGAATTATCAATGCATGCAATAAACTATTTGAGAATTGTTATTAAGCTAGGTTTACTTAGTTAATCACCCATAGTTCCCACAACCCTAATTGTGGATTTAGTTACCCATGTATAGAAGAACACAATTAATGGTTAATAAAGAATAAATCATGAACTTACTTTGCCAAATTCGAAGAAAATTCAGAAATTCAACTTGAAACAACAAAAATCACTTGAAAACCAAATCCGGAAAATTTGATTTAATGTCAAACTTGCAAAAACAAATCTCCAAGAACAAACTAAGAAAAAAGAGTAATAGAATCCAACCCCAAAAACGAGGTTTTACACCATATTTATAAAAAAAACACTGTACTAAAATAAAAGGAATTCAAATAAGGAAAGTTTTCCAAAAACGCGGCTTCAATCGACAACCCCCACAGACGGTCCGTCGTTGAACAAGAATTAACATCTTTTTTTAGCCTTCAACTAGCATATTCTCTGATCCAATCGACGGAACAACATCAGTGTCTGTCGATGCACCTACGGTTCATCGATGCCTTCCGTCGTTCCATACTTAGATTTTCTTTAACTTCAGATACTAGGACATTCTCTTATCAGATCAAAAATTTAAAAGCACGGTCTATCGAGTCGATTCTTCTGTAGCCCCACACTTGGTCAGATTTCCCCGAGTTTCTCCAGATGCCTGAACTTTCAATCGACGGTCACCATCTACGGTCCGTCGATGAGATGAAGGGCCTTCGATGGCATTCGTAGGTCACCTCTGCACTAAATCTCATTTGCCTTCTGCGTTTTGGTTTTGGACACCTTTCCTGCAAAACAAAGATAAAAACATATTAAAACTTCTACAAAAAGGCTCTAGATACACACAAATCCTAAGGAAAAAGCATTGTAAGTACCGTGAAACCACGGTACATCAACACCTTTACTTAAATTCATTGTCCTCAAGCAACGCACTATGACTAACACAACACTTTGTACAAAAGTATCCTCTTTTGAGGTTTCGCAATCACATGACTATCAATCCCAACTTGTTCGTTGCTTTAGTGCATACTTTTACTCTTAGGCTTGGTAAGCTCTCTCATGTGGATTAGACCATGACATAAACTCACCATGCACTGACATCTCTACTCTTTTGCCTGTCGCCAAGGTACCAAATTTTTGATATTGCAACTAGTGCCCTCACTTCAAAAGATATCCTCATTTTTTGCAGTGATTTTAGCTTTGAGTGTAAGGATCATTATTCAACACTCACGCTCAAAACAAATTCACACCTAGTTAGTACATGTCGCCATAGGCTTTCCCTTGTTTTCACTGCTTAAGTTCACCACATTAGACTCTTACAATCACGATATGACTTCCTTGGCTTGTAATGTAAGCTCAAGGTCAGGTATGATACATATTAGTACACTTTAGTGACTTTTTGTCCTCCTTGACATTACTGCTAAATGTCCTACCTCTTTCATCATCTTTATGCCCTACTTTCCTTTTCGTTTCATCTTTACCCTATTATCCCCTTTGTTTTGTGTGGAAGTGACTCTTACCTCTTTTTGTTCAACTTTTTTTTAAATTGATAATTTTGACTGAGTCACCTCTCTTGATCACTTTTTTCTTTTCTTTTCCACATTACTCTTCTCATACCCACTTTTTGGGTCATCACTCATAATAGCTACCCTCAACTCATGGCTTTGATATGAGTCTAGGTACACATTACCTAAGGTTGGTTCAGGGCCAAGGAGAGGTTACTTTATGTGTTATCCATCCTCAACTTAGGCTTTTGACCTAAGTCGAGGTGCACATGTCCAAGGAGGGACTAGGGCCTACACATCATACCGAGGGAAGATGAGTTGGTGAAGAAAGAAAGGTCTATTAGAGGCTCAACATATTTGGATAAAAAAAGGATAAGAATTTCATTTGGAGCTTTATTGTAGGCTAGATGTTTGATAATTTGAACAAGGGCCTATGATCCTTTCCTCGTTGTCTAACGCAAATTCCTCTTGCAGGACTAACCAGGCAAGTTATAGTTATGTACCAACATTGGAACAATCAAACTTCCTCACACTCTCTTGAAACTGCGCTACTCTATGAGATTTTTGGACACCTAGTTTGAGTGTTAGGTTGAGGGTAATGCAGTGGGTGCATTTCTATGTCATGATTAGAGCCAACAAATTCAACTATTTTCCACCTTTTGATACAAGCATTTTCTTAGAACGGGTTATCATTTATGCTTAGCCATCATGCTTCATATGTCACTTTCATACTTTGTACAAGTTGTTACATGCCGGTTCGATATGAAAGTAATTAGTCTCTTGGGGCAAAAGAACACAGGCAAGAAAACCCCTAAGAGAGGATCATGAGTTGGGCTACTCTGACTTCACCATAATAGCCAATTTCCATTTACCCCATCCCCAACAAAAAAAATATCATGAAATTATCCTCAACGCATAAAAAGTAGAAAGGCAAGGTGGTAGTTGAAGCAAACCAGAGGTGCATAGCACCGACGATCAATAAGTAGGCGGGTTCAGTTTCCTGAAACCCGCAACCTCTGTAGTAGGGAAACTATCAGTGGTGCCCACATCAATCTACGCAACCTCAGTGGTGTTCCTCTTAACAGCATTACGTCTGGAACTAGAGGCTTTAGCAGCCAACTCTCGAGCCCTCATCTGACGGGTGTCCTCATCAATCAATGAGGCTCTCCTCGCTACCTCATGATCCGTCCGCTCTTTCTTACTCACACGAGCATCCTTCCCATCAGTGGTGTGGATAAAACGGTGCCTCTTGGCACACTCATGTGGCTCAGGTGGTGTAGTGGCGGCAGTGAATAGTGCAACAGGTACTGTGTCCTCCGCTAGCTCAATGAGTGCAGTCTCAGGTTCAGGTCCCCTCATCTCCAGGATACTATCAACATCCGCTCTCAAACTTTCCACAACCTGAATAGTAGTGAAGTAAATGATGGGGGCGGGGCGTGCAAGAACCCGCAGCTCAAATGCATCAATGAGCTGGTGAACCGACTGAATCTTCCGCTCCGTCTGCTGGGCCACCCTCTTCTCAATCCGGTCCTGAGCCTCGGCATGGGATTTCTTCTTACAAGGCTGGATATGATGCATCAAGGTGGACATCTAGGCATCTAACTTCTGTACCCTAGCTATCGGGACTAGTGCTGCAGACGGTGGAGTGGACCGGGAGAAACTGGGTGCTTAACTCGTGCCATAGGCGGACTCGGCTGGGGTGGTCTTAGTAGGGTATGAAGTGGAAGGATCATCCGTTGGAATAACTCTACTATATCCGCTAAATTCTCATTCAGTGACTGCAACTCAACTCAAGGACCTCTTCGAGGTGCCGCCACATTGGCCTCATCCCTGATGAGTCCTATATCCACAGTCCAGGTCCGAGTACGGAGAACATCATAGTGCTAAATGGGCACTCTAGAATCCCTGCATATTTGGAAGACGAAACAGGTGAATAGGTAAGCAGTAGAGGTCTTAAAAGCCCTCTAACGTATCACGAAGATCAATAACTTCGCGAAGTCGATCTCCAACCCGGCCACCAATGCTGCAACCAATAATGCTCTATCCTATGTTAGAATGTTATCTAAAGCCGTAGGATATAGGCAGTGGCAGACTAACAACCAGAAGAACTTTGTTGTGAAAGTGAGGTTGCCCTTTCTGATAAGGCGTCTAGGGTCCAACACCTAGTCTGCTCCCTCACCATCAATGGACAACTGCAGTGCAATCAACCTCTTGGTGGACTCTCTCTGATCTTTGCTCCAATGAAACTGGCCACTCTTGACCAAATTCCACCTATAATCAAACTCCGGGGTAAGGGGAACCCTCGCAGCACAAGTGGGCACACCGTACAGGAAGCGGCGTACGGAGGATGGAGAAACGTTCACCCAACAGCCTCGAACTAAAACCTCTGTGAGTGGGTCCTATTTGACAGGTTTCGCCCACCTGTCCAAAAAATCTCTTAGAATCGCCATATACGAGGAGTAGAACTCTCTAATAACCTCCTCGCTATATGAATCCAGACTTCTAGCCATCAAATCAAAACTGTGGCGGGTAAACAAGCTATGCACCTCAGCGATTGTGTCAAGAATCCGTGTAAGAATTCTCCGCTCGAGTGTCACCAATCGAGTCATCACCATCTTGTCGTTCAGCATCTTTGTGTCCCTGTAGACCTTATATTGACCATCGACGCACCACTGGTTGGGATCATCAGGAACCGGCGCGGGGACATCATCCTAGAGTGATAGAGCAGACTTCGAACTATGGGCCTCATCAGACGAGGCATGGCGGGCAGGCACCTCTGCGTGAGTGGCTCCAAGTGATCCAAAACCGAAGGCAGTGGCCTCCTTCGACCCCGTAGAGTGGGCCGACTCTGAACCTAAAGGCTCTTCGGAGCCAGATGCTCCATCAGAAGGCAGACCCAGATGGTGTGCCCATAACTGTGCACTCCTCATCATGCTGGGAGGTAGTGACTATGTCGGACGCCACCTTCTTGGGGGTGACCTGAGAGGCTGTAGCAGCTGGTGTAGGGGTCTGGGTGCCTGGGGGCACGTATTGCGGATCCCACTAATAGATGATGTTTGGTTTTGGGGACATATGTACTTGGAAAGCAATTTGTTAGTCTCATTTTAATCAAACTACACAAGCAAAACAATCAAAACTGAACCTTGAAATAGAAAGCACAGTCCATTGTAGAACTGAAGTACTGGTTGACGGGCACTATCGACGGCCCGTCAATAGTGTCCGTCATTGGACACTTAGGAATTTTTTTTGTTTTATTAGTATTCAGTCCACATACCTTTCAGTTGGAAATGACAAACGTGCATAATAGCCCTTCGATCAATCGACGAACCGTAGTTCACTTCCGTCGTCTGATACTTAGAATAGGTTTTAATCTCTCACAAGTCAGTGATATATTTGAAAACGATGGACATGCAGAACGACCCGTTGATAAATCGACGGACCGTAGTCCACTTCCATCATCTCAAAGTTCAGCATTTTTAAAGTTGACCAATCGACAGACCCTATCAATGGTCCATCGATCAACCGACGGTCCGTAGATGGGGTCTCGTGCTGTTGGTGAGAGACAAATTTCAGACCTTGTTTTAAAAAGCACAATTTGACAACTTTTAGACCTTCATTAGTTCACCCAACACATAACAAAAAGTACAATACTAATTCTTCATCCTTAGGGTTTGGATTCCGCAAGTCTCAATATCAAATTCTACGGTGCTATTAAACCCGAAACGTCAACAATCATTTTGTTTTTACACAGATTACACCCCCAACTCATTCACTTTCTAGCATTCCAAGGGACATAGTACCAATATTAACAAGTTAACATGCAATTTTGTCTCTAAGTCAAGAACCACATACGAATTTTTCGTTCAAACAGCAAATGAACTAGAATTCATTAAGCAAAGGTAATTGAAATACTTGAAATCAGTAGTGGAGTGAATGAGTGGGTGATCTTCTCAACAACCAACCTACGTGCCTTCCTTCGAACACAGACCGTAGAAAATAAGGGAGACAGAGTAAAATCTGGGGAAGGGAGGGTTTTGGGATTGTAGGGGAAGTTGGGAGTTTTGGGGATTCTGAAGAATATAGAAGGGAGAGATATGGTGTGTTAATGGCAAAGGAAGGAAATAAGGGGAGGAAATGGTTGGGAGTGAATTTGAAAAGATCTTTGGAGGTTAGGTGAATAGCTTTCTTTTAATATAGCCGGTCGGGTCGGGTCGGGTCACTGATTCTATGAACCGACGACACCCCGTCGACGGTCTGTAAGTCATTCGGCGGATCGTCGATTGGACCGTCGATTGCACAGACATAGAAAAAATATCAAGACATACCTAGGATATACGGACACCATCGACGGTGCGTCGATTGAACGACGACGCATCGATTAATCCGTAGATGTGTGCACCAAACCATTTTCTGCAAAATTCTTTGGTTTGGTCCCTACATATTGAACCCCCATTAAGCTATTCTTTTCGTGTTTTTCTAGACAATTATGAGGCACGGACCCTAAACTACTCTCTAGGAAAAATATTAAAAAAAAATAACACATGAAGAAAGTAAAACAAAAACGAAACAAGAGTACACAATTATCCCTACAAAGAAAAGAAAGATCTATTATTGGCTAGAGGATACACCTTGGGTTTCCTCCTAAGAAGCTCTTGATTTAATGTCGCGGCACGACGCAAGATCCTTGATTACTCAGACTTCATCAAGGCGATATGCCTCAACCACTTCATGGACACTCTCTGCATGCCCTAGGTAGATATTGGTTCTTTGCCCATTGACTGTGAACATTGCACCCTCCTTGTTCTCCAACTCAACAGATCCATGTGGGAACACTTTAGTGATAAGGAATGGGCCCAGTCCACTTGGACTTGACTTTGCCCAGAAAAAATCGTAACCTCACCAAGTCCCCAACCGTAAATTCTCACTTTTCAATATTTTGCCATGGTACTTCTTCATCATCTTTTTGTATATGGCTGAACTTTTATATGCTTATAGGCGAAACATAGCAAGATCATTCAACCCGTTAAGTCTTTGATCCACTGCTTCATTCCAATCCATCTTCAGTTTCTTCATCGCCCACATGGCCTTGTGATCTAACTAAATTGACAAGTGACAAGACTTCCCATAAACAAGTTGGTATGGAGACATACCTATGGGGGTCTTGTATGCAGTCCAATAGGAACGCAGAGCATCAGCAAGCCTCCTTGACCAATTCATTCTATTATCATTTACCTTTTTGACAAGATTTGCTTGATCTCTCGATTGGACACCTCAACTTGCCCACTATTCTGTGGATAGTACGAAGTGGCCACATTGTGGCGAACCCCATGTTCTCCAATATCCGTTTGAACAAATTATTGAAAAAGTGAGATCCCCCATCACTAATAATGGCCCTAGGTGTGCCAAATCTGGAGAAGATATTCTTTTTCGAGAACGCGGTGACACTCTTCTCTTTATTGTTTGAAAGCTATGGCTTCCACTCATTTTGACACATAGTCCACCACCACAAGTATATATTTCATCCCATGAGAACTCAGAAACAATCCCATAAAATCAATGCCCCATATATCGAACAACTCAATCACTAGAATGGGATTTAAAGTGAGTTATTGCCTCTTTGAAATTCCTCCATCTCTTTGGCACCTATCACATGACTTGGATAACTCATGAGCATCTTGGTGGGTTGGTCAATAGTACCTACACTGCAAAATCTTGTGGGAAGTACAGATACCACTATGATGCCCACCCAAAGGTGAGGAGCGGCATGCCTCCAAAACACACAATCCAATGGGACTATATCACTAGCGAGATAATTTGCAAAATTGGCGAACCATGGAATCAAATCATGAGAAGTGTCTAATACATGCTCATCAGGGAAGGTATCATCAATTGCACCATTTTCACCCAACTATCGCATAGCTTCATCCTCCAATCTGGACAAGTGATCGGCAACTTGATTTTCAATCCCTTTTCTATCTTTCATCTCAAAATCAAACTCTTGCAATATTAGAACCCATCTAATCAAACTTTGTTTCGCATCGTTCTTTGCCATTAAATGCCTCAAAGCGGAGTGGTCAGTATGCACTATGACTCTCGTCCCAAGAAAATAGGAGCAAAGTTTTTTGAAAGCAAATACCACTGCAAGGATATCTTGTTCAGTCACATTGTAGTTCTTTTGTGCTTCATTTATGGCCTTACTTTCATAATAGATGGGAAGAAGGATTTTATCCCTTCTTTGTCCAAATGCCATACCAAGAGAAACTCCACTAGCATCACACTTTACCTCAAATGACTTACACCAATCTGGGGAAATAATTACGGGTGTAGACACCAACTTCTCCTTCAACTCTCCAAACACCTTCAGACAAGATTCATCAAAATAGAATTTACATTCATTCTCAAGTAATTTGCACAGAGGATGTTCAATTTTTCAGAAATCTTTAATAAACCTCCGGTAGAAACCCGCATGTCCAAGAAAACTTCTCACACCTTTTAATGAGATGGGTGGAGGAAGTCTCTCTATAACTTCAACTTTTGCTCAATCAACCTCTATCCCCTCTTTCGAGATGTGATGGCCCAATACTATACCTTCTTTCACCATAAAGTGACATTTTCCCAATTTAGCACAAGATTGCAATCTTCACATCTTTTGAGAACCTTGTCCAAGTGACTCAAACACCGATCAAAGGAGTAGAAAACCACTAAAGTTTCATCCAAAAACACCTCAATAGTGTCCTCCACCATATCGGAGAATATCGACATCCAACATCTATGGAATGTGGCCGATGCATTACACAACCCAAAAGGAATCCTCTTGAATGCGAACGTCCCATAAGGGAAAGTAATGGTGGTCTTTCTTCCACGAAATTGGATGAAAAACATGAAGTCTTCGTCTTCTTCCTTAAGCTTTTCTTGTTCTTCAATGGAGTTCGGAAAAGAGAGCGTTCTTGTGAGAGATGAGAGAATTTTCGTATGAATCTTATTTGGACGTGTAAAAGTTATCTAAAACTGAACTAATATCCATATATAGTTGTCCTATAAATTAAATTCTAAAAAAGACCCATTAAAGTGGACCCATGAAGTCCAATTCTGCCTGCTCGGCAGCCTGCCCACCCATTTTTGGGTCTTTCCCAAGGACCCTTCGGGTTGTCCTTGGGGTTTTGTTACCGGACGTTTGGAAACTTTGTACTACATACTACCTTCCAAAGTTCTCTTTAAAGTTTTGGACTTCATTTGACACTTCGGAACCTTCACCAAACATAGGGACGTCAACTTGTTCGAATTAGCTAGTTTTCGTAGTCAAGGTCTTTCTTAGTTGCTTTTTCTCTAACCTTTCCAAATGTGTTTATTACATTAATATATGTATGGAAACATCGTTTTAAAAATTATATAATAGATTAATCTCTAGTCTAAGTCATGACATTTCCGGAGTGTTACATTATACCCCACCTAGAAACATTCATCCCCCAATGATACTAAAATCTTTTGAAGTGTAGGAATAGACTCAATACTAGCAGCCCGACTAAGCAACAACAAAACATCATAATGAGTCACTGCTCATAGGAGTATATCACAACTCTACACAACACACACCATACCATTACACATAACACTCAATTCATGATGTACAACATATAAGAACTCCATATTCATAACACATAGTGAGGAATTTCCTTCTCAACCTTATCACAAGATCAAAATGCATCAAGGAGTTACCATGATACCTTTCTTATCAATACAAAAACAAAACAACAAAATCTCAAGATGACACATGCATACATATTTCACTTAAGTGCAAGAATAGAGTATGAAGGCATTTTGTTAAATTACCAAAACATGCACCTCTCTAGGAAAAGTTAATTTCATTATTATGCATTACTTTCTCTAATAAGACTAATGTCTATCCATAAGGAGTGAATATATGAGGGTAGCGGGACTTCATGTCGTCTTCAGCCTCCCATGTTACACCCTCAACAACGTGGTTCGTACATAAAACATTTATAGAGGCAACCTCCTTGTTTCTCAACTTCTTGACTAGGAGATCTAGGATCTCGATCGGATCCTCTTCATAAGAAAGGTTCTCATCCACCCCTAAACCTTCAATAGGTACAATAGACATAGGGTCGCCTATGCATTTCTTGAGCATAGAAACATGAAACACTGGACGAACCGAAGCTAGTTCAGTAGGTAGTTTAAGTTCATAAGCAACCTTTCCAACCTTTTGTAAAACCTCATAAGGACCCACATACCGGGGTCTTAGCTTCCCCTTTCTACTGAATCTGATCACCCCTTTCATAGGTGAAATCTTCAAGTAGACATGATCACCTATTTCGAACTCAAGATCTCTTCTACTATTGTCGGCATAAGACTTTTGCCGACTATAGGTTGTCTTCAGTCTATCTCTTATTATTCGAACTTTATCTATAGCCTTATAGATAATCTCTGGGACAAAGAGTGAGGATTCACCAACCTCAAACCATCCAACTGAGACCTACATCTTTACCATAAACATCTTCAAAAGGTGCCATGGAGATGCTCAAATGATAGCTATTGTTGTAAGAGAATTCAATCAAAGGTAAATGATTATCGCAACTTCCTTTGAGGTCAATAACACAAGATCTTAACATGTCTTAAAGGGTCTGAATGGCACATTCCTCTTGACCATCTGTCTGAGGATGAAAAGCGGTAATAAGTTTCAATTGAGTACCTAAACCCTTTTTAAAAGCCTTTAAAAGAAGAGAAGTGAATTGGGCACCTCTATAAGAAATGATTGAAAAAGGAATCCCATGAAGACTCACAATCTCATTAATGTAGAGATCCTTGCATTATCTTCAGTCGTTTATGTAGACCTTACGGGAATAAAATGGGCAGATTTGGTCAACCTATCCACAATAACCCATATTGAATCATTTTCTCTTCGGGTTCGAGGAAACCCAAAAACAAAATCCATATTGATGGCTTCCCACTTCCAAGTAGGAACATCCATGATTTGCGTTAAACCACCCAGTTTGAGATGCTCAACTTTAACTTTTTCGTAGTTCGAACACCTAGCAACCAACTCTGCTATGTCTCTTTTTAAACCATCCCACCTATAGATATCTCTAAGGTCATGATACATTTTGGTGTCACCCGAATGTATAGAATAGCGAGAACCATAAGCTTATTCTAGAATCCGATTTCTTAAATCTCAACATCGGGTACACATAATTTCCCTTGGTAACCTAAGAACACCATCTCCCCCTTGGGAGAATGACTCATTGAGCTTACCAAGTATCGATTCCTTCAACTCCATTAATAGTGGATCAAGATGTTGCTTAGATTTCACCTCCACCACTAATGACGAGTCGGAGTTATGATGGACCATAAAACAACCATATGGAGAATCTTCTATCCGTACACCTAATCGAGCCAGCCTATGAACAATTTTCACAAGTTCTTTCTTCTCTTCCTCAAAATGACACACACTACCCATAGTCATATGACTCAAAGAATTTGCAACCAGATTGTCCTGGCCAGGGTGGTAAAGGACACTCATGTCATAATCTTTCGACAATTCTAACCATCTTCTCTGTCAGAGATTTAACTCATTTTGTGTAAACATATATTGAAGACTTTTATGGTTAGTAACATGCACACCATACAAGTAGTATCTCAATATTTCAAGGCAAAAGCTACAGCAGCTAACTCAAGGTCATGAGTTGGGTAATTCTTCTCATTCAACTTTGAGTTGCCTAGAAGCATAAGTTATCACCTCACCATGCTGCATGAGGACACATCCCAAGACCACTCGGGAAGCATCATAATACACTACAAATACTTCATTTCCCTCCGGTAAGGTCAACATCGGAGCGGAGGTAAGCTTATCTGTCAACTCTTGAAAACCTTTTTCACAAGCTTCCGACCACTCAAACTTCACCTTCTTTTGGGTCAAATCTATTAAAGGAGAAGAAACAAGACGAAAATAATCTACAAACCTTCTATAATAGCCGGCTAAACCCGAGAAACTTCTTATGTTTGTGGGAGTCAAAGGTCTATGCCAATTTCTTACCGCATCCATCTTCTTTCGATCAACCTTAACACCATCACCAGTCATAATATGTCCAAGAAAAGCACCCGACCTTAACCAAAATTCACCCTTGCTAAATTTGGCATAAAGTTGGTGTTCTTTGAGGACAAGGTCAACCTCAAGTGACTCTCATGCTCATCTTCATTCTTGGAGTATATAAAAAGATCATCAATGAACACAATCACAAAAGAGTCAATGTAATCTCAAAAAACTATATTCATTAGGTCCATAAACACCGCCAGGGCATTTGTTAACCCAAAAGACATAACTAGGAATTTATAGTGACAATATCTAGTTTTGTAATCTATTTTGTTAACATATTCACCTCTAACCCTAAGTTGGTGATATCCCGACCTTAAGTCAACCTTGGAAAAGTAGCTAGCACCTTGGAGTTGATCAAATAGATCATCAATCCTAGGGAGAGGATATTTGTTCTTTATGGTGACCTTATTGAGTTGGCGATAATCAATGCACATTCTAAGAGACCCATCCATCTTCTTAACAAACAAGACCGAAGCACCCTATGGAGAATTACTAGGTTTAATGAAACCCTTGTCCAGTTGATCTTTGAGTTAGAGCTTCAACTATTTCAATTTAGCCGGAGCCATCCTATGTGGAGGAATTGAAATGGGATTCGTATCCGGTAATAAATCAATGACAAAGTCAATTTCCCGTTCGGGAGGAACTCCAGGAATGTCATTAAGAAAAACCTCTAGGAATTCCCTCACTATAGGGACTGTCTCAATAGAAGGAGTTTCACATTCTAGGTCCTTGACCCCTTGGCATAGAATTTCCCCCCTTCACTCTAGAATAGGTTCAATAGGGAATCGAAACTTCACTACCCTTGTTTTACAATCTATGGAAGCAAAACAATAATGGAGCCAATCCATACCCAAGATGATATCAAAATGAAACATGTCAAGTTCTACCAAATCAACAAGAGTAACTCTATTAGGCAGCATTACAGTACATTTCCTATAGACTCTTTTTGCAACAACAGAGTCGCTCATTGGGGTACAAACCAAAAAGGGTTCAATCAAAACATCAGGAAGTACATCATACTTCCTAGCTACCAATGGTGTAAAAAAAAAGAAAGTGTAGCACCTTGGTAAAGAAAAGCATTAACATTAATAGAGAAAACTTGTAACATACCCGTCACAACGTCGGGAGAGTTCTCTTGTTCACCCCTAGCCTTGAGTGCATAGAAATGGTTCCTTTTTGGAGCTTCAGAAATAGGACCGCTTGTCTGAGTGTCGCCATTTCCCATACCTTTTCTTCTATCATTAGGACAATCTTTCCACATATGTCTACCCTTTCCACAACCATAGCAACAATTAGTCCCAACAAGATATTCACCCATATGTTTCTTACCAAACTTACCACAAGTTCATCTATCTTTTGATGAATCAACATTTCTCCCACTTTGAGGTTTAGGATTAGAACCTCAATCATTGTAATTCTTGAAGAAATTAGAAGGAACCTAATTTGAAAACCTCTTCTTCAACTTAGGCTTGTCTTGAACATCAAGCGTACTCTTAGAAGAACTACTTTCTAAAGACCTTTTCTTCTTAGCTTCCCTATTATTCTTCCTTAGACGACTATCCTCCACCTGTTGGACATGAAAATCAACCTACAAAGATCCATATTGTCATGAAGCATGGCGGCACGACATTTTTCTTCAAGCTTTTCAGACACACCCGTTACAAAACGCTCATATCATCCCTATCATTAGAAACCAAAGAGGAAGCATATTTGGAAAGCTTAATGAATTTCAAGGAGTATCCCTTGACACTCATACCTCCTTGAAGAATGTTGATAAACTTCTGTACTCTAGATTCCCTTTGTTCCCTCAGAAAGAATCTGTCAAGAAAGGCCTTTTTGAAGATCTCCCATGTCACGGGACCACCTCCCAAAGCCCTACTATCCTTCCACTGATTGTACCATGTTTGAGCCACGTCCTTAAGTTGATAAGCAACAAGTTCAGCCTTCTCAGTAGTACTCACCCACATAGAAAAAAAAATCTTATAGAGCTTATCAAGGAAGTCTTGGGGGTCTTAACAACCTTAGATCCAAAAAATATAGGAGGATTCATCCTCGTAAAATCTCTCAAATGTCTAGCCATAATGCTAGCATGTTGGTTCTCTCGAGGACAACCTCCCTGTTAGCTTGTGCCATAATGGACTGAGCTTGGGTGGTAATGGATTGGGCCATTTGAAGTAGGTCTGCTCTCACCTCACCATCCGTCATAGCTAGAGGATTCACTGGAACTTATTTTTTTTGCAGCAACTTGCAATTGGGGAGAATTTCGATTGCCTTATGGAGTAGCCCCCGCATTCGCAATCTCATCTCCAACTCTCCTCGCGGCAATACTTGTTGTGTTCATCGCCTAAAACCACAAGAAAGAAATTAGATACTAAAAAGACACATAGTGTCAAAACTCTAAAGGCACGACATAGGAGTATCAATAAAAGAGAAGTTTCCTAGTCATCACATAGCCTCTCATCCATAGTTGTGGCGCGCTTCACAACCGTGAATAAGATACTCTGTAACGTTGTTTAGTGAGACATTGATCCTAAGGAAATTTAACCTCATGTTCTGATACCAAGCTTGTCATACCCGCAGAGCATACCTAGATGTGACCGGCATCGTCGTCCTCTCAGAGGACTCAGACAGGCCCTTAGCTTTCATCATAACATGTGATTAGCAAAAAATGCGGAAAATTAAAACTTTTACATTCTATTTGAAGTATACTTAGACTTCATACTTAACATTCATATTGACATACGTTATTCTAAAAGTATGTCTCACATATATATAAAATCATCTAAAGAGTGCAAATCGGTACTTAGCCAATATATAGTCAATATGTCATATAGACCTTAGTACCAAGAGTTCAAAGAACATAATGGAAGTAGTGTATTCTTAAAACTTCAAAAAATCTGAATAATCTAGAATATTGAAAAGATAACATCCACGAACATGAGGACCTACCAAGACTTGGAGAAAGAGTTCCAAGCTTCGTCAAATCGACCTCCTCAAACTTCAATGGCCGGAACGTACAATTGTTGTAATATAAAGTAGTGGGGTTAGTACACCACATGTACTAAGTATGAGTATATGCACATAACATATAAGGACATGTATGAAAAAGGATCATATATAATTTCTTTAGAAAAACATGCTAAGTCATATGAAAGTCTTCAATGCACATACCATATAACATATAAAAGTTAAGGACTCCATCAATTTAAAGTATGACCATAATCAAAGACATATTGTCATAGAGTCATCTTAACATTTCATATTCAATAGATCATATAACATAACATACAAAACAGTTACAAATTATCCCATCCCCAACCTACAAGTGCAATGGTCATGGAAGACCAATAACCCCACACAACCAAGTAGATAAGATAGGAGACCATAAGTAAAGTTTTTCTTCATTTAACTTGTAACATAATTAGTCATCACTTCAGATAGCAATATAACCCAATAACATATTCATCATATTGACCAACATTTATATAGGAGTAACAACATGTATCATAAAAATATATCTTTCAAGTTATCATATTACATAAGAATAATCTCCTAGGATTTCCCTTAGAGTCAACTTGTGCAATGTCTAGTAGATTCCAATACCCCTACCTCTACTAAGTAGACTTCTCAAGTCACCCTAGTCATTGTTCATTTACTTGTCTTTCATTTTAATACGAGGGAACATTCGCCTTAACAGACATAGACCATGTGAGATAAACATGGAATCCGGTGTCATAAAACTCCACACCGAAAGAAGGTGGTCTACTGGCCAAAGTAGAATCTAACATGACATAACTTTCTAGGTGGATCCACTAGCTAGTGTCCTATGGTGGCAACATAGTTCAAGAATTAGGAGATGCATTAAAGACCCATAGTTCCACATTACATGGAAACCTCTATCTCATGAGAGTCATGGTGAACCTACCTTCTAACTAGGGAAGGGACACCTCTCATAGTAGTTCATCGGTGCTTAGCTTAAGTCCCTTTCTTGAATAACCTTTATGTTTTATTTTAACATAAACTTATCATGGTTCATATGAGATTAACTCCTTCTATAAACATGATCATGAGTTCTTTATGATTGGAGGAGAATTTTCTTTCATTATAACCATTTGTATGTGAGATTAACATAACATAGTCATCTTGTGTAAAGCATACAAGAGAATATCGTAACTTGCATTTTTTTGGTTCTTATCATGATCTCACAAGTAACATGTTCATATCCCAACATATCCACATAGAAACATCATACATACTTCCACATAATAGCATCATGATTTATAGGCTAACATAAACGTTGTAGAGCAATCACAACCTTAGAAGACTTACCTCTAGCTTACAAGAACATTATTCAAGAGCTTACGTTCAACTAACAACATTCATAATCATAACATAGAGAAATGCTCAATAAAATAACCAAGAAAAAACTTCAAATCATACACAAGATCAATTCATAATGTAGGGTAAAGGAAAGGGTCATTTAAGAGTTCATTCTAGTCTTAGTTCCAATCCCTACGTTTTGATATTGTCAAACAGTAAAGACAATCATACGAAACCATCATCTAGATAAAAACATGCTTCATACGAAATTCAAACATACTAACCACATAATCATCAATTCGTATGAAATAGACCATGAAAAACACTTACTTTTCATTGAAAATGATAAGTCTAGGGTTGGGAAGAGAATCCGTTTTGTAGAGTAAAAACCCTAGTATTTGAAGTTCTTGAAAACTTATCTTGAAAGGACCTCTTGGGGAAAGTAATACCAAGAGTGAAAAACCCATACCTTATAAATGAAGAATCAACAAAAATTGGATGAAAAACATGAAGCCTTCGTCTTCTTCCTTAAGCTTTTCTTGTTCTTCAATGGAGTTCGGAAAAGAGAGCGTTCTTTAGAGAGATGAGAGAATTTTCATTTGAATCTGATTTGGACGTGTAAAAGTTATCTAAAATTGACCTAATATCCGTATATAGTCGTCCTATAAATTAACCAAAATAAACTCCACTTAAATGTGTCTTTTTTAGAAGTTAAATTACCAAAAATACGACTTTAACAATTCTCGGAAGTAGCTGCGCATCGCTGGGCCAAATCCCATCATTTTTATTAAATTTTGGGTTGAGGCAGTGAGGTGCGTGTCAGCCTCGCGTCGCAAGGCTGTTTCTCAAATCATGAGGCAGTGACCTGCGTATCAGGCTCGCATCGCACGTCTTGCCTCCAATTCTGCCTGCTTGCAGGCTGCCAGGCAGCCTGCCCACCCATTTTTGGGTCCTCCCCAAGGATCCATCGGGTGGTCCTTGGGGTGTTGTTACCGGACTTTTGGACCCTTTGTACTACATAATACCTGTAAATGGTCTCTTTACAAGTTTTGTACTTCATTTGAAACTTCGAAACCTGCACCAAACATAGGGACGTCAACTAGTTCGATTTAGCTAGTTTCCAGACGTCAAGGTCTTTCTTAGTCGTTTTTGCTCTAAGCGTTTACAAATGTGTTTATTACATTAATATATTACTTGATACATCATTTTAAACATTATTTAATAGATTTATCTCTACGCTAAGTCATGGAATTTCTGGATGGTTACATTTCCACAACTTCTTTGTCTTTTCTTATCTCATCTTCTACCACAAACAGCATAGGTGGATCAATAGTTTCCTTACCTCCCCGAGAAGTGACTGCCATGCAATTTCCATCATTTTTAGGATTTCTAAAGGTATTTCTAGTAAGAGCGCCCGATTTTCATGGGTTCACAGTAGTGGACAATTGGGCCATTTGTAACTCAAGATGCTTAATTGAGACAACATGTGCACAACCTTTTGCCCAATATTAGCCAAATCACCTCTCAATTCCTTGGTGTGATCATCAATAGCATCAAACCTTCTCATCATCTTTTACAACATATATTCAACTCGCGCTATACTACCTCCACCATCTCTAAGAGCAACTTCCCAATTTTGAAGTTGAACATAGGGCCCAGTTCGATCATTTCTGTTACCATAGTTACCCTGTTTGAAGTTGTTGTCACGGTTGTAGTTTCCATCTCGAACATACTGTCCCTCTCTGTTGTAATTCCATAATTTCTACCTTGATTTCCTTGACCCTTATGACAATTCTCCTGATTGGAGCCTTGGGCGTTAGGTCGGAAACTCCCCGTCTGATCATTCACTGCTTAAGTATCCTCTTCATAATAGTAGTCATCGGCTGGCGGTAGTGGTTATGTCATGTAATTCACCGCATTTACCTTCTATGCACCTCCAGTGAAATGTTTCAATACCAACCGAAGCTCAATTCTCATTTGATCCATCTCTTCACGAATTTCATCTGTGGCCGGATTGTGTGTAGCTTGCACTGCAAAGGTGTTTCTCCCAGTATCCAAATTTCTAGTACTCCAAGCCTTATTGTTGCAAGAGATTTTCTCCAACTTCTCTGCGATCTCTGCACATGTGCACTCACCATAAGAAAAACCCGCAATAGTATCAAGCAATACCTTATTATTATCATCTTTTCCCGATAGAAGTACTCTTTCAATGAATCATCATCAATGCGGTGGTTTAGGACATCTCTCGCGTAAGAAGTAAATCTGTCCCAAGATCTACTAACTGACTCCCCAAGTAATGCCACAAAGTTGTTCACTCTATTTTTGTGGTTGAGCTTTTTGGAAACTGGGTAGTACTGTGCTAGGAACTCATCTCTCAACTGATTTCAGGTATAGATAGAATTATAAGGAAACTCAGTAAACCATATTGCGGCCTCTCCCGTCAGAGAAAGAGGGAACACTCTCAACCTGTTGATGTTCATGTCTAAGTATGACTTCCCCACACAACTCTTGCACACCGACCTTAGTTTCGCTATGTGATCATGGTGATTCTCATATGGTACCCTGAAAACAAACCCCTCGCGGTGAATATCTGCATCAGACTACTAATTACCACAAACGTGTGCCCCTGCGGCAGAGGAGGTAGGACAAGAGGCCCATCAGAATCAGTGATATTGATGTTTCCCCTATAGAACTCTTGAGGGCGTGTGATGGGAGGCTGCATCCTCAAAGCATCATCACCTGGATTTTCCTCAACCACTTGATTATGAGCATCCACCGATGGTGGGAGCTGGCAATTCATCCCATCACCTAGATTAGCTGGGTGCTATGGATTAATCATTCTTCGAAGTGTACGATCCAGTTCAGGATTGAATGGAAGTATTGATTCTCCTCGGCTCCGTGTACTTGGTATACACTAGAGCTAGACCTGAGAGAAATTAAAACAAAAGAAAAAAGTAAAAAATTAGGAAATTGTTGACTTCAATAATGTTATTAAAGATAATCTAAAAGCCACTTTCCCCGACAGCGGCGCAAAAATTTGATACGCTCAAATTATACCTCCCTAAAGAAGTATAAGCTGTCGTATCAAGTGAAGATCCCAACTAATATGTTGGGTTCACTTCCACGAGGAAAATGGTTTAGACTTAACTTCAGTGTACCATTACTTCTATTTAGTTAAGTCCTTTCCGAAAATAGGAAATTAAATGGGGTTTTTTTTTGAAACAAAAGTCTTTTAATATTGCTAAGTAAAACTAGTAACAGGATTAAATCTTTGGTGTTTATCATATTGTGAGAGAATTTTACCCCGTACCTTGGTCCGTCTACGTGTGTCTAAGTTACTAACCCTTACCTTTACTTTATATTAAGCATCGTATTCGATGTATGACGTAGTTATTACTTTTCACCAATCGAGACTAGCCTATTAAATAGTATTCTACTAAATCTATGTTGATAATTCTTTTCCTATTAACTACCTCCTGGGTACAACAAGTAGCAATAAGGCGAGTTCTAACGTGTGCACTCGTTAAAAAAAAAATTAAGCGAAAGAACTATCAATGCATGCAATAACGTATTTGAGAATTGTTATTAAGCTAGGTTTACTTTGTTAATCACCCATGGTTCCCACAACCCTAATTGTGAATTTAGTCACCCATGCATAGAATAAAACACTTCATGGTTTATAATCAATAAATCATGAACTTACTTTTGCCGAATTCAAAGAAAATCAAGAAATTCAACTTGAAACAAAAAAATCACTTGAAAACCAAATCCGGAAAATTTGAATTAACGTCAAAGTTGCAAAAACAAATCTCCAAGAACAAACTATGAAAAATATTAATAGAATCCAAACCAAAAAAATAAGGTTTTACACCCTATTTATAAAAAAACATTGTCCTAAAATAGAAGGAATTCAAATAAGGAAAGTTGTCAAAATATGCGGCTTCAATCGACGACCCCCACAGGCGGTCCGTTGATTGCCTCCGTAAGTCCAGACTTAGCATCTTTGTTTAGCCTTCAACTAGCATGTTCTCTGATCCAATTGACGGACCAACAATGTGTTCCGTCGATACCTTCCGTCATTCCATACATAGATTTTCTTTAACTTCAGGTACCGGGACATTCTCCGATCAGATTGACGATTTAATAGGACGGACCGATCCTTCCGTAGCCCCACACTTGGTCAGATTTTCCTGACTTTCTCCAGATGCCTAAACTTCCAATCGACAGTCACCATCTACGGTCCGTTGATGAGATGACAGGCCGTCGATGGCCTTCGTGGGTCACCTCTGCATTAAATCTCAGTTGGCTTTTGCATTTTTGTTTTGGACACCTTTCGTGCAAAACAAAGATAAAAACATATTAAAACTTCTATAATAAGGCTTTAGACACACACCAATCTTAAGGAAAAAATATTTAAAGTATCGTGAAACTACGATACATCAGTAATTAGATTGTGTCAAGAGCCTCTTATGTTTATATTTTAATGAAGAGGATAATCCGTGCAATTTTATTTCAAATAGTGATAACATTAACAAGAGAGCACAAAGTGGTCAGTCGCTGCATTTTTCTTCATAAATGGAAAATGAGTTAGTGGTGTTGGCATATAACTTATTATCCATAATTACTCCATAAGTAATTACTAAATTCTAGAAAATCTCCAAAAGAACTTTATTAGATTCTAGTTGTCGCATCACAATATCATCACATAGCTAACAAAGTTAAATCAAAGCGATCTAAGTTTGTGCTCTTACTAGAATGAGCTCTTAGACGCTTTCTTCAACCAAATTTCTACTATAGTCATTAACATATATTATGCAAAACCCAATTATTTTACAAAACAATCAGTTACCGCTTCAAACACAAAACTCCCAATTATGATTCCTCTAACCTAAACATGTTTTCTGTATTCTTTTCTATATAAATTTTATGGATTGATGTGAAGAGTAAAAATACAAGGAAGATTCGAATTCTGACAAATATTACACCAGCTCATATTTCTCGTCCTCTCCATTATTTCAAACTCGAGACCATCTACCTATAATACTTCAAAATTCAACAATTTGATAGGTAAATTTCAATCTAAATTGCAACTATCTCTCAAACAGAAACCGGAGATAAAATTAAGAAAGAATATCAGAAAATGGAGAAATCAACTCCCGAAAAAAAAATTACATGCAATAATAAGGAGGAGTCCAATTTTATATTATTTAGTGCTACTTTCCCATTAAGAAAACATGACTATATGTATCAGTTAAAAGCTTACACTTTTATTATATCTTATGAAAGGAAAAAATGTGCAGTTGATGAAAATCCATTACAGATGGACAATTAGAAATCTTAAAGTTAAAGCGAAATTGTGAAGGACTAAAGATGGAGATGATGATTAGATGTGAGAAAGTTCACATATACATAGGATGCTAACGTTGAAAGCTGGAGTTATTTTACAAACCACTCGTAGAATTTTAGGATATCCAGCTTATGCCACATGTGTGATACTGTTTATAATGAAAAACCTACCCTTCAACTTTTTGAAAGAGACAGGCAGCACACAGGTGGAAATCAGGCTTTTCTACAATAGTAGAAATATAATATATATAAAAAGATTTTTTTGTGTGTGTGTATTATTATTTTACATGTTCTCAGAAGTGGCTCATTTCTGCTGGGGTGCTGGCTCACTTTATATCAGAGATGATTCGAAGTGTTAAAGAGTAAAACATATGTTATATATCTTGTGTTAAAATTAGATGTAAATGCATTTGAGGAACAACGGATAGTCCTGCGAATTGGTTTGCCTCCAGTGTGCAAAGGAAGAGTTGATGAATAGATGGAAATAGAAATGAGGAAGTTTTTCAATGGGGAGAAAATATATGTTTAATCGCAAGGGCTGGAGATACGAAAACTCTTAATTGGAGGAGTAGAGTTTTGACCAGAATGAAGATGACAAAATTCATTTTCTATGCAAAGACATGAGTATTTCTCTAATTTGAAATATGTTGTAAGACCCTATAAATATATATATTGTCTTCACAGCTTCTACATACACCTAAAGACATTGTTGTTTGTTCAGGATTAGCAAAAAACATGGGAATCCTGTTTTCATGTGTTATATATAATTAATAGATGATGTTGGTTCAATTTGTATGAGTACTTGTGTTGCACCAATGTATTATTAACTGTATTGTATTATATGAATATTATTAATTTATGATATTGGAGAAATTGGAACTTAACCCTATAATTGAAATATGGAAATATGAGACATGTTAGTTGAAATTAAGATTAGAAAGTTGATAATAAAATTCGGATTATTTTTGGGGTCTCGACTAGACAAATAGTAATATAGGTGTAAGTAGTTGCAAAAACTTATTGCGTTTATCTGTTTGAATAGATTGCATTGATTTGGAAACGTAACAAAAGGAAAAGACTCAAGTCCCAGAATATATGTTCGACTACTTGAGGCAAGTGGATTTTTTAACCCTAGTTAAATGCATAAAAGCGTTCCTTTCCTTGTGGTAGGTGTTGGAGAGTAATGAAACTTGGTGATATAATAACTTGTCCATACTGAATAATTCTAATGAATGTAAAAAGGATAATAAAAGACAACATGATTAATTATTGGTGTGTGAAGTTTGAGAATGATTTGAAAGGATTATTGATGTTGTATCACGATTATGCTGTTCTAAATTGTGCATTGTTATGTAAATGGTCATCTCGTCTTTATTTGTGAATATTTCATTTGCATTATTGTGAGACATGGTTATGATGACAAGTGTTATGTGAATTGAGGAAGAATAAGAAATTAAAGAGGATGTACTATTTGAGGGACGTGTCGCACACCTTCGGTGAAAATTATAATTCGATGAAAGTGACGTGGTTTAATTATATGCTATGAAAATTATAAACTATTAAGTTTGACTTGTTTATATGCATACTGTAGTTTTGGAGGTTTGGTTAGGGTGTAAGGAGTACCCATATTTTATTCCGTTAGCTTGTGTTTAGAAGTTTACTTGCTGAGTATTGTGTAGTTTGGTACTCATTCCTTGCTTCTACAATTTTGTTGGTTATGAGCTCAAATCTCAGTAATACTTTCTATTCTCTTATTTCCTACGGCTGCATGCAGAGATTTCTGATATAGGTGTTTGTCATCTAATCGAACCTTTTTACTCTTATTTAATATTTTGTTCTACTTGATAGAAAAGTTTCATTTGAGACTTACATACTTTATCTCAATTCATTATATTACATTAGAGGCTTGTGCAATTGACAACCATGTTCAGGGGATTTAGCTATTTTGATTTAGTATCAGCATTATAAATTGTTATTTAAAAAAAATCAAATTTGGACTCAAAGTCCATATTTTTGATAATCAAAATGAGCCATGTTCCTTATTACTATATAAGATACCTGGTCATCCCAAGTGATAAGACCAGTTGAATAAAAAATTAGCTACCCATTAGGATTCCCCAAAAGTATCATTTCCATTTTTCCCCTCTTGTCCTTCCTCTTCTCTAGCTCATTGCGCCTCTCCTACCATGATTATCCGTTTGGTTCAAGTGGAGAGTAAACACCTTTCTTTCCAGCTCTTTAAATTCCGTAACTGTTGAATGTTCCTCATTTTTTCCTTTTATATTCATCCCCTAATTCCTTGTTCTTGCGGTTGAAGCCGAAAAGGAGAAGAAGCTCCCGAGCTTTAATCACCCTATCTTCTTGCTGGATGGACGCTACCACTTCAGATTTGGCCCTTTTACTCTTGTCTTTTGTTGATCACTGTATCTCTTTTTGTTGGCTAAGCATGATGTCCATTACCGTACAAGTTAATTTTCCTTGTTTTGATACGAACTGAGGGTACGTGATATTTATCAATGTTCAAAAGCTTTCGTCCCTTACTAGGAAATGTTGAAAATTAAAAAGGAATATTTGCTTATCTTCTGTATTGAATGTTGAATTGGCTATAAAATATGCTAGTTGATTTGCTTCTTTGTAACTGTGTCAAACATTCACTATAATTTTTCCAACCATGTTATCATGAATCTCTTCCATTATCTCTACCACCTCCTATGGTATTCTCCAATTTCTGATGATCATGTTTTTAAGTACTAAGGAATCATTGTCCATTTGAATCGGATTTAGTTTTTCCCTAATGCAATACTTAAGGGTTCCAGAACCACGTTTTCCTCTGCCTCCATGTTATTAGCAATCCCCAAACTCTGACCTTCTGCATATATATAAGATCTCCACTATTGTCCTTTAAGCAAAATCCATACATACTTTGACCTGGATTGCTTTGTTTTCCCCATCAGTATTGCAAGTAGTCCACCCCTCTTGTGGAAGAAACCATTTAACGTTCCTAAATTATCAAGTAGGTTTGTAACTCTTCAATGTATCCACCATTTCTGAACAGTGACAAGATAATCCTTATGAATTGATGCATTGTCAATTGGCTTTGATGATACATAAAATGGACAGATATATCCTTCCCATGCCTTTTAGCATTTCTTCTCTTCTACAACTACCGCACGATGATAGATAGAATGGCCTTTAGTATTTAGTCCAGCTTAGTTGACATTTTGTGCTCCCACCACCTATAAATGAGTTGCTTTAGATTCCACCCATTTATCTTAATACCCACACAAGAAGCAAAGTACTCACATAACTTTTGTGCTATGGGAGATATTAGTAATAAGTGAGACATTGTATCAATTTCTCCCTTTTTACAACAGTAGCATTTGAACACCACTATCATCCTCATTATCTTCAAGTTATTATCCGTGGCTATTGTTTTATCCCAAACTCTCCATAAAAAGAATCTGATCTTGTAAGGAATACCCTTTACGCACATGTAACTACTCAAATTTTTTTCTTATTTCTTTCTTCTCAAGATGTGAAATGCTAATTTTACTGTAAAATCTCCTTTTGAACTTTGTACCAACCAGGAGTTATCTAGAATAGCTTCAGTACCGGGAGTTCTAATGTTCATTATGTGTTGTACCATCTCATCTTATGCCACTTCTTTCAACTTATGTTCATTCCATCCTCCATTTATTGCAAAATCGTTTACCTCCACTTCTTCTTCTTCTGCCTGTTCTCCTTTCGTGAAGTACAAAGCACCATGTTAGGTCCAATTATTAAAAAAACATGTGTTTCTAGCTTTAATTTGCCTCAAAATGTTCCACTTCCTCCGTGATGTGAACCATTTTCCTCGATATGGGCGAAGCCCTTCTACTGTGGACCATTACTGGATGCAATAACTCACAGTACTCATTCCATATATAACTAGCCCACAATGAATTTGTGGAAACTCTGAACGACCACCATAGCTTAACAAATAATGCTTTATTGACATCATGAAGGGATCTGAAACCAATGCCTCCTTCCTCCTTTGGAAAACATAATTTATTCCAAGCCACCCAGTGTTTCCCTTTTACACCTCGTGTCTTCCCCGAAAAATAGTTTTGAAATATTTGATTATATTGCTCAATTACTCTCTTGGGAGGACTCATAGTGCAAAATATGTAGACAAGCATCGACTAGAGTACATTATTCACAATATTTTACTTTCCACCAAAATATTAAGAGTCTGTTATGCCATGAAAATATTCTCTTGGAAATTTTTCTAATAAGCTCCTCAAAGTGACTTGTGATATTCCTCCCATAAAACAACGGACAATTCGAGTACCTGAAAGGGAAATTGCCCTGCCTAATCCCTGCCAGTCTCCTTATTCTAATAGCAACAACCAAACGAGTCTTATTGTGTAAATAGAAAAAACTCGTTGCTTTGTTAACCATTTGACCCACTACGTCCTCATAATCCCTCAAAATCTTCATCATCTTTATCACTGATCGTCTGTCTCCTGAACAAAATAAAATAGTGTCATCAGCATAGGGTAAATGATTGATTTTGAAACTCCACTTAGGTAGGACATATCTCTTAAACTCTGTATCTGTATGTAGGCTATTCAATCCCCTAGAAAAGACCCCTTCTACTATAATAGACAAAGTTGGGGGGATAAAGTATTCCCCTGCTTAAGGCATCTAGAAGACTGAAAAAAAACCCATATTTCGTCCCATTTATTAGGACTGAGTACCAATTATTTGATATTATCCTCCAAATCATATCAATCATTACTTTTAAAAAATCAAACTTCCTGTCACGGCCGGAGCCTACACCTTGTGCAGAGCTAGTACTTGAAGACCATTGCTGGTCCCAAAAAGAACCCTTGCCTTTATACGTACTCAGTGGAAGACTTAAACTCAACAATGCTAAGTTCATGTAATAAACTGGAATGCTATAAAAGAACATTTAACTGACCATTAAGGCAAACTCAAAGTCTGAACATGGAATAATGACAATGAAAATACTAAGAACTAATATCTGATTGTCTATGAATCCTTTAAAACAACCGAGATGTATATTGGGAAAAACCCCACCATATCCTAATGAACTAAGACTAAAAAACAATGAGAATCGATCCTCTGAAAAGCAAGGAGTCTCACCAACTCACACTGAACTGCTCAATGGATCAACAGTACATCAGATACCGATCCTCGTTTAACTGGCATCAGTACATAGAATGTACGAGTTGGAATTCTAAATACAAAATAGGCTTAAATAGAATCTGAAGAACTAACCTGGATTGACTGAACTCGACAATACTGAACTGATTTCAATATAATCAATTTAAAACAAGTGCAATATAAAGAAAAGTAGTTTAAAACATTATGTTAACTATGTATGTGTGCAAAGATACAATATCACTCTGAGATGTATGTAAAATTATAAATAACTATATATATATATATATATATATATGACAATTAACTTATGTGGGAGTTTCTCTAACCGACGACCATCACGTAAGAGCTAGTATGATTATACAGTTTTTTGGCTCACGCTGCCACGACCGTCCTATACCTTGCCATTAGTATAGAAACTAAACTACTAAGTGGATCCACTAGTCTATGCTAAAATGAAATAATGAAATCATCTAAAAAGTATTATCATTTTCTACCCATGATGGCTACCTGGTTTATGTGGGGGCTGTGAGTTATCTGAACTCTCCCCCATATCAGTGCTCAATACTACTCTCAATATATGATACTAGCTCTTATATTTAAAAGCGTACTTCTTCCTGTTATTTGAGATAATTTCTCAAAAACATAGCTTAAACGCTATCTTGGAAATCATAGTTTTCCCCTTGCTTAATTGTGAAAGCATTTACTCTTTTCTGAAAACTAGCTCAAAGTTTCTTTGGAAATCTCAGTTTCCATAATAATTTAAATGTGAAAACATTGTAAAATTTTTTAGATAACTTGGTCCGCATATACTTCTTTGAAGAAATGAACTTCAAATTTAAACTCTTTTACTCTTTACTCATATTGAACTTTATAACTTAAAATAAAGCTAAAAACATTTGCAAAAGACTTCATGAAAATACTCTACGAACTTCCTAGACTTGGCTTTTTCCTTTCCTTGAATTTGAAGTTATGAATTCAAGGTTGTAATTCATGTTTCTTGACTATTCCCAGATGTTTAGAATTCATCTAGAGTAGTTAGAATTAATAGGAAGTGTTAATACACCTTAGAAAGGCTTATACAAACCGTATGACGAAAACTGGGTGAAAACGCTAATTTAAGCGCGTTCAGGGCGCACCACGCCAGACCCCAACTTCAGAGACCCCATTTAGGTGCACAACAGGCGCGCCGCCTAGGTCCTTTGGCGCAGATAGGACGCGCTGCTCATGACTCTCCATATATATACTGATGAATTTTTTCAACTTGTTTTCTAATTCTAAATCGTTTTAAATTGATTTCTTTTCTTAACACATTCTTAGATTCAGATACCCAAAGCATGTACACTAGAATCTAACCCGAAAAAACTCTTAACATCGCTAAGACGCTTCAAGAAAATCCATCAATCATAGGTAATTTCAAGAATGTAAAAAACAATTCAAGAACACAACCCAAGAACATCAATAACTAACTTTTTAGGAAACAATCGCTGAATTAAACATGATTGGCGTGTGGGTTAATGGTCCCAACGCTATGTTATTTCACAAACCTTCAAGCTCTTGATGATCTTGACGAATCTTGAACGTTCTTCTCCTTTTCCTCTTCTTTTATCTTCTCTCACAACTTTTAGCTCTTTTGGTAAAAAGTGTAAACTTATCTAATTCAGCTTAGACCCCTATCAATTACAAAAATGTATTAAAATAAAAGGGCAAGGAAATGACCAAACTACAGTTCATAATTCCGAATTGGACATTTTCATATTCGAACATCCCTACATCCCAACATCCAAAGGGAATAACTCACTCATACAAACTAAGAATCGTGCAAACTCAGCGGCACTGGAAAGATGACCAAAAACTAACATTTCCTAACTTAAAGCAAATTTCCTGATTTTTCATTATTTCAAAAATAACTATTTTCAGTTCTTAGCTTTTTCTTAGCTATTTCAAATTGCGAGATGTTACAATATTTTACCCTTGGGAACATTCATCCTCGAATGAAAATACTCTTACTTGGATAAGGGTGATAACATCAAGTTCAAAAACCCATCAAGCAAATGCAAACAAATAACATGCTCACTTATATTTTAAAAGAGTACTGAGAGGAGAACTAATACCCTGGTCTGCATTTTCTCCTGATTCAAACAGATGTGGATATATTTTCTATCACTTTCACATTATCCATAGCTTGATGAACTAAATATGGTCCTATTAACCTTGTTTCACCAACTTCAAACCATCCAATAGGAGATCTCCATATTCTCCCATAAAGAGCTTCATATGGAGCCATTTGGATGCTAGAGTGGTAACTATTGTTTAGCAAATTCGATGAGAGATAGGTCATCATCCCAATTACCTTTGAAATCGACCACACACGCCCTCGACATATCCTCAAAGGTCTAAATAGTGTGCTTCTCTTTCCCTTCAGTCTGAGGATGAAACACAGTACTTAAGTTCATCTTTGAACACAAGCCTTTTTGAAAAGATCTCTAGAATTATGCAGCAAATTGTGCACCTCTTTTTGAAATAATGGATATTGGGACTCCATGAAGTCTTATCACCTGTTTCATATATAACCTGTCATAATCTTCTACATAATAGTTAGTCTTTATCGGTATAAAATGGGCTAATTTTGTCATTCTATCAACAATAACCCAAATAGAATCATGCAGCCTCTGAAACCTTGCCAACCCTTTGATGAAATCCATATTAATAATCTCCCACTTCCATTCCAGAAGTTCTGTATTCTAAGCCAAACTACGGGCCGTTTGGTTCTCTACTTTATCATGTTGGCAATTTGGGCACTTGACAACAAATTCTGCAATACCGTTCTTCATACCATTCCACCAATTTAATTTTCTCAAATCGCGATACATGTTTGTGGAACCCAGATGAATGGAACATATGGATCTATGAGCTTCCTCCATGATTCTCTCTTGGAGTCCATCAACCATTTGTACTCACAATCGACCTTGGTATCTCAAGACACCGTCTCCCCCTTGTTCAAAAGCTAATACATGAATTTGCCTTGAATTCATGAAAAATAGGATCTTGGTCTTGCTTGAATTTTACTTTTGACATTAATGCGGACTCAACTCCATTCATCACCACTATCCCTCCTTATGTGGAATCCGTTGGTCGGAATACCAAGCGTGCAAGTTTATACACATCTTTCGCTATATCTCTATTTTCCTCCTCAACATGGGCAGTATTACCCATAGACAACCTGCTTAAAGCATCATCAACCACATTATCCTTACCTGGATGGTGAAGAATACTTGTTTAATAATCTTGAGTAGTTCTAACCACCTCGTTTGCCTGAGATTAAGTTGTTTCTGAGTGACACATATTGTAAGATCTTGTGATCAGTGTATACATAAACATGGACACCATAAAAATAATGACGTCATATCTTCAAAGAGAACACTAGATCGGCCAACTCTAAATCATGGGTTGGATTATTGCTCTCATGAACGTTCAACTGTCTGAGGATGCTAATTTTCTTATGTATGTGGGTGTATGTCATGATGTTCTGTGTAGTGAGTATTGTCTTGTTTTATGTATGGTTTCATCTATTAACTACCCTGTGTGTGCTAACAAGTAACTTTTATTAATTATTGAATAAGATAGGGGAATTTTTCAAAATAGCAAATTTAAGTCTCTTTTGTGCGTCAAAAGTGATTATCCTTATGAAGCCCCGTTATGCTTACAAGCATATCATTTCCTGATTAACCTCATAATGAGATGAATCCCTTTGTTTATAGCATTTCTTTATTTGATCCAATTACGGACCCTTAATTCACTCTGTAGATTAGCAAGAGAGAGAGTATAGAAATAAAGCATTGTGGGTTGGCCGGTGTTGTGAAAATAGGTCTTAAGGTTAAAATCTCAGTATTCAATTCCATAAACACTTGTATATAATGACTAGTGAGTAATTTTTTAATTGTTAGATTCCACAATTATTATGTCATATCCTAATTTTTATAAAATTTATAAATATGTAAAAAAGTACCATTTTCTATAAGTAAAACTAAAAAAATAAATTAAGTGCACTGATCTCATGCTATATCAAGATTGAAAGAAAACTCAGACAACATGAAATTTATGGCATAATACATAAATATTTATGTCATTTAAATTTGACTTAACTTTTATCTATGCCCTCTAATTTGTTATGAGCACAAAAAGACACTTTAACTTGAAAAAAAATGAACAATTGGATACATTTGTCATATATTGCATCCTACATGACAATTTTTTGTCATATGTAATGTTCTACATGTGTTATGTCACATAAGACGTGTGTCCATTTATTCTCCATCTAACTCCTTTGTACTCTTTCACATTTTCCTATGGAAACTAATTTTATTTATCTTATTTTAAATTTTCATTGAAATAGCTCATCTTTTTATTCTTGATGATGATTTTATTTTCATTTTGACTTTTCATATTGCTCCGACTCCTCTCCTTCAGCCTTCCCTTATTCCTCACTAGAAGAGTTCATGAGATCACAATCTAACAAGTTAATTCATGCATAGTTAGGCAAAACAGAGGAACCCGAATTGATTGGTTGATTTTCCATTTGCATCATTTTTAGGACTTCCCGATGACGTCTTTCTTGTAATACTCTTCCTTAGTTCCCATGACTATACAAAATGAAAACAAAAAAGAACGTCATAAGTGCATTACTTCATTTATAATAAATAAATATTATTTTTCATATAAAGATATTCATTAAATATTTTATCAATGCGTACAAGGTAATGTGATCTACATGTATTCTTGGGAATATGTTTAAAAACTTATAACAATGTTGTGTTTTGTATCAATTGTCACTAAAAACAACCTCATACAAAATTCTATATACGCTTTTGTGTAGCTCTCCGCTAGTGCGTTTCAATTTTTTTTTAAAAGCATAGATCCATAATTTTTTTTTGAACATTTTAATACCTATATGAGTAGAGACATATAACTAAACTTATGCAGAGAGATCACACTATGTTGTAGTTGTACACCAAATAAAGATTTGAAAGACAAAAATCAAGAAACAGAAAAGTTACCTAGAATATTGACTCTTCATTTTCTCTATTGCAGCTTGGATTGTTGAGTTTGTGTGAGTATATTGCATTGAGTAAAACTCTTCAGGTGTACATGGAAAGAAAAAAAAAAACTTGAGTCTTGGAAGCGGAAAAGATAATAGTACATTCAGATCTCAAGCCAATGACGTGGACAAGAAGAAAAGAGGAGACAAGTGTGAGGAGATTCAGCTATGCAAATTAGCCTCCTATGGATCTGAATTCTATAGTAATATCAGTTGACATTATTAAATGGCATCACCACGTGGTCCTATATCATGTGTAAACAACACGAAAACATGAAACATGTAACACTATGGCATCTTGAACTAGCTCAACCCCATAAAGCTAGCTTATGTGGGTGGATGGTCCAGGTTCATATAAGTAGGCCACTAGTTCATTCTCCAATCAATATAAGATCTAGCCTACTCTAACTAAACAACGTATCATGAAACTCCAAATATATTAGGGATCAAGACAATGATAGTTCCAACTTCCACGTATATAGGAATTCACCTTGTCCAACTATCTCCTATTTCTTCTTCTGCTTCTTCTCTTAATCGTCCAATTACTATATTTCATAAGAGATTTCAACATCCTTCCTTCAAGATATTATCCATCCTTATTAAAAAAAAGGTGATGATGTTAAGAATATTGAGGATGAAATTGTTTCTTTGCCGCATATACAAGAGTCAAAGAAATATTTCTTGACTCAATCTTATTAGCAACTTCACTAATTCTTCATATTACCAAAGACCATATAAGGAGTCCATATTTCCATCCAATAGATGTGGTACTTTAACAATAATGTTGCAATCTTCGCAAATCATTGATTATTATATATGTCTCGGTAATTCTCGAATACACTTTCCTCCTCCCTCGGTGCTTGCTTGTTTCTAGATCTACAAGAAAGTCTATAAAGCAGTTTACTGTAGAGGGAAGCGTTGATTTATTAATAAAGAATAAAGTATTTATACAAGAGGGTGGATCCATAAGGATCAGGAAGGAAATCAATACAATCAATCTAAGATATAAGTAAAGATCTTAACTGCCATGAATAAGCTAAAACCATGGAAACTAAATTTGTGAATAAGGAATATAAATAATAGACAATAACTCTAAGATATATCTCTAATATGCCCCCGCAAGATGGTAGGTGGACCAGAGATGTCATCTTGGAACGTAACAACTCAAAAGATCAACTTGGAAAAGGTTTTGAAAGCATATCAGCTAGTTGTTCCTTTAAGGAAACATGAGAAACCCGAAGAATACCTTGTTGGACTAATTTATGAATGAAAAGATAATCAAGTTCAATGTGCTTCATGGGAGAGTGGAACACAAGTTAGCACAAACGTACGTAGCACCAAGATTATCGAGTAGATTACCGGTGTCTTAGCGGATGTAACAGATAACTCCTTGAGAAGATTACGCACCCAAGAAAGTTCAACAGTGGTGGAGGTGATGGACCTGTATTTAACCTCCATCGAAGAACGAGCCACAACTCATTATTTCTTAGAACTCCATGAAATTGGATTACAGCAAAGAAACACATCATCCGCTGTAGTAGATGAGCGATCATCGCGAATCCCAGCCCAATCTGAGTCAGAGTAGGCATGAAGTAAAAATGGAGATTCTTTCTGAAGAAATAGACCACGGTCTGATGTTCCAGCTAGATAGCGCAAGACGCGTTTTGCCGTGGTCCAATAGGTTGTAGTGGAACAACTTGTAAACCGAGACAACTTATTAACTATAAAAGCAATTTCTGGATGAGTAAACATCAAATAATGCAAGCTGCCAACTACATTCCTATACTATCTTCGATCTTCAAAAGGTGAACCATCTGTAGAACCTGGACATGAACCACAAGCGATAGGTGTCCTCACTGGTTTTGCATGTGCCATGTTGTTTCTATCAAGTATATGACACAGATATTTCTGTTGGTTAAGAAATAGACCAAGTGGTGAATGAATAACTTCAACTCCCAAAAAGAAATTCAAATTTCCAAGTTCTTTTATGGAAAATCGAGTACCGAGTTGTTTGATAAATTCTTCAACATAGTGAGACTGATTGCCCGTAATTATGAGATCGTCAACATAAAGAACTAGATAGATGATAACACCAGATTTTCCATAGATGAAAAGACAATGATCACACTGAGAGTGATGAAAACCAAGAGACAGAAGATAGTCTTTTCGTTCATCATAGCAGGCGCATGGAGCCTGCTTCAAGCTATAGATAGCCTTGTCTAATTGACAAATATGATTAGGAAACTTCTCATCGACAAATACAGGTAGCTGAGACATTTAAACTTCTTCTGATAAATGTCCATGTAGGAAAGCATTATTGACATCTTATTGCCTAAGCGCCCAATCTTTAGAGACTGCGAGAGAAAGAACAACTCTCACTGTAGTATGTTTAGCAACAAGTCAATAGGTCTCAAAATAATCCACACTAGGTCGTTGAAGATAACCTTTATCAACAAACTAAGCTTTATAGAGTCCAACTACCATCTGAATTATATTTAACATGGAATACCCATTTGGAGCCCACCGGTTTGGCATGAGGGACAGATGGCATAAGAGCCAAGTGCCTTGACTTTGCAATGCTGAAATCTCTGTAAATAAGGAATACAAATAATATACAATAACTTCAGGATATATCTCCAATAGTCTAGAGCAGGAAAAGAATGTTTTTCGGTCGAACATAATTAAGAAGACAAAAACATCCACTAGTATGTCCACGTCAAATACAATAGTTTTTAGCCAGTAGCAATTGCAAAATGAGAAGTCAGACATGTACATAATTCACTCTTCCAATATAATATTTTAGGTAGGAATATACCCTTTAAATTGACCTCATTTCACATTTACGCCCTTCACATTGGGTGTGCACAAGTTAACACATAAAATTGTTTGAAATTGCACAAATAGACACACACATTATACGTTGCATCCTTCATGGAAATTTGTGTTGTGTTTCGTGTCTTACGTGCATTATGACACATAGAACTCTTGTGTCTACTCATTCAACTTTATAGAAGTTAGAGTATCTACTTTTGAATATTCAAAGTTGGAGAGCATAAATATGAATTGAAGTCAATTAAGGAATACATTTATATCTGTATTATGATTTTAATGTAATTCACTTAACATTTATGACAGATGCGGCGAAAATAGGAAAATAGCTTTGGGAAGGTAAAGATGAGCATAAATAAGCAAATTCATGACAAAACTAAATTGTAAGGAGCATAAAATGGCAAGAAAATTAATTTGCTCAAACGCTGAAATAAAGAGTGGTAAGTATTTCTTTATCCTAAACCAAGGGTTCTCGGGTTCGTGTCTCCTTGGGTGGAGAGTTGTGTTTGTTAGGTAGCTTCACCCCTCAATGGGACTTCCCGACGTGAGTTCAAATTTATCCAGGCTCCAATGTAGGTATCGAAATACTGGGTGGGAAATGAAAAAAAATTGCATACAAATGAGAAAAAGCATTTGGCACTTGACTTTTTCAATAAGAAAGAAATTACTTTAAGAGAATAAATAGCCCTCAAGCTTAACATATTTTGATAGAATATTCATCCTCCTATTTCCAATCTTCCCGTCTTTGTTGTTTTGATTCTTCTCTTCTTTGTCAAATATAAATATATAGATTCGTGTCATACCCAGGATGTTGCAATTGATCGACATATTAAAGCTACTTTGCACTCTACTTTTACTATAGGAAGAAATGAAAGAAAAACGAAAGAAATTTAGAGTTGATTGCCTAAATGATAATTCAACTTGTAGTAAGTAACCTTCGAAGTCATTTGTCTTTGTTTTGTCTTTGATAAGTCATCTTAGATAAACAAAGATTATGTAAAAGAAATATTTCCATCCTCGTGAAGAGATAGTTAAGGGAATAACATGACAAAAATTTATGCCTAGCAACATAAAAGAAAAGAAAGTCAAATGTTTGCAACAAATTTTAAAGTGAAAAAAATTAAATAAAAATCATAAGAAAATATGAATAAAAATAATTTTAGTCATCAAGATAGTGGGGGTACAATTCTGTTTTTCTATTCATCCCACTCTCCTAGGATATCCATGATTTGAGTTCCGTTAGTAGCATATTTCTCGTACTTATACCTTTAGTGAAAAGGCTACAAGTCCCCCCCTAGACTATGACCGAAATTACGGAGACACATTTAACTAAACCAATGTCCTATTACCCACACGAACCTATTTTTTGTAATTTTGTACACCTTTTTAGCTTACGTGGCATCAACATATCTTCCACGCACCTCAATTGTGTGGAGTCATGGAGTGTGCCACGTAAAAAAAAGGTTTACAAAGATATAAAAAAATAAGTTTAGGGAGGTAACAGGACCTCTGTTTAGTTAAGGTATGTCCCTGGGATTTTGGTCATAGTCTAGGGGGTACTTATGTCTTATCCCTACCCTTTATATAGGCATAAACTAGTGTTTATGGTTGATTAGTCTCGAAGAATTCAAATTGAAATTTAACAAACCTTCTAGAGTCTCAATTCTAATTGAACAGGTCTTGTAGAGTCCCAAAAAAATTCAATGTCTAGTAACGTCCCCTACTTCATGGATTGTCGGAATGTAGACTCAATGAAACTCAAAGAAAAGTCTTGAAGTACTCATTCTTCCACCTTCTTAGCTTCTAATTTTCAGATCTGATTTATGAGAGGAGAAGAAGGAAAGATTTGTGGTGTGATTGGTATTAAGGAAAATGTTTTCCCGAAAAACAAGTGGACATTTGACGTATTATCTCAAGTTTAGTTGGTGAATAAAAAATATTTTCCAGAAAAATATTTTATTGTTTGGTTTTTGAGAAAAATCTTCTATTTTTTACTAGAGTAGAAAATAATTTTAGAAGTTGAATTTTTTTAAAACCACAAACTTAATTTTTTTTAAATGGTGGGGTGGGGGTCAAGGGTAGGGGTGAAAAAATAAATAAATTAGAATTTGAATTTTGTAAAAATAATATTAATTTTTTTTGGTGGTAGGGGAGGGGGGGGGTTGAGGGTAGGGATGAAAAGATGAAAATTTGAAGTTTAAAATATTTTTTTAAAGGGGTAGGGGGTGGGGTGAGTGAGTGGGGGATTCGAGGGTTGGGGTGAAAAATATTAAAATTTGAAGTTGCTTTTTTTTTAAAAAAAAATATAATATCAATTTTTTTGGGGTTAGGGGTGGGGGTGGTGGTCGAGGGTACGGGTGAAAAAATGAAAATTTTAAGGTGATAGTATTTTTTTAAAAATTAACTTAAATTCTTTTTAGGGGTGGGGGAGTGTAACATTTCAAAAATTCAAGGCGTGTCGTAAATCCTAACATAGGTGTCATGAGGTCTAAGTATTGTTTTTTTAAAATCCATTCTAATAAATTTAGGTCATTTAGGAAGTTTAAGAACCAAACCGGCCAAGAACGTCCATGATGTTCGGAAGTTGGTTCAAAGGGGTACTAGTATGCCTTAGCCTATTTGACTAGCTTTTAGTAGCCGGAAATGTATGAAAATTGGCAAAAAGGTAGATAATAGGTGTTTGAGTTGTTTCATGGTCGAAACACCCGGTTACGACTCCCCAAGGACCAACCAAGGGCCTTGAGGAGGACCCTTGCAGTTTGAAGCAACACTGCCTGCGCAGTGTGTATCAACAAGGTTGGAAACGGTTCGTGTGTGGAATGACGGCGCATAGGTGCTACCTTTGTACCACACTTAGACAAAATTAGGAAGACTTTCACCTTCACAATCTCTGAACTCATCAACGGAGTGCAGGTCGGAGGGGGTTGGTCCGTAGACTCACAAACGGCCCGTCGGCGGGGTTCCGTCTGCACATTCTAGTGTTAAGTCATTTAATTCATTAAGTGGTTTAGGGGTTCGTTAGAGATTAAGGGGATACCAATTTACTAACTTAAACTCTCATATAAAGGCCCCAACCCCAATTAATCTAATTACGACTCTCAATACAAACTATCTTCCTTCTCTCTTCTTGCTCTCTCTACTTGAACTCACCATTGAAGACTAGCAAGGATAAGGGTTTGGGGGATGTAAAGGTATGAATTCACCATAAATTGTTATCAAATGTTAAGGTATGTGGTCTAATTCACCTTTGAGACTCTTTCCTCAAAGGGTTCCTTCAAAATGGATTTCAAAAGTTGAGTTTTCTTATGGGTTTCATCCAATTACGAAATTAAGGTTAGGAATTTAGTTGTTAAAGGTTTCTTTATGTTATATTGAGTATATTAACATGTATTTTAACTTAATTGCGATAACATTTGATGGTTTGGTATAAATTGAAGAACATGAACCTCAACCCTAACCCTAGATTGTGGTCTTGACCTATATTGTATTGTGATCATTCAATTGACTTGGTTTTTGATTATATTACTATACTATGGTGTTATTATGAATAAATTAAGATGAATTATATGTCTATCATGCTAGTTCTTGAGATGTGATTTAGGTTATGGAGTATATTGTGAAATTGGCCTACATATAATGTCTTAAGCTATAGTTTAGTGTTGAATTGTGTTATAGAGATGCAATTGGACTTTTTATCTAATTAGTTATCATCGTGTAATGATTTTTCTCCCCTAATTGGGTTGAGTTATTGGTTTATGGTAAGAGGGTTGATGATAAGACCTTGGTGGTGAACTATGAGGAAGACTTGGTAAGTCTTAGAATCTCTATATTTACTTCCAGTTGTGATTAATTATGGTTAAGTCATGATATTGTATTGGAGTATGCCTTGTATTAGGATTGATAGGGTTGTATGATGTTGAATTGAAATGTCTTGATTATGGTTGTGAGGTTGTGACGATGTAAACGTTATAAGGGTGGTGATGTATACCAATGTGTCTTATTATGAAATGCTATGTAATATGTTAACCTCACCTTATTGAATTGTGATGAAAGGACTTGCACTCATACCATTCTTATTGATCTATTGATGATTATGATTATAAAAGGGTTAGACCCTATGACCTAAACTAAGCTATGATTGATAATTAAATGCTTGAAGACATTTCAAAAAGGGACTCTAGCTTAACACCGAGTGAACTAGATTGAGGAGTGTCCCTTTCAACATAGGGAAGGTAGAACACTAAATTAATCTAGAGATTGGAGACTATAATGCATGGTGCATAAAGAGGGTCCCAACTATACCTCCTAGTTCTTGAACTATGTTGCCCCCATACGAATGCTAGCTATTGGATCCACGTAGTTCCTATGTTTCATATTTTGGAACTACCTTGGCAAGTAGTTCACCTTCTTTTTCGGTGTAGGGTCTTACGACACCGGATTCCACACTAGCTCATATGGTGTATGTGGGTTAGGGAAAGATGTTTCCAAAAAGGTAAAATGAATTAAAGGACTTGAACTCTAACTAGGATAACCTAAGGGGTGTAGCTTAGTCTAGGTAGGGGTATAGAACTCTACCTATGCACTAGTTAGCCTTGAGGGGAGTCTTAGAAGGATTTTCTTATATGTGTTTATGTTATAATGATATATGATATATGTACATGATGAGCTTGCACATTGTTGATACTATATATTGATTAGTTCTCTTATGAATATGTGTTATGTTATATTGTTAAGATAAGGTGAAATGTATATATAATTGATATTTTCTGTGAAGTTGGACATTCGTTATGGTTTCTTGTTGAGGTCACTTGATTGAGTAGGATTATGGGGCTTTGCTTGGTCATTGCACTTTTTGACTTGATAAGGATTCATAAGTAGTTGTCTTGCTTTAATTAATGTGCTTCACCCTTAACCATATTTGTGATGTTATTCCTTTATGGTAGGGTTGTAGTAAATTATGGGTTCAAGTATGCTGGGATACATATTACTTGTTTGAGTTAGTAAGCATGATATGTTGATTGGTATCACTTGCTTGGTTATGCATGAGACCTTTAAACTTGTAAAGTGGCATGTTTTGACTAAAAGTCCTTTTTTAGCATGTTTTGTCAATATATGTGCATATGGTCTCATACTTAGTACATGTGGAGTACTAACTCCATTTTCTTCCCTTTTCCCCAACATTTTAGGTTCCGATCGTTGAAGATTTTTGAAGGCGACATTGTTGAAAGCTTGGATTCTTCATTTCATCCAAGTAGGGTAGGTCCTCAACTTCTGAGGGCAATGCCACTATCTAGCTTATGAACTTTTTATGAGCTTAAAGACTCTTTCATTTCTTTCCTTTTCCATTGAGTATTATAATTTTGTATGACCTATATTTGGTCTTGTTGGATTGATGTAAGGGTTATGCCCACATTTTATATACTCTGAATCGATGGTTATGATATGAGATGACTTTTATGACTATGATATTTTCTATATAATGATGTTCAATAAAAGTAGAAGGCTATGAGTCCTTCCTATACGAAGGGTCTATGTATACTCGACACAACTTTATTATGTGTATGTAGTGGTCTATGTAAACCTCCAAGCAGATGTAATGAAATTTTTTAAATTTTTCCGCATTTCAACCTATGAATGAAATGACATGAGACTAAGAGGCTAGTCTTAGTATTTAAAGAGGACGACGACGCCGGTTACGTCTAGTGGGTAAACCCGAATGTGACATTTGGCTTTTAGGGGTGGGTGGATTGGAGGCTGGCAGGGGGTGGGTTGGGGGCAGGTAGGGTGGGGTGGGTAGGGGAAGGTTGGAAGAGAGTTTTGGAAAATGTCTTCTTTATGTTTTAAAGGGAAGTCATTTTCCTTAAACTTGTGGAAAATGAGTTTATTTGGAAAACACATTCCAAAACATTTGATCCGACCAAACATTAGTAAATTGGAAAATATTTTTTGGAAAATATTTTCTTTCATACCAAACATACCTTTGGTCCCACTAATCATGCTAATTTGTTTGCAACAAATTTTCAATTGACAAAAAATAAATTACAATAAAAAAATATGAAGAAACCTAATTTTATTCATCAAGATAGTGCAGGTGCAATTTGGTTCGTCCCATGATTCTACTCTACTAAGGTTTCTCCATGATTCAAGGGCCGTTAGTGTATATTTCTCGAACTAGGATAATTTAATTTGACCTTTATATGAAAATTTCATGAATTTGCGAATATTCGAGATGCTTTTTAATGGAATTTAATACCATTTATATAGGCATAGTCCAGGATTTAGTGAGAGTTGTCATAAAAAATTTCCAATTGAAACTGAACGCACATTCTGTAGTCCAATTCCTTTTGAATGCCTCTTGTGGATTCCAGAAAATTTTAATGTCTACAAATTCCCCCTAGCATAAGGCTTGTCGGAGTGTAGACTCGATGAAATCAAAGACAAGGCTTGAAGTACTCATTTTTTCACCTTTGCAGCTTCAATTTTTCATATTTTATTTATGAGAGAAGAGATAAAGGGCACATTTAGTCCCACTAGGCGTGCCAATTCGTTTGCAACAAATTTTAAAGTAGCAAAAAAATGAAATTACAATCACAAATAAATATGAAGAATAAAATTTTCTTCATTAAGATAGTGCGGGTACAATTCTGTTTTTCCCTTTATTCTATTCTCCAAAGATTTATCATTGATTTGGGGGCAGTTAGTGGAGTTTTTCTAGAGTTACATGATTTAATTTGACCTTTGTATCAATATACCATGAAATTACAGAATATTCAAGATGTCTTTTAAGGGAATTTCAATACCCTTTCTATAGGCATTAACTAGTGTTTAGCTTTGAGTTACCTCTAATATTCAAATTGAAAACTGAACATACCTTCTAGAGTCCCGATTGGAATTCAAGATGTCTTGTAGAGTTTCACAACATTTCAATGTCTACTAATGACTTGTGCTTCAAATCTTGCAGAAATGTAGACTCGATGAAACTCAAAGACGAGGATTGAAATACTAATTTTTGCACCTTTGCAACTTCCGATTATAAAATGTGGTACATGAGAGAAGAGATGAAGACCCACAGGGCGCGCTAATTTGTTTGCAAAAAATTTTAAAGTAACATAAATAAATTATAATCCCCCCCCCAAAAAAAATATGAAAAAAAATAATTTTATTAATCAAGATAGTGTGGGTACAATTCTGCTCATTCTTTGATTCTACTCTCCTATGATTTATCCATAATTGGAGGATCGTTAGTGGCGTATTTCTCAAAGTAGAATGATTTAATTTGACATCTATATGAATATCCCATGAATTTGAGGAATATTTGAGATGCCTTTTTAGGGTATTTAGTATCCTTATATAAGCATAAACTAGGATTTAGGGTTTAGTATCCTCAAAGAATACTAATTGAAAATAAACTTACCTTCTAGATGCATAAATCTAATTGAACACGTCTTGTAGATTCCCACAAAATTTCAATAATTATCAATTCCCCATCTTCAAGGCTTGTCGGATTGTAGACTTGATGAAACTGAAAGACGACACTTGACGTTCTCATTCTTTCACCTTTGAAGTTTTGGATTAATCACGCCTCTAGGATACTCCCATTACATAACACGAGACCTATGATCATGAGTGACCCCCATCTAACCATGTGTCTAGAATATCATAAACATATCCAAAGATAACAAAATAAACATTAACTATGCGCAACCTAAAACAGTGGCTATTTGAAATGGAGAGCAACCCAACTAATATGAATATATAAAACATACTAAGAGTTTAGTGATAACTGAAAGATAAACTAAATAATCCAAGCTAATTTTACTTTTATTTTTGTAAAAGCATCTAACTAAGTTGAGTTGCCTGGACATGTCCCCTAGAAAATTCTTACAAACTGAAACTGAAACATAACGAATGAAAGGATAACATTTCTATTGTCCTTGAAGTATGAGAATTCACCATAAAGATTTTGAATACAAATCAAGAACCCATCTAAGAGCGGCCTAAATTGTGAGTACTTGAACCTACAACCTGAAAGGTTGTAGCACATGGTCTGTGTCAGTACTTGAAATATAGTGAGAATGCATGATATAGATACAAAGTTGAACATATATATGTAAAGGCTGAACAAAACATAACTAAGAAAAGACATAACTCAGTAAGAATATAAGTACTTAAATATAACTAAAAAAATAAAGTGAATTCCATGACCAAGTGCTAATCATCAACAAGACATGCTAAATTGAATACTAAATTATATAATTAAAACTTGGTCAAATTCACTAAGAGTCAGACTGAAGGAATTTCTATTGACCGATGTAAAAACACATGAGCTAAACGTGGAGTTTGATGTACACCCTCTATTAAGAGAACCTAATATACGTTGCCAGGGGTATAAATGCATGAGTGGTGTGATCACTAAATCTAATGCCCAACAGAAGGAACTTATACTCCTATGGGGGCACGTAGTTTTAAGACACTGAGGGCATATGTAACCCTACTTTTACTCGGTGAAAGAAAAAGCCCCGAGTCTACCGCTAGGCGAAAACACAAGACCTAGAATCATAAGTGACCCCAAGCTAACCCTACTGGCATATCATAAGCATACTTAAAGATAACCGAATTAATAAAGTATTGTGCGGGAGTTCAAATCATACTAAATATGAAAGTTTGGGGAATACCCATTTTTATATGAATAAATATACTTCGAGTTTAATGACAACTGAAATGTCAAACTCCAAAGCTAAAACTTGATCTAACCATGTCTAAAATAAAGCCTCTAACTTACTAGAAATGTTACGCATGCCCCATATAAATCTACCGAAAACTGAAACTAAGACCTAAAGTATAAAGATAATCATGTCAATGGTTCTCAAAGAATAAGGACTCACCATTGAATTTGCTGAAATGGAGATTGGGGACTGATATATGCGTGATTATAATGCTGAGGACCTGAACCTAAGCTAGCATTTGGCCAAAGGTTTTCACATATACTTTGCAAATATTATTTTGGTGAAAATTGGATGAAATTTCACCTTGTGTTGGGCCATAGCATTTGGGAAACATATTTCACATTTTTTTTTGAAATATATGATTTATACACATAAAATTTAAAAACTATCAAAACTAACCGTAAGTTTGTATTACAATTTAATTGGATCTTCGTTGCAACAAATAACAAGTAGTGTCCATGACCCTAGAGCAATGTGATAGTTTGGAGTGAGTGAACCAAACATCATTCCATGTATCGTGAAGTAGACAAAAGACATGTCTTTGTTATGCTTAGGCGATTGTTCATCATTTTCATCAATAATTATATCATCACTTTCTTATTCACCGCATATTTAATCATTATTATGGTGTTCGCTAAAAAACTATGAATTACAATGCAAACACTCACTATAGAGGATATTTTTGTAAAATATAAAAGATTGGTGTAAAAATTTAATTTTTAAAAGATCCCAACTAATGAGATTTGACTCAAATACTAGAGAAAACTAGTATTTGGAAATTTGGGATATTTACCAAAAATATTCCCCAAATAATGATAGATCATATGGACAAACACTATTTTCCAAATATCTTCCTAAATATTACTTAAGAAATCTATGGCCAAACGGGTCCTAAATTAAGAGAAGATGTAGCGCAAAGTATGCGTTGTACTTGAAAGGTACTAGGCATAGATGATGGAATAACGCTGAACAATATAAAAAACTGAACAGAGCATATAACTAAGCAACAATATAATATAAGCTTGATACTAAACTGAAAATACTTAACATGAACTAACTGAATGCAACAACATGTTTATAATATGCTGAAATCGAATACTTAACTGTAACTAATAATCTGGTAAAGGCACTTTTGGGAGATACTAATTACCAACATAAAAATACATGATCTAAATGTGGATTCTGGTTTATACGCTCCATTAAGAGGACCCATTATTCCGTGCTAGAGTTGTTGAGGAATGAATCGTGTAACACCTCTAAAAAAATTAGGTGAAGCTAGAGATTAACATGTGTGTAATGAGGTTATAAGGTCTTAAAATGTTTAATAATAGTTTTTAGAGGCAGTGTGTTAATTTTGGAAGAGTTTGGAGGTCAAACGTCCAAGGCGTTCAGAAGTTATCCTTGAGACGTGCTTGTGTGTTCTAGTGTGACCTTGCATGTTTTACGTGTTCATTTTGGTTCAAACTGATAAAAGATGTTATTACCATCTATACGAGTGTATATGGGTTGGAAACGTCTGGGCACGAATCCACAAGGAACACCTCAGATACCTTGAGGAGGACCCAAACTTGGGATTGAGACTGCCTAAAACAGTCCCAATTGAAGAACGCAGTCGACGCCCGTTGTTCCACACTCCCCATAAATTGGAGATATTGCTCCGCACTTAGGTGTGGGATATCAATACCCCATTTTCAGAGTCTTTGAATTAAGGTATGGAGTGGCAACACAACCCGTTGTTTAATCTAAGGGTCGTCGTTTTGTCTGTCGATCGACACCTGCAAGTTTTTTGCAAGTGTCTCGGCCAAGGCAAGGGTGTTTTGGGAATTTCACCTAGGATTGTAAAAATAAAATGGGTTGTTAATTAGGTCTCTTTGGGTATTTTAAGTGACTTTATAATTCTAGAACCCCATGTTAAGTTCATTCTTCAAATCAAAATCCAAAGACCCCAAATAGAATTCTCTAGAACTCAATTGGACCTTGAATCAAGGTGGTAGCTTGGAGATTGATTTCTCCATAAATTCTTCACCCTTTTCGTGGATTTTCATCAATCAAGGTATGGTGTTCATCCTTGAATCTTCTCTCTTCAAGGGGCCAAACTTCAAAAGGCTTTTCTAAGACTTCTCAAAATATATAATTTCTATTTTTATATCTAGCCATGGGTTCTTGCTTAAAATTATTTGAATAAATGATTTATGGTATAATTGATGTTAATTCAATAATTTTTGACAAAAATTCCTATGAACCCATGCAAATCATTAAATCCTAATTTTGACTATGTTATGGATGATTTTATCATGTCTCTATTGCATTGAATTCTTACGTAGATTGTATTGGGCTATTCTAATATGTATGAATTATGATAGAACTGTATATATGCTTTGTTAATTTGATGAATTCCATATTCTATCATGTTGAATCATTGCATTTGTTGAGTATTGGTTTTGATTGGTGTGTATGTCTATTGGTAAGAGCCTTTGAGAATTTAATTGGTTGGATTGGCTAAGGATTGGAGATGTTGATGATGGAGTGGTGATATGTTTACCTAACCTCTTATATATTATGAGTAGTATTAAATGTGTTGATTGGTATGATCCACTTATGGTGGAGGTGTTTATGTGCTATAAATGTGAAGAATGTGGCCTTGCCGGCATTACTTTATGAATTGTGAAGTTATCTTTTAATATAGCTTGTATAGGTGATCATTGTGAAGTCTTATGTGGTACATGTGCATGAATAAACTGAAAGCATATTTATTCCTAATTGGTTATAGGTGATCATGATATACTTGCATGTGCATGAATGAACTGAAAGCATATTTATTCCTAATTGGATATAGGTGATCATTATATACTTGGATGATATCCTTATGTGTTTATACTTGATGTTGAAGTATGATTTTTCCTACTTGACTATATGAGACTTTTGATTGATTATTTTGATGTTTTTATAGGAATGAATAGGGTGACTTGTAGTAGACTTAGTTGTCCTTATGTGCTACTTGAATGTGATTGTACATGTGATAAGATGATGATGAAGTGTCTTGATTTGGTAGACCTATGTCCCTCTACTTGATACATGAAGAATATGAATATGAATCCTTGACTTATTGGCATTCCTAGTGGACCATAAATGGTGAGGTGTATTATGATTTTGTTATGACTACTATATAGTACCTCTTCATATGCCCTTGTGATTGAATTACTCTATGACAGCTAAGGCTAGCACTTAGTGAGTATGCTTGGAGAGTGACTCTACTTAAGTTGATACTAGAGTATAAAGAATCCCTTGATATTCCTTAACCATGTTCCTACATGGGATGTGTCCTAGTTATACCCTTGACAAGTACAACATCCTCCATCGGAGTAGGGTAGACTTTGGATTCCATGCCTAGCTAGTATGGTCTATGTCGCTTAATGCTATTCTCATCATGTGGGATAAATTCTATTGTTGGATAAGTTCTATAACGTTTAGGTAGTGAAATGTGACGCTATCTAGACATGAAACGAGTAGGCTTTGAATATGTTAGTGTGTAGGTTCCCTAGCTCATTTCCAATACCATTATGTGAAGTCCTTAATTGTTGAATGGCTCTTTAATGACGTGATGAACATAGTTGACTTAAGTTACTGTAGGTGAATAAAAAAATACTTATCTTGAGTAGCTTTGAGGATTGCTTAGGTAGGCTTAAAGATGGTGTATAGGCGGTCTCTTCATGTCTCACTTAGGTGAGTCTTAGAGTAATTCTAGGTAGGGAGTTAATGGATAAAATAGGAATAATCTTTCTTTAGGTAGTCTTAAGGATCACTTGGGTGTATGTGAAGGAGTTGTATGGGAGGCCGCTTCTTATCTTACTCAAGGTGGTTTTAGGATAACCTTGGTAGGAGACTTATATGCTTATATGGTTTGAAGTAAAGTTTATGCTATAGTTTGGAATGCGACTTATATGTGTATATGTTGACTTGAAGTGGTTCTTATCCTTATGTTATGAGGTTTTCTTTAAAAAGAGCATGAAAGAATACTTTAATGCAAATTGTTCTTTTAGTATGATTTTATTGCATTAAACCATACTTAGTGAACTCTAGTGTACTAATTCCATATATTTTCTCTTATCTATAAAGGTGTAGGTGGCAATTAAGAAGAGTCATTGAAGTGAAGCTTGGATATTAGCATTCATTCAAGCAAGTTGGGGATGTCCTCATTGATTCGAGGACACAGTCATGGGTTTTCTTGTTAAAGACATTATATTAGACTCTATTATATCTATTTTTTTGATGTACGGGCCGTGACCCAAGATATTCATGTGTCTAAGACTAAGACAACGAGACTTAGTGTTTCCTATGTTTTCTATAAAGATGATTTTGGAACAATGTTTCTCTGTTGTGAAAATTTTTAATTTTGCATTACTTTTCATATATATATATATATATATATATGTCGAATAAACCATGTGGTGATTTGGGAATACCATTTCTTCAAGGGTATACTCTCGGGTCGTGACAAGTCGCATGATTAGTAAATTGATGCACACAAAGGGGGCTTATAAACTTATGAGGGGATGCAAATCTTTGACTTGAGGGTGACTTACCCAAGTTCAACTCAATATAAAGCCTACTACCAACTTAATATATGAAATTCTTAGCATAAATGAGTAAATTGGATAGCTTAATAATATAACATGAAAAGTTGAAAATGCAACTTTTATATCATACAATGAAACATTTGAAAACTAAGGCATGTATGTCTGTTTATTTACCTTAGCAAATGTAATTCATGAACTAAAAGAACTACATAACAAGGGTTTTGAGTTTATGCATGCAAAGCATTAATACCACATGATAATCTGATTAGGAGCATTAAAATAACTAATTCACAATAATCTGTTGAAATTCCAGAAACCCTAGGTCTTAATAATGTGGAGGGAGTAAAGAATCATTCTAGGGACGCTATGGGTGGAAGGAACCCACTAGCGAATCCCACATACCTTGTGACAATATTAAGAGATAAATCTTTAAATCTCGGGGATGAGACTGAAAAAATCTTGATGTGTATTCTTGAGTAATACTGGCTCTTCTTTCTCCCTCATTTTCTCTAAGGTTCAATGATTTTTGTGAATGATTTATTAGGGTAAGATACAATTAGTGTCTAGGCAAAAATTGACAAAAACTCCGTAGTTTAGGGGTCCAACGTATAGGTAAGATATCCAACGGCTGCTGACTTGAAGGCTAATGAAACCAACCTACGGGCTGACTGATGGTCCGTGGACTAACACACGCTCTTTCATTTGAAGTGTCGACTGGAGTTTAGAGGGGCTGAACTTCGATTCTAATCTATGGACCACGAATAAGGCGAGTGGTCTGACCTATGGTCCATGCGTCTGGTCGTGAGTTGACACCTATATTTCGTCCTAAGCTGTTTCTTGGGAGGGATTCGATGGGCGCCACCACGGTCCGTCGTTATAAAGACGACACCAGAAGGGAACCTTGGTCTTACATGTGGGCCTTATGGACTGTATCTGGCTACCTCGAGTGCCAGTACGACACATGAGGTGGTCCACGACCCATGAAGGGTCCCTTGGTCCACCTCTATTTGAATGGCTAACTCCACAAGGAAGTCAACATGGTCTCTAAACCCTGTCATGGTTCAATGGTTCTGTAATTTGCTTCTGTATTTTTTATGTCTGGGTTTCGAAGTGTTACAATATCACACCCTCGGGAGAAGTCGTCCTCAAAAAAAGACTAAGGTAGATAAATATGGAGGTAAAGAGCTTCAAACCCTAGCACTAAGTACTAGAAACCGATTTTTGATTGAACTAAGTTCCTTGAACATGCAAATACAATGAAAATGCAAGTAGAAACTGAAGGATCATGAAACTATGCATGAATGACTAAAAACCTAAAAAATTACTATTACCTCAAGCTAGAATAAAATCGGAAGGAAAGAGATGAGGATACTTGGCCTTCATGACTGCTTCTGTTTCCCATGTAGATCCCTTTATGGACTGACCTGTCCACAAAACATTACGTGAAGCCACTTCTTTATTTCTCAACGTTCGAACTTGAAGATCAAGAATCTCAACTGGTACCTCTTCATAAGTAAGACTATCTTTCGCAGCCACACTTACTAAAGGTACAATATATGCTATATTACCTACACACTTCTAAAACAACGAAATCTGAATGACCGGATGCATTGCAGAAGTATTGCTGGAAACTCTAACTCATAAGAAACTTCACCATTTAATTTGAATATGTTTTAAGGGCCCACATAGATTCCCTTTGTTTCCAAATATCATCACCTCCTTCATAGATGATATTTTTTAGAAACACCCATTCATCAACTCGGAACTCCAAGTCCCTTCTCTTTGCATTTGCATAGGATTTCTGGCGACTCTGGATTTTATTAAGTATATACGCCCATACAATGACTCATAAGGGCCTATTCGAATGTTTGAATAGTAGTTATTATTATAGGCGAATTTTATAAGAAGAAGGTAATTGTGACAACTACGCTTGAAATTGATCACACAAGTTCTCAGCATTTCTCCTATATGTAAATGGTACGTTCTGCCTGACCATTCAGATGTGGATGAAATGATGTGCTAAGATTAACGTCGATACCAAGACCTTTATGAATAGACTTCTAGATATGAGAGGTAAACTGAGGAACTCTATTTGGGATGATTGACAAAGAAACCCCATGAAAACTGACTATCTCATTAATGTAATGCTTAGTGTAGTCCTCCGCCTATTCTATAGGTAATACAACCGAAAAGTCGCAGACTTAGTATCTCCATCAACTATAACCCAAATGGATTCATATTGTCGACGAGTACGAGGGAAACCTGTAATGAAGTCCATGTTGATCACTTCACACATCCAAGGAGGAATTTTTATCTCTTGACTCATACCTCATGGTTTTTGATGTTCTAACTTTACTTGCTGACATTTAGGGCACTTATCAAAAGAATCCTCTTTATCCCTTTTCATACCATTCCACAGCTTCCCATAAATGACGCTACATCTTAGTGGCGGAGGAATAGAATACCTGTAGTTATGGTCTTCCGCAAGAAACTATTGTCTCAACTCACCCACCTTATGAGTACATAATCGACCTTTATAGAGAAGCACACCATCTCTCTCTTGGGAGAAAACCTCAACTCTCATCTGATTGAGTGCACCCCTTAGTTTAAGAAACATAGGATCAATTTTTGATTTTCTGAGCCTCCACTGCCAATGAAGATTCTGACCCATTTGAACGATTACAACACCATGTGATATGCTCATAAGGCGAATTCCCAAGTGAGCAAGCCTTTGATCCTTCGCTACTTCTTTCTTTTCTTCCTTAATATGTGCTATACTATCCATAAAAAAGTCTACAAAGAGCATCGACTACTACATTGGCCTTACCATGATGATAAAACACATTTATTTTAAAATGCTAGAGGAACTAAATCCATTTCCGCAGGAGAAGATTCAACTCTTTCTAGGTGAACAAATATTGAAGGCTCGTATGGTCTGTGAACACATCTACATGAACACTATACAAGTAATGTCTCCAAATATTAAGTGCAAAAACCATTGCTTGTTTCTCTATGTCATGAGTCGGATAAGTATTTTTATACACCTTAAGAAGTCTAGAAGCATAAGTTATAAGCTTACCTCGCTACATCAACACACCATCTAGGTCGACTGTAGATGCATCACAATATATTATATAACCGTATGAACCATCTAGTATAGTGAAATTTGGAGTTGTAGTCGACCTAATTTTTCAGTTCTGTGAATATTTTAGCGTAATCATATGACCATTGAAACTTATTCTTTTTCTTAGTTAACTTAGTCAATGGAAAGGGTAATGGATAAACATCGTTTCATAAACCTTGTGTAAGAACCATCCACACCTAAGAAACTTATGAAATTTGTAGGATAGGTACGTTGGGAAATTGTTTCATGTTTTTACTTTCATAGAATCTACTAGGATCCCTTCGCTAGACACAATATGCCCAAGGAAAGCAACGTATTGCAACAAAAAATCGCATTCGCTAAACATAGCAAATAAATGACGATCTTTTAGAGTTAGTAGGAGAATACTCAAACAATTCCCATGATCTTCCTCATTCCTAGTGTAATGAGCATATCATCAATAAAGACGATAACTAATAAGTACATATACTTCTTGAACCATCTGCTTATCAAATCCATGAAAGATACTTAACTATTGTTTAGTCCAAATGACATAAGTACAAATTCGTAATGATCATTCAAAATTCTGAATTCATTTTGGATATCAATATCTCAGACTTTATAACCGGACTTGAGGTTTATCTTTAACAAATGACTAGCACACTGAAGTTTGTAAAACAAGTCATCAATCATGCGAATTTGATACCTTTTTATAGATTATGACTTTGTTCAACTGCTTATTGTCAATGCATATCCTAAGAGCACCATCTTTCTTTTTCACATACAACATTGGCTCACCCCATAGGAAAATACTAGATTCATGAGGACCTTATCTAGAAAGTCTTTCAACTGCTCTTTCAATTCCATAAGATCAGTTTGAGCCATTCTATAAAGAGGAATATAATTAGGTTGGGATTCTGGAAAGATATAAATTTTGAAGTTGATTAACCATTTGGGAGGAAGTCCAGTAAGATGTTTTCGAAACAGTTCTGGACACACATTAATTAGTGGAATTGACTCAACAGTTAGGGTTTCAAATCTTAAATTGTTAACCTAAAATAAATTATAGAGATAACCCTTAGAGATTGTGTTTCTGTACTTATGTTAAGAAATGAATCGACCCATAGGCTCCAAGATACTACCCTCCCATTCTAAGATTGGTTCATTTATAAATTGAAAACCAGCATTCCTAGTTCTATGATCGACTGAGGCTTAAAAAGAAAATAAACAAATCATGCTTAGAATGAAATCAAAGACTACCATTTCTAACTCTATAAAGTCTGTTGAGGTGACTTTTTGAGAGTCTTTGATAGGGAAACTTCTATACACCCGTCTAGATATAATTTGGTCATCGACTAGGGTAGAGATTAAGAAGGGTTATAAGATGGTTCCTGAGCTAATATAAAAGTTTACTGCTATATAAAGAGTAACAAAAGACAATGTATCCCGCAGATCTAAAAATACATAAACATCTAACTAATATAGCCATAACGTACCAGTGACAACGTTAGAAGAATCTTCATGGTACTAGAGTACTTGGATACCATACGAGTACTTGGAGAGCATACAACATGTTCTGGTACTGACCTCCACCTTTACCATATGAATCTCCCTATAGATTTGGGCGACCAGCTGGTGCTGCTGGAGATGTAGACTGAACCCTATGGAAGAAGGGAAATACTTGAACATATGACAAACTAACCACAGCCAAAGCACCCTTCCTTTATTGAAAAAGACTCACTGGATTATTCTTACTACACTTTGGACAAGTAGGGTATGTCTTATTACCTGAAGCACTCTTTTAAGAATTAGAGCCTGATGCCCTACCTTTTTGATCCTATCAAAACTTGGGGATGTAGTAATAGATTATAAATGTGTTGTTGATGTAGATCTCTACTGAAACTCTGAGCGATTCTCGTTGTCTTACTTCTGTAATGAGCATTCATAGTGATATCATAAAGCTGGTTTCCCCCTTAGCCTTCCCTTGAAATAGTTCCTCTAAATGCAGCTCTATCGGGTGGAGCAACATAAGAATACTGGGCTCTATTTACCCATTACTGTTATCCTGCTTGTTCTTACAGAACTCTCTCATAAAAGGATTGTTCTTGCCACAATCAGTACATACAATGGAAACATCATGAAACATGCATGAGTGGTTCCTTCCAGACATAGGACATGTAAGATGCTTACTAACCCCTTATGCCATACTAACTTGAGAATAGGCAGGGTTAGATTTGAAATTCTAACTAATATACTCACCTTTGTTTGTTGGTGCAGTTGGAAAGAAGACCAGTTGGTATTACTCTTTTGCTGCCCAGAGTCATTACCTAATGTCTTAACTCTACTGTACTTACACTCTTCCCTGTCCCTCAACTTTTCCTCCACAACTTGTTGCACATATCTCATTGGCCTTTCTATGCACATATCACATATTAGCATGTCTACCTTACTTTCCTTATTAGAAAGATGAGGCAACCCAACAAAAAATAAACTCATCCTTCTCCTTATGTCGTTAACCATCGGTTTGCTTCTCTTAGATCAAGAGGAAAGAAACGTCCCATTAAAGCACTCTTTGAAATAGTCCAACTCACAATCCATTACGCGCAAGCACTGATTAGAAAGAAATTGTATAGCAATGAAGTGTATCGCAAGAATATGAAAGAAGTGAGATAGTTACATAATGTTGGAGACTCCTAATTATAGATGTAGCGCGCTTCATATCAATAACTAGGGATCTACAGACATAAATTTATAGACTAGTAGGACTCTTGAACTCTCTGCTCGAATACAAAGTTTGTCATGCCTGAGCCTACACCCTAGCGAGGCTAGCACTCGAGAACCATTGTTATAACTAATAAAACCCTTGGCATAGCTTAGTTACTCAAAGGAAGACAATAAGAATTAAAAAAAGAATTCAAATGCAATAGAACTCAACTATATCAAGCTAAACTCACAATATATTAGAAATAAAGATTTCACTCAGCCAAAGTGGCAACTAAAATCTTAACATAACCCAACAACAAGATAATGGAGAATGAACTAACATTTGATAGTCTATTTATGCAGCCTCTAGAAAAATGAGATGGATATAGGAACAAGACCCATGACAACCTAATGAAGTAAAATGATAAAATAATGAAAAGGGGGATCCTCTAGAAGCAAGGAGGATCATAAACAAATTTGAAAATCAACTAGATCAACAATGCACTGGATGCTGATTTGTGTTACTTGTGCCTGCATCATAAGAAAATGTAGGTCAAATGGAAATAGCACATTAAATCTACGAGTATGTGAGAGGAAGTATAAAACAAGACATAAGCTTTAAAGGAACCGAATAACATACTTGGCTGAACTCAACTCAAACTTAACTGAACTCATTTCAATATAACGCAATATAAAACAAATAACATATAATGAAAAGTTGTTTAAAGATTTTATGTCAACTATGTGTATTTGAAAATGCAATAATACTCTCTATGTATGCAAAGATAACATTATAACTCTGAAATGCATGTAAAAAACAATTGAACTATTTATATGAGAATATAAATACTTTTGTGGAAGTTTCTCTAACTAACCAGAATCATATAAGACTTATTGTGATTGTATAGCGTTTTCCTCACGCTTCCAGGGCTTTCCTATAACTTTACAAGGGTATTGAAGCTAAATTACTAAGTCGATTCACTAATCTTCGCTAAAAAAACACTAAGGAATCATCTAAAAAATATGACCCTTTTTTTTACCCACACTTCCAGGGCCTTTCTTTTTCTACCCAAGCTAAACTACTAAGTGAATCCTCTACTTCTCCTCACATTTCTAGGGCCTTCCTTATTCGTTTTCTAAAACTTAATTCTCCTAAATTTGATTTTTTTTTCTCCAGTTTTCTTTATATTCAGATACCCAACATATGAACACATGAATCTAATCAAACAAGAATCTAAAATTGACCTTGAACAATCAAGAACTCCTCAATCTCTTCCCAAATTCAAGAACGAATGTAAATTAAAGAACATACATCAAGAAATATTTAAACTTTCAACTTTTAGGAAGAATTCACGCTTAATTAAACATGTTTGGCGCGTGGGTGAACAAACCCAATGTTGTGTGAACTTACATACCTCGTATAGATCACCCCTTGATGAAATACAAAAAAGATTCTGGAAGAATTGACGATTCTTTCTTCTTCTCCTCATTTATCATTTTTTCTCTTCTCTAGAACCCAAACGCAATATCATAAAAATGTAAAGTGAACCTATTAGTTTAGACCCCAATAAATTAAAAAAAATGAACTTAAGATACGGGGTATGAGAAAAAGACCATAATGCTCTTCTAAGATCCGAATTTTTCCTTATTTGAACATCAAAACTTCAAATATGCATATCTCACTCATACGAACTCGAAATTATGCAAACTTGAAAAAGACTATTTAAAGATATTTCCTACGATTTTTGGAACACAACTAAGTTATTTTGACATGGAGTAGTGTTCATTTAAAGTTGACCAAAAACCCAACATAACATACTTGAATAAATTTTCGAGATTTTTATAATCTTTCCAAAAAAAAAGACTATTTCAAAATTTTAACTTCTTTCTAGTTCACTCTAATAACGAAGTGTTACACTTATATACACACTTATGCCTGAGTATGATTTGATATCAAAAGTCTTCTCACAATATGATTATTCTAAGGTTGAATTGCATTCTCACTAATGAAATAATATGTAGACACGGATGTGAAAGGTTATTCTCAAGAAGTATCTAATGAGCTATCTTATGAAGTATGTTTGGTTGGGTGTAAAGATATTATTCCATAAATATTAACTTAATTCAAGACTTAATATGTATTCCATGGGAATTAATGCTTATCCCTGATTGGATATTAAATATGAGATGGAAGCTTTTATGCTAGTTCAGTCTGGCTTCCCAATGGGACCTTTTACACTAGTTGAGTCCGCGTTCGCAGAGTAGTCACATGATATTGAAACCTTCTACCTTAGTTGAGTCCGGGTTTTCAGTAGCTATCACATTATCCCATAAACTATGTGCCCCCATATGTTATTTAGAAAGTAGATCCACATAATCTAAGAGTATGGTTTTACCTTAGTCAAGTAGGACAACCATTTTTGGTCTGGGTAACACCGGATTCCATGTTAAGCTCACATGATCAATGCCAGTTAATGATCATTCTCCATTTTGGAATATGAACTAAAATATGAATTATGAAGTATGGTTACTCAAGAAGCTTTACTTAGCATGGGTGAGATTTATGGGGTCTTATTCATGCATAGCACAAGTATGTTTTGAGGGTATTTATAATATGTTTCTTTTATATCATCGATGTAATGAGTATGTTTATGACTTATGTTTTTCCACATTCTTCATAATGATGTTTTAACGTAGTAAATTGCATGCATTCAAATGAAATTTCATTTTTAGCATGTTTTAAAGGTTCTTATTCATGGCTATCCTACTTCATGCATTTTTTGACTAACGATTGCTTTTCCTATATTTTCCAAAAGTGTATGGTCCATTATTCAAGGTGATCATCGTTGTTGTTGGTGATTGTATTTTCCTATTCTCCTATCTTTTTAGAGAGTCATCGTGATTTTAAGATGGATATAATCTCATTGTATATCATTTCTTTTATTTCCTTTTTGGACTATGTTGTACGAATGTGTCCCTTTCTCATTTCGTATGTCCTAATAATTTGCAATATTGAGACAGGTCTATAGTTACACTTTTCTTTTTAAAATTTAATATTTGAAATGTGTGTTTAATCTTTATTGTTTTATTCTTATGTTATGACATGCTAAGTGTCTTACATGGAGCCGTTTGGGGTTCTATGTGTCTCGTTACATTTAGGGGATAATCCTGGGTAGTGACAAACTTGGTAATCAGAGCATGAGGTTTAAAATGATTCTAGGATTATGTCTCATAACTCATGTGTTTTAGAGTCTTGTTCATGAATTTGAAGCGCACCACACTTATAAATGAGAGGCTGTAAAATGATTAAGAAATTTCTCTTTTTCCTTACTCGTAAGTCGTTTGATAGAATTTACTCTAATAGTCCCTCTTCCAATCCTTCTCTTGTGTCTTCAGGATATGAATACATGAAGGTCTAATGCTAGAAGGATGGAGGATGATGATATTAGTGAAGGAGCTCATCTACAAGCTCATCAAGCTCCGATTGATCCTTTATTTGGGCATGTGACCCATGTGGAGCTTAGGTCTACTATCCAAATATTAGCTCAAGATGTGACGGGACAAGTCAATAGACTAGAAGGAGAATTTACTTATGGAAAGGGGGAAGGGATAGAGGACGTTGTAGCTCCGGTGAATCCTAATGTGAATTCGGCTACTTCAAAGGTTTGGGATTTTTCTCGAATGAACCCTCCTGAATTTCATGGATCTAAAGTGGAAGATGAAAGGTTTATTGTTGAGGTGCATAAAGTTCTTTTGTCGTGTTGATATCTTATTAATAGAAGGTGCAGTTACATACCTACCAACTAAAAGATGTTGCTCAAGTATTGTATGATTTGTGGAAGGGTGAGAGACCCATAGGAGGATGCTCAAAAAACATGAATTATTAAAATCGATATTCGATATGTTCTTCCCCTAGAGAAGAGGGAGGCGAAGGTACATGTGCTCATCAAACTTCACCAAGGAAGTATAAATGTTAATGAAAATTCTCTAAAGTTCACCCAATTCTTCAAATATGCTCCAACTATGGTGCAGGAATCAAGGGCAAGGATGAGTAGGTTTCTTTCAAGTGTGTATGAATTCGTTGAAAAAGAGTGTCTTATAAAAATTCTCCTTCATGACATGTATATGTCAAGGATTCTGGTGTATGGTTAACAAATTGAGTATTAAAAAATCAAGGAAAATAATATAGATGTAATAAGACCTAGAACAGGTGATGGAAACTTCTCCAAAGCTAGGTCCGATTAAAATTGTTGACCAAGGTTTAGACAAAGGTTTTCTAAACAAGGTTCCTCTAATGCTTACCCAAAGGTCAACAAGAATAGGGTGTCTAACCCTAAGCCCAAAGGAGGTAATAGTAGTGGTTGTTATGATAATATGCCTAATTGTCCAAAGTGTGGAAGAAAGCCTAATGGTAAATTCCTAGTTGGCACGAATGGGTGTTTAAGTTATGGAAAGAGTGGCCACAAGAGTGCTCGGAGGAGATTTTATTTTAAAAATATTTCTTATTGATGTATATGCCTTATTAGATCTTGGTTCTACTATTTCCATTGTGAAACCTTATGTGGAAATAACGTTTTATATTCTCCCCAAAGTGTTATTAGAACCTTTTTCGGTCTCTACCCCGCTTGGTGATTTTTTTGTAGCTAAGAGGGTATATAGAAGATTTCATGTTTCCTTGTCCATAGAGTTACTCTTGTTCAGTTGGTAGATCTTGACATAATAGACTTTGATCTGTTTCTCGATATGGATTGGTTGCTTGCATGTTATTCCTCTATTATTTGTAGAACTCAGGTTGTTAAATTCTTATTTTCACATGAGTCTATGTTAGAGTTGAAGGGGGTTAATCTATGCCTAGAAATCAATTTGTGTCCTTCCTTAAGGATAGAAAGATGATCTCCAAAGGTTGATTTTATGATCTTATGAGGGTAGGGAAATGTGGATTCCAAAACCCCTTCTCTTGAGTTGGTTTGGATTATTAATGAGTTCCCAGAAGTATTCCCCGAGTATTTGCTCGGTTATCCTATTGAGAGGAAAATAGATTTTGGTATTGACCTTCTTTTGGATACGAAGCCTATTGATGCTTCAATATTGTGTATCATTTATATTTCGTGATCATCAATACTACCCTATAGTCTAAGTCTCTAAGAATCGAAGCTAGTAAAGTAACCAAACCAAGGGTTGGGGTCGTGTCCCAAGAGAGTGGTAGTGAATGTAGTAGCTACATAGAATTCCGTTCTAGATAGAGATAACTCAAGATATTTTCGAATATTTAAACAATACAAGTTTATTAGCTACACCGAAATTTCAAATATCAAGAAGGAGTTTTGTCATAAGTAGTAAAATTAGCAAAAACAAAGGATAATAAAGTATGAGAGAAAGTTCGTGGGGGTGTGACCGCAATATATGTTGACACAAACTAATGGGTGCATGCTTTTGATAAGAAAATTCGAAAGACAATCGTGATTATGCTATGCTTTAGGTAAAATTAAGTTCATTCTCAGGCTACTTACCTCATTTCAAATGGGTTCCTCTCGAACACCCATTCATCTAAACTAACAAGCCTACGTCTTACCCAGACCTGACCATTCTATAGAGGGTGCTTGGAAATGTCAACCCACTCCTTAGGACATCAGTCTAGTGGTCTTGGTTTCACGACCTCCCTCTCAGGAAAGACAAAAACACATGGTGGTGTTATATTTGCAACTACAAACTAATTAAATTAAACCATAACTACTAGGTAAAAGCACCATTAAAATACATGTAATCCTATCAGCAAGCAAGACCCAACAATAATATCGACACATATTTGCTAAACCACACCCCAAGAATAAGGGTTTTAGCCACACATCAAGCAATAATCAAATATACTTAAAATGATAAAGAATAAAGTGGGTATAAGAGATTAAACCTTTAAAATATCAAAGGAAGTTCAATGGAAAAAACCCACTTCCACTATTGGAAGAAGAACATCTTTCTTCAAGCTTCCTCAAAACCCTCTCCAAACTTGAGAGAGAACTTAATAACAAACTTTCTAAAATAATATATTAAGTGTCTAATGTTTCACTCTCAAAATCTTTCCGAAAAATCTTCTCTAAATAATAAAAGAGTTTAGTGTGTATATGCTTTAGATTTAGTGTTGGTCGATCCATTTGGCGTCTTTAGCCGTGAATTGTGGAGTTATTCAGCTATTCGACCTTTCTCTGCTTCGTGCTGTTTGTGCCTTGCCTTTATATCCATGCATGTTGTAACTTTGGGCGGAATAACTTTGCTTCACGGAACTATTTGGCGAAGCGCCAACTGCTTTTCTTTGTCGCCTTTTGATCCACTTCCTTCATGGCTCACTTATTGTAACAGAAGGCAGAACTCTGCTATACGGCATATCACCAAGTGTGCTTGGTGATGCGCACTTTGCATCTTCAGCTCTTTTCTTCTGTTTTGCTTTAGTTTTGTACCTAAGGGTCCATGGTCCTTCCAAATCCTCAAATACCTGAAACTTAGAAGTTTTTATCAGATATGAAGATCAAATACACAATCAGTGACACTATTTGTATTAAAATAATACCTTAGTTGAGTCAAATTTGATGACACATCAACACCCCTAACTTAAACTTTTTGCTTGTCCTCGATTAAAACTTAAGTTCAATAGTTGAACTAGGATGTCTCAAATAGTTCTCAACACAAGACTCAATCATGAATGTACACAACAAGAATGAAACTACTGATGCATTGCTCAATTGTAAACTCAAAAATTCAAGTTGTGACACAACATTACCAAAGATTCTTGAGCTGACAATACTTGTTACTAATGCAAGTTCAAGCTCAATAAAAAGATCTACATGCCCTCAACAAAGAATGATTCCATTTTCACACACCTAAATCTATCAATTTATGATCATGAATCTGATGCAACTCTCACACTCACAAAAATTAACACAATACATGTTTTCACCTATAGGTTTGCCTTTATTTTCTAATAGACCTCCAGCTCAGTTCACTAAAGATGAAAAAGGTCTTTCGAAGGCTTTTAACGGGGCTGAGTGCAAATGTATGGTCATTTGGTCTCAGTGAATTTTATTCAATGAGATGTTATTTCCTTAAGATAACCCTATCTTCCTTCCTCAATCCTTAGTCAAGTGATTATAAGTGATAGTTTATTTTCCTTCATGGATTTCTCTGAAACCCGATTTTTTTCATTTTGTGCTTTTACTTCACGACTTTTCTTTTCTTTTTCTTACTCATTTCTTTTCTCTTCTTTTTCTTCTCTTTTTTTTTGTATGAAGGCCTTCAAGTTTCTCTACAATACCATGGGTTTGCAAGACTTCTTTTGCACTTTTAAACTTCTTATTTTCCTTCTCAACACACCCCCAACTTAGACTTTTGGCTTATGTTGCCTATTACTTATATAACATCTCAAAAAGAATTATGGGTAGTGCATAAGATAAGGTTTAGGTTTCATCAACATTTTTCCAATTAATAGGTAAGGCTCAAAGGGTGTTCAAAAGAGTTTCACACACTCAGGGGTAGGCCACAAAAGAGATATATGTCAAAGTTGGCCCACACTCTTAAGAATTTCCTGTGATCATGTCAAGAGGATACCTTTCTAAATCAATTAGACTAACTGGGAAATTTCTAGGATTATTCATGCAATGTTCAAGAAAAGCTAATCACACAGGCAGTGTCACTTAAGTCAAAAAAGACAATACACTTTCTCTAGTGTGCAATGGTCATTGCAAAAGAATCAATTCCATTAATGTCTAATCACAACGACCTGAAAAGAGTGCTCATATTGCCTATGTAACTTCATTCATTCTCGTTGTAGTCCCACATTCCTCTTTTTTTGATTGAGAGAACTTTTAAAGTCACCGGTATTGATCGAAACCGAGACACAAATTTGTGCAATACCAACCACTTTCAACATAAGAGGTGGATAAATTTTCAAAAGTGAAAATTAATTGGAATTATTATGAAATCAGGACCCAAAAGAGCGCAATAAGCTCAAATATTTCTGAAAGCAATTTTAAAACTCTATTTATACGAACAACCCAAACATATAACAAAACACATAAATACTCAGCACAAAGAAACCAAAACCAGGTGATCCTCACCCTACCACAAATATAACCATTTGTCCTCAGATGAAAAAAATGTTAATATCCATGATTTTAAGCACGGTAAACAAAAAGGAATAAGTGAAAAGGCAATCCTATTTATACAGCTTCTTCATCCGTCGGGGTATGTGCACCCGAAATATATTCTCATAATAAGACAACTGCTCTTGAAGTGGTTCTACTTTGAGTTTCACCACTGTTTTTAGCTGCCCTAGACTCGACAACGATATAAGCTGCAATAATCTTGTTTATCCCATGACCTGCCCCGAAGGCATACATGGCATTAACAAACCCTCGTGCCCATAAGGGAATATTAGGGTCCACGGTAATTCGTGTTTGTCCCTGGCTTCCTTGGTGTAATTCCTTTGTCTGGATAGATCGACTCTCTTTTTATTATCTCTAAACTCTCATTCTCTAATGTGCCTAGGTGGATCGTTTGTCCCTGAGACTTTTGGTCTAACCTTTTCAGCGAAAACTTCAATGACAAGTTAGGCAGTAATTTAAAAGGGGGCTAGGGAGGTTCAAACTGCAGAGTCACTTCACCAAACTTATTTTTAACGAGTTTATTCTATTAGGGTCTTTAGTAAAGAGATGTACAAATGATGAAAGGGTGATGAAAAATGGAAAACAAGAAATCTTTCAGTGAATCTCTGAGTGAAAATTTGTAATTTGATTTGACAATCGAAAGTTACAAATTAGTCAACACATAAGGTATTCATTTAAAGGCGAAATGTTGATGTTAGTCAAACTGCCGAGCAGTTCGACGAGCTACAGTCTACTCCCCAAACATCCCAACGTGTCTATTTTCATTGCATTCTTTCAAATTTGACAGAAACTCTCGATAATGCAACTTAAGGATTTTCAACATCAATTTTAAATTAAGCTCCAAATCATTTCTTCCATCACAGCACAACAATTTATCTCAAAATACTGGGAATGGGATTTTACCAACTATGCACGAAATATAGACTAATAATCTATTGTAAATGCTATTCTATCAACTCAGAGACTTAACAAAGACTTGGAGCTATTAATTCTTATCTAAATGAGTTCAATTTTAGTTAAATTAACTGCAGGATTACTAACATTTGATGTTGAATTTAAATGTAATGGTGTGCTAGGCAGCAATGCAATCAAAATCTCAGTACAATCCGCAACTTAAAATAATATGGAGTACAAGAAATAAAACAACTACATTGCAAGAGTGATTTTGTGAAGGGAAAAAGTGAAAGGAAAGGTTTTAAGTAGGACTTTTAAACCTCGTGCGTGTGACCATCTGTGTTGCGCTCATTCAACGATATTACCTTATCTCGCTTAATGACTCGTGAAGCATCGTCTATCTATTTTTTCGCCACATATAATAGGATTCCAATCATCTATGAAAGATGCATCGGAGGTCTTTGTCGAGATCGACCTGTGGATTGGTGAATCCCCAATAAAAATTATTTTTCGACTTAGTTTTAAAGACTCAACCTTTTAGGTGCAGGGAGTGGAATGATTAGTCACCCTAAGACTATTGGTATTCCGCCAAAAGGACTTGTTCTCCCTCACTTTGCATCTATTCAAGCAATTTTCCTCCCTGAAATTGTACAACCTACACACATTTATTTTATCAAGATGTCAAAAATAAAGTAAGTAAATGGTTTTGGTTTGCCTCCCAAACAATACCCTTGTTAATATCGTGGCGTGACGCATGATAGTCTTCAAGTTTAAGTCTTGGGGTTATCCATAGTGTCACTAGGAAAGCCCCCTTGCTGTTTCAGGTTGAGATAAAATGAGATGTGTCCCATCTGGATCTCTAACTGCTTGATTGAGACTGAATGGGAGGTTATGGTATCACTGAGGATAGATACATCTTATTTCATACCTTTTAGAATTATGTCTGACCCTTAAACTTTCATAGGGATATGTGAGAGCATGTCATGTTATCTACCAGTTTCTGAATCCTTTGGCTATTGTCTCTCAAGGGGAGGAACTTACCTATTCTTCCTCCCATCTTTCCAAGTCGGATTTCGATCGCTCCGTTATTAATCTATATCCTTCCATCCTTCCTATGTAGCCCAACCTTGTCTACCACCCTAACTTGGGTAGTTCGATCGATAACCACCACCTTGGTTTGCTAATAAGTTTACCTCTTCATTGTATAAAACATAAAACTTTATGTCATCAGGATTTGTACTCCAAACTCCGACAACATTGACGCTATGGGTGCCTGTTTCCATTATATTCTTGGACAAAATGTAAAGTTGTACCATGTTCTTGGCCATATTTTGGTCCCTTTTATTGTCTTTTTCAATATTCTATTAGACAATTGAAAGGTTATCGGGGAAAAATGGTCCTCGCGAGTGTACCATGACTTGTTGATGGTTGTCAAATGTTTAAAGACGCTGATACTATCCTTAATGTAAATCATCTTCGATGGGAAAGAATCATTGTTTAAAGCTATGACCAGTTCCTCCCATGAAATGATTGAGTTGCGTGGCAACTCAGCTAACCACTTGAAGGCTTTACCTATTAACGAGGAAGGGAATAGTCTCAGTTGAACTTATTATTGAGAGATGTTTTTGCACGAAAATAGTCCACACACATCCACAAAGTTTCGTAGGTGATCATGTGGGTCCTCGTGAGTTAATCCACTAAAAGTCCCTTTAGTTGCAAAGTTGCAAACAGAGCACTAGTTATTTGGAATATTGTGTTTCCGTCCGCTTATGGTAAGCAGGTAACTCTGACACCTCCCATGAGATATTGGTCGTTGATATTGGGCTCCAGGACATTTATTATTTTGCCAATGTTGTTTTAATGGCCTAGCTGACTTCCATTACTACCATTAACACACATACTTCCTTGGAATTTTAAATAACAAATAAAACAAAACAAAACAAAACGTTAATTAATTGAAATTGTACTACAAAGAACTAAAAATAATAAGTAACTATGTTTTCACGTGACACCACTCCCCGACAGCGGCACCATTTTGATGTTTTAATATTGTGTATCTTTTATATTTTGCGATCAACCACACTAACCTATAGTTGTCTGACTACGAATCGAAGCTAGTAAAGCAACCCAACTAAGGGTTGCGCTCGTGTCACAAGGGAATGGTAGTGAAAGTAGTAGCTACTTAAAATTCCATTCTAAATAGTGATAGGTCATGAATTTTAGAATATTAAATTAAAACAAGTTTAATTGCTGAAACCAAAGTGTCAAATATCAATAAGGGGGTTTTGTCACAAGTAGTAAAATTAGTAAAAGCAAAGGAGAAATAAAGAATGGGAGAAAGTACTAGGGGTGTGATTGCACTATATGCGAACACAAACTAACAGGTACAGGCTTTTGATATGAAAAATTCGCAAGACAATGGTGATTAGGCTAAGATTTAAGTGAAAGTATATTCCTTCTCGGGCAACTTACCCATATAAATTGGGTTCCTCTCGTACACCCATTCGTCTAAACTAACTATCTTACACCTTACCGACATCGTGACCATTTGATAGAGGGTTCTTGGATATGATACTAGGGCTGACCCTCTCAGGCTGAACCTCATGTTGACCGACTAATTATGCCATCATCTAGTGGTCTTGGTTTCACAACCTCTCTCTTAATCAAGCCGAAAACACATGGGTTGTTTTGTATTTGTAATCACAAACCCATTAAACTAAACCTCAACCACTAGGTGAAATCACCATTAAAATGCATAAAATGCTATCAGCAAGCAATACCCAACTGTAATATCAACACATATTTGCTAAATCACACCCCAAGAATGGGGGATTTTTAGCCTCACAACAAGAAATTATAAAATATACTTCAAATGATAAAGTAATCATGTGGTTATAAGAGACTAAAACTTAAAAAATAACAAAGCAAGGTAAACACGAAAGACCCACTTACAAGATTGGAAGATGAAATTTATTCAAGCTTCCGCAAAAGCCTCTCTAAACTTTAGAGAAAACCCAATAACAAAGTTTCTACAATAATATATTAATTCTCTAATGTTTCACTATCTAAAACTATATCCATAAAACCTTCTCTAAATTTTAAAAGAGTTTACTATTTATAGGTTTAGATTTAGTGTTAGTGGATCCATTCGACGTCTTTAGTCGTAAAATCGCCCAGTGATTCAACAATTCTTCCTTTCTATGGTTCGTCGTTGATTGTGCCTTGCCTTTATATCCATGCATGTTGTAACATTGGGAGGAATAATAACTCTCCTTCGCAGAACTATTTGGTAAACAACCGACTACTTCTTTTCATCGCATTTTAATCCACTTCCTTAGAACTCAGTTGCTGTAATAGAAGACAAAACTCTTCTATACGACCTATCACCAAGTGTACTTGGTGATGCACACTTTGCATCTTTATCTATTATTTTCTGTTTTGCTTCCTTTTTGTGCCTAAGTGTCCATTCGCCTACAAAATCTTCAATTACCTGATACATAGAAGTTACCAAACATCGAGATAAAATACACAATTGAGGACACTATTTGCATTAACACAAGGCCCTAGATGAGTCCAATTTGAGGACCCATCACCTATCTCTATATCTCCTTATAGAATGGCTTCGGTGGATTTAAAAGAGTTGAAAGAGAATCTAAAGGATTTGATAGATAAAGTTTTGATCTGACCCAATATCTCTCCTTCGGGTTCTCTAGTGTTGTTTGTTAGAAAAAAACATGGTTCTCTTAGAATGTATATCGATTATCGTTAATAGAATGAAGGTACCATCAAAAATAAATATCCTCTTCCAAGGATACATGACTTGTTTGACCAACTTTAATAGGCTAGTTATTTCTCTATGATTTATCTTCGTTCATGTTATCACCAATTGAGGGTGATAGGGGTTGATATTCCAAACACAACTTTTTAAACTTGGTATAGTCAATGAGTTTTTGGTTATGTCATTAGGTTTTTTTAATGCGCCGGCAACATAAATTGACTTTATGAATAGAGTGTTTTGGCAATACCTAATCATGACTGTGATTGTGTTTTTCAATGATATTTTTATTTGTTAAAACAGTGAAACTGAACATGTGGACCATTTGAGAATTGTGTTGCATTTTCTTAAATACAAACAACTTTTTGAAAAGTTAACAACTGTGAATTTTATTTAATGTCCGTAGCTTTGCTTTGTCATATTTTTACAAGCAAGGTTATTGAGGTAGATTATAAGAAGATGAATGATACCAAGAGTTGGCCTAGACCTTTCACTGATCTAACATTAGAAGCATTTTGGGTTTGACCGGGTACTGTAGAAGGTTTGTCGAAGGATTTTCTTCCATTGTCTCTCCTTTGACGACTTTGAATCAAAAGAAAGCTAAGTTTGTGTGTTCAGAATGATGTGAGAAAATTTTCAGCTAAATTTGTGTGGTCTGAATAATGTGAGAAAATTTTCCGAGAGTGGAAAGATAGACATACTTCAACTCTTGTGTTGACCTTACGAGAAGGCACAATTAGTTTTGTGGTGCATTGTGATGCCTCTAGATTTGGGTTGGGATGTGTTCTCATGAAAAACGGCAAAGTGATTGTCTATCCTTTAATGCAACTAAAAGTCTATGAACCAATTATCCTACCCATGACTTTTAGTTAACGGCGGTTCTATTTGCCTTAAAATATGGAGGCGTTATTTGTATGGGATCCATGTGAATGTTTTCACCAATCACAAGAGTCAACAATATGTTCTAAGTCAAAAGGACTTCAATGTTTGTCAACAAAGGTTCTTTGAATTATTGAAGGATTATGACATGAGTGTCCTTTATCACCCTAACAAGGCTAATGTGGTAGCGGATGCACTTAGTAGGTATTCCATTTGTAGTGTTTCTCTTGTATAAGTTAAAAAGGAAGGGTTGGTTCTTGATGTGCATGGGTTGGCCCGACTATGTTTTCAACCAAGGGATTCCATTAAGGAAGGTATCATGGTCCATAATGGTTTCGAATCATCCGTTGTGATTGATGTGAAGTCTAAACAATACTGTAATGATGCAAGGGTATACCATAGAAGTTACACGGCGTATTCGACCTCTCAAAGGTCTTAGACATCATTCATCGCATACATATAAAAAGTAGTGCGAAATTAAAACTTTTCACAACTATAGTCCAAATATTTATAGAATATTAGAAAGAACTAAGTCTCTTCTTAGCCATCTTAGACACATATAATATCTTCGGGTCACAACCCTTACAACAATTCAAAAGAAACTATAGTCGATTACAAAGTCTTTTTGGAAAGGGATACTAAAACATAAGCCATGTCCTCAAACATATGAGGACATACCAATCTTAATGTATGTTATTTCCCAAGCTTCAACTTTTAAGAGAATCCTCAATTTCCACCTACACTTGTAGAGATAAAGAAACATATGGAATTAGCACATTGAATGCACTAAGTATGGTGAACATGCAAGAAAGCCATGCTAAAACGTACATTTACTTTAATACATACTTTTCATGCTCTTCTGATAGAAACCTCATAAAACAATTATATGGACCACCTTCAAATCGATATTCACATATAAGACATATTCATATATTACAACCATAATCATTAGAATAAACTTAAGCATTTAAACCTCCTACCAAGGGTTACCCTAAGATCCACCTGAGAAAGATACGAAGAGACCGCCCATACAACCCCTTCACACACAACTAAGTGATTTTCAAGACTTCCCAAAGTAAGATTATTCTCTTTTTATCATTTAGACTCTCCACCTCAAATTACTCTAAGACTCACTTAATTAATACATGAGGAGACCACCCATACACTCTCTTCAAGGCTACCTAAGCAATCCTCAAAGCTAGCATAGATAAGAACCTTTCTATTCAACATGCATTAACTATGTCAACAATATTCATTAAGTCATTTAAGAGACATCAAACAATCAGAGGACTTCACATAATGGTCTTGGAAGACCTAGGGAACTCACCTAGCATCTTTAAAGCCTACTATTGAAATTTATAGATATCATCCCATTGCACTACCGACACGTTGCATAACCTATCCAATGACTAGAGTGTACATCCCATATGATGAGAATAGGCATTAACCGACATAAGCCACACTATCTAGGTATGGAATCCGGTGTCATAAGACCTCATACCATGGGAGGTGTTCCACTTGCCAAAGGTAGAACTAGTAATCATCCCATGTGGTCACATGGTAAGGAATATCAATGGCTTATTTGTACTCAAGTCTCATCTAAAGTAGTGATACTACCACAAGCATATTCACTCGGTGATTTGCCTTTATTCTCATTGATTAAATAATTCAATGTATTAGAGAATGTACCATCACTATGCCCTACAAACTCATACTAGTTTTTCTTCCAAGGATGGGTCCACTAGGGCTGCCATCCAAGGACTATTAGGATAACTCTTATGACTTCCTTACAAATGGCTTTCTGCCGTTCCAGCCAACCTACCCCTAAGTCCATCATTACTAAATAAGGACACTATTACAGTCATTCACTTCAAGACATCTTATTAATTTTCTTATCATGTTAAAAGGTTGACATTCTTGACCTCTTTTTCTTATTCAAGGTTTTACATTTTGACCTTCTTTTCATTTTCAAGGTTCTACATTCTTTACATTCTTTGCATATTTAAGGCTTTACATTATTAACCTTCATTTCTTATTCAAGGTTTTACTTTCACTTACGGTGTTAAACTCATCAAGATGGGGCACCATGCTTAGGCCTACCGGTTCAAGACATATTCTAGAATACATTATTTAGTCATTCAAGGAAAGTAACATACTCTAGGTCTATCAATCCTAGACTTTCTTTCCTATACTAATTCAATACAATACAAGTACCAAGTAGGCAAAAAAAGTCTACAAATAAAAGATACAACATCATTCTATAGAGTCTCTTCCTAGTCCTTTATCATATATCAACAACTAGAGAGGAAGCATATTCAATTATATCGTTAAAGCACCCATAGAAGATCATATAGACATCACATGAGCACCTTCACTTTATACCTTCACATATAATGTATCATGATCATACCATAATTCACGTAATAATGCCGACAAGGCAATGTTCATGACATATATAACAATTAAACAACACCACCATAAGTGGACCATACCAATAAATAACAATTTAATATCAATTCTTTGTTAAACAAAGGAATTAGGTCAACTCTTCACCTTCCCCTAGCCATTATCACCATTCCTTGTCCTTTCCAACAATTAATCTATATCAATGATCCAACAATGCTCAATATATATATCAACATTATAAGGCAACATATGAACAATTATAAGATGGATCATTACATAATTCAATAGCCCAATGGTCACGACCGCGAGCAACCCCTAGACATAACCGGTGTCATCTTCTTCGAAGAGGACTAAGATTAGCCTCTTAAGATTCGTCACTACATTTCATAGGTTAAAAAATGCAGAAAATGGAAACTTTTCGTATACATCTATATAGTGAGATTTACATGGACCTCTCGCTTATACATCATATATATAAATAGGGAGTTTAAATAGACTCCACACACAGGAAGCTTACATAGACTTCTACTTCTAAGATACATACACAATATACAAAGATAGTCTATTAGGGATGTCTCACATTTAAACCATCTAGAACGAGTACAACTTTCGCGCATAACCCATACTTCATTAAAACAAAAGCCACATATAGACATATACAATCATAGTCTTCAAATGAAAGAGAAGGAAATTAAAAGTGTTTAGACTTTAATAACTTCAACTATCTAAATAGTGGCATCGCCCTCATTATGGTGCGGACCTACCAAAATTGGAGAATAAGAATTCAAGTTATCTTCAAATGGCCTTCTAGAAACTCAACGGCCGAAACCTACATAATTGTAGAAACATAGAAATATGGGTTACGACACCACTTGTACTAAGTATGGAAACATACACATAAAACATTTGTAATCATGCTAAAGGGTACATTTGTTCAAAACCATCCCAAGTTACTTTGAAAAGCCTTATGCACAACCAAAAACCCATATATGCCAATAATCACATATTCCTTTTAGACATGACCATATAAAATACAAGACCAACATCATCAAGTATAACTAAGTCAACATGTATAATAACATATTTGAGTACATAACTGAAACAACTTCAACATCATGATATAACAACAAAGCATGTATAAATTTTCATAACATTACAACATATGCAAGAACCTTACTCATAACCCACCGTAAAGTTTAAAATTTCAATGAACAAGTAAAACCCCATAACCTTACCCAACCAAGTAAACCAAACAAAAGATCATAAGCAATGCCTAACCTCACATAACATAGTATCAAGAGTAGTCATCATCATATTTAACAATGTATACCAATAACATGTTCATAAATGAAACTAATATCATATAGGATCATCAACATGTAAAGTCAACATATACATAACATTTACTTTATAAGGCATAATAAAAACCTTCTAGGTCTTCTCTCAAGGCCAACTAGTACAATGTACGGGTAGAGTCCCACACCCCTACCTAGACAAAATCTAGCCCCTTAAGTCAAGCTAGTTAGTGTTCACTTTATTACTTTATTTTACATTTGGGAACACTTGCCTTTACCGACATAGACCACGTAAGCTAAATGTGGAATCCGCTGTCATGAAACCTTACAACGAAAGAAGGTGGACAACTTGCCAAGGTAGTACCAAAATATGAACATAGCATTTTAGGTGGGTCTACTAGATAGTATTCCTATGGGGGAAACATAGTTTAATAACTAGGAGATATACTTGAGACCCTCTTTATGGCATTGCGTTATAGTCTCTACCTCATAAGTACAATAGCGAACCTACCTCCCAAACTTGGGAAGGGAGACTCCTCCCTTTTGAAATGTCTTTAACTCATTCTAAAACAATCAAAACTTAGAATAGTTCATAGGATACTGACCCCTAATATATTCATAGTTATTAGCTCAATAAGAATTGCATGAGAACATCCTTTTATACAACCTTCATATGTGAGATTAACACATTATCATCATCATGTCATAATTAGGCACATAGGTACTTCACAACCAACCTTATATCATTACATATTAATCATAATAAATACATTTCAATTGAGTCATCATACCAACACCTACATAATCCAATCAAAAGATATGCTTCAATTGAAATTCATCACCAAGTACAAGGCATCACAATTGAAGTAAAGGTTCAAGACCATAGAGTCTTAACAATTCTCCTTCAAAAGCCATCATCCATGATCTTACCATCAATCAACCAAACTAATCTATCAATAGGTGTGACAGAATTATTATAATATTTATTAACACAAGCACTAAGTCAATTGCATCAATCCTAATCAATTCAACGTGAGTTCATAACCTAGGGTTAGAGAGTTGGAGTCAATTCATCACCTCTTCTACATACTAGGTTTAACATCAATAACTACAATAATTGGACAGTAATATATCATAATATAAACATAATAATCATTAGAAATCAAGAAAAATATAATTTGAAAGATCAATTTAAGATTAGAAAGAAAACCTATGTTCATATCATCTCTTGGAAATCAATTTGAAGAACCCTTTGGGGAAATGAATCGCAAATGTAAAAGGTTCCCATTCATGATTAATAATTGAATACATATTGATGAAAGTGAATTTGTTGCTTCCCTAGAACCCTTTGACCTTGTACTTCTATGGACTCTTCCTTGGGAGACAGGAAGTAGAGAGAAGGTCGAGTGATTTGAGTTGGGAGTTGTGGGAGACGGTTAGTTTAATTAGGATTATCTCTTTATAAAAGTCCTTAATTAACTATATATTGAACAAATAATCAACTAACTAATTAAATGAACCAACTTAAACACAAATATAAAAATGCAGGGCTGACTTATGAGACCCCGACCTATGGTCGGTAGGTTAGTCGACGCCCCTTGCCCCCACCATGCTGCACATCCATAGGTAAGTTAAGACATTTGTAGTTTTTGATAATTTTGGTAAGTTTCTAATATGGGACTATGGATCCATTGATACCTCGTCACCCAGGAGACGCTCCCTCGATTGCTAGCATAGGTGGCTACTATCTTTTGACAACTTTTAGCCATTTAAAATGGGCCCTCCTCAAGAAACCTTAGGGTGGTCCTTGGGGAGTCACAATCAAATGTTTCAACCCTAAACACACTTGAATACATGTTTAACACCTTTCAACCAAATTTCATCAAATTTTGACTCCTAAAATCCCGTGAAATAGGCTAAGACACACTAGCACGTCTTTCACAAATCTCGGAATGTCAGGGACGTCTCTTGATGTATTGAATCTAAAACTTCCCAAAAGAATTGTAAAAATTATTTTAGATCATAATTTTTACCAACCTTAGACCAAAATGTTAGGCTCTAGATTAGGTCTTTGACTTCCTCAGTGTTACATTATCCCCCCCCCCCCTTAGGAACATTCGTCCTCGAATGAGTCTAAATTTTTTTGAAGGGAAACTACATACTCAATACTAGAATACCAAACATTAATATACACAATCAACACGAGTTACATCTACAATCCACCTAACTACATGTATTTACACATAACAATTCTGTAACACTCCGAAAGTTTATGACCTTAACTAGAGCCTCACATCTTAATCTAAGGTTAGTAACACTGTCATAAGGTCTAAAATAATGTGAATAGAACATTTAGGAAGTTTTTAAGTCAATACATCAAGAAACATCCATGACGTTTGGAAGCTAGCTAATTTAACTAGTAAAACATCCTTAGGTTTTGGGAAGTTTTAGAATTATTGTATGAGGTCAAAAACTTGTAAAATGAATTTAAAAATGTAAAAACTAGTATATAGAGTGAAAACTTCCATGTACGACCCCACAATGGTTGCCTTAGGGGTCCAGGAAAGGACCCCAAACTTGGCTTGGCAAGCTGCCAAGGCAACAACCAAATTACACATACGAGAAACATGTCTGCCTAGCGGACTTGGATGTCCCTTGATCAAATTTCAAGTATGCGTGGCGGACAGGTTGCGGACTCCATTGTCTTGAAATTTTTTTTCAAAATCATGAGGGAGACCTCCGCATCGCGGACTTCTTCCCCGACAAAAATCTAAAAATTTGGAATGCAAGTTTGACTTCATTAAAGGGTCAACTTAAGTGAGAGGTATTTTAGGTATTTCATGGGCGGTCTATATATTGATTTTAAATCAGTTTTCCTCAAATTTTCCTCACTCAAACCAAATCCCCAAAATCAAAACCCAAAAGCTTTCACCTCTCTCTACTCTCTCTCTCTCTCTCTCTATTAAACCTCTTTTGACAAGAACAAATCTTGAAGAAGAAGACCAATTTCTCTAGATTTCACGTGAATTTCGTGGATTAATTTTGATTAAGGTATGTTTTATTCACTCTTGGAATTCATTTCCCCAAGAAGTCCTCTGAAAGTTGATTTCTAAAACACCCAATTCCAAGGGGTTTTCTTCTAAACTTCAAATTGATGGTTAATTATGATTAGTTGTGATTTTGTTATGACTAATTAAGTTTATATTGTTGGTTAATTGATGTAAATTAATGGAACTTCATGTAGATAATGTCCATTCCCCAAATTCTCCAAATCCTGGAATGCTTATGAATTGATGGAAATTGATTAATGTATTGATTGTTAGACTTGCTTTATCTATTCTAATTCATTAATGGCTGCCTAAGGTAACATATTTTTGGGATTGGATATATTTCTTGATGAATTCATGATGAACCTTTTCCCCCCTAACCGTAGGTTATGAATTGAAGTTAATTAGGATAGTGATGATGTAAGTGATTTCATTATTATGTTAATTACTATTGTTTGATGATATAACACCCATTTTTGGGTGAAGTTGTATGGTTAATGGTAAAACCTTTGTGATGTCTTGTGAAGGAGATTAGGGTAAGTCTTGTGATCTCAATCCTTTATTTCAATTATGATTACTTGTGTTTAGTGATGAAGTTGTATTGAAGTATACTTATGATAAGATTGCTTATTATTGGTATGATGTTGAATTGGAATGTCTTGATTTATGGTTTGTGAGTTGTTGGCTAAGATGTAATGAAATAAGGATGGTGATGATATACTTATGTGCCTTACCAAAATGTGATTATGTAAATGTGCTAACCTCACATGCGTGAATTGTAATGAAAGAACAATACTCATGCAATTCCTATTGAGCTATGATGATGATTATATAAGGGATGGACCCTATGACCTAAATTAACTTATGATGATTAATAAAGGCTCAAAGACATTTGAAAAGCGACTCTAGCTTAGCACCGAGTGAACTTGTAGGTGAGGGGTGGTGCCTTCCCAAGAAGGAAAGGTAGGGTTCACCATGGTTCTCATGGGGTGGATAGCAATATAGTCCAAAAATGGCATAGAGTGATGTTTCCATGACATCCCCAAAACTCCATAAACTATGTTTTCACCATAGGAATACTAGCTAGTGGATCCACCTAGATGCTATGTTCATGTTTGGTCATACATTGGCCGGTAGACCAACTTCCATCGGTGTAGGGTTTTACAACACCGGATTCCAAACTTCAATCTTGTGCTCTATGTCGGTTAAGGAAAGTGTTCCCGAAAGTAAAATGATGTAAAGAAGTAAACACTTACTAGGTTGACTTAAGATGCTTGACTTAGCCTAGGTAGGGGTATAGGACTCTACCTATGCCTTGCACTAGTTTGACTTCAGGGAAGCCTTAGGAGGTTGTTCTTATGTTTTTTATGATCTTATAAACTGACTATTATGTATATATTGACTTTACATGTCATGATCCTGTATGGTGTTATTTTAACTTATGAACATGTCGTTGGTCTATGTTGCTAAAGTATTAGAAGGATTATTCCTGATGCTATGTTATGTGAAGTTAGGCTTTGCTTATGGTCCTTTTTTTGGTTTACTTGATTGAGTAGGGTTATGGGGCTTACTTGGTCATCGCACTTGTAAGATAAATGATGAGTTATGGGTAAGGGTCTTGATTATATTATGACGTTATGATTTCTTATATATGTTCACTTGACTATACATGATGATGTTGGTCTTGTGTTGTATATGTACTTAACTTAACAATTATGTGTTAATTGGTTTGTATAGGTTCTTGGATGTGTATAAGGCTTTTCAAAGTAAATCATCATGTCTTGAACAAATGTCCTTTTTAGCATGATTTCACTTGTTTTGTGTGCATATACTCATACTTAGTAGAAGTGTGTACTAACCCATGTGTTATGTTTACTACAAAATGTAGGGTCCGGCCGATCAGCTTATAGAAGGCCTTTGAAGACTACTTTGATATTCCCCAAGTGTTTGGTAGGTCCTCACCTTTCGAGGACGATGCCACTATCAAGCTATTGATATTAATCTAGTTATAAGACTTCTAGTTCTTTCCTTTTTAGTTGGAGATGATTGTTATATAAGCCTATACGAGGCTCTTTGTTGTAATGAAGTATGGGTTAAGCCTAAAGTGTTGTATTCGTTTTAGATGGTTCTAATATGAGACATATTATAGACTTCCTATGAGAGTATGTTCCTATACTATGTATGTGAAATAAAAGTAGAAGCCTATGTAGTTCTTCCTATTGTGAGGAGTCTAAAGTAAACTACCTATATATATGTATATTATGTGTAAGCGAGAGGTCTATGTAAACCTCAATAGAGGAGAAAATAAATTTTTTTAAATTTTCCGCATTTTAAACCTATGAATGTAATGATATAAGTTAGGAGGTTAGTCTTATTCTTCAATGAGGGCGATGACGACGCCAGTTACGTTAATGGGGTGCTCCCCTGATGTGACAAACTCAAAACATCAATTACTACATATATGAGCTCAACATCAAAACATGAAAAATTTCCTTCTCAACATCAACATTAGCTTTACATAATACAAAGAGTTACTTATGCTATAACTCTTTACAAAACATATCAACATGCTTAATATTACTTCATTAAGGCAACAACATACCAAATACACAAGTACATGCAAATCAAGCAAGAGAGCATTTTACAATGAAAACTCATTTTAGCACAAAGTTTTACCATAATTATTCACATCTTTAGAAAATAAGTCAAATTGAAATTTACTAAATATATTAGTTATAAATAGAAACAACTAACCTCAATTAGCAAAGAAATGATGATAATGGGACTTCATGTCAGCCTCAAGCTCCCATGTTTCTCCCTCAACTAGTTGGTTCCTCCATAATACCTTTACGGAGGCAACCACCTTGTTCCTAAACTTCTTAACTTGTCTATCAAGGTTTTCCACTGGAACCTTTTCATTGGAGAGGTTCTCATCCACACCTAGACCTTCAATAGGAAGAATGGACTCGGGATAAGCAATGCACTTCTTAAGTATGGAGACATGGAATACCGGGTGAACTGAAGATAACTCACTAGGTAACCTCAACTCGTATGCAACCTTGCCAACCCTTTGCAAATTTTAATATGGACCCACATAGCGGAGGACTAAGTTTCCCTTTCTTGCAAAACCTCATCACCCCTTTCATGGGAGAAATTTTCAAATACACCTTATCACCTTATTTAAATTCTAAGTCTCTTCTCCTATTGTCGGCATAAGACTTTTGCCGGCTATAGGTTGTTTTCAATTAGTTCATTATCATATGAACTTTCTCCAAATTTTTATAGATCAATTCTGTACCAAAGAGTGAAGACCCGCCAATATCAAACAACCAAACTGGAGACCTACATCTCCTACCATATAAAGCCTCAAATGGAGCCATGGATATAGTCTAGTTGTAACTATTGTAATAAGAGAACTCAACAAAATGCAAGTGCTCATCCCAACTTCCCTTGAAGTCAATTACACAAAATCTAAGCATATCCTCGAGGGTTTGAATAGTACCCACTGCTTGACAATCTATTTGGGGATGCAAAGCGTTGCTTAGCTTCACTTGTGTACCTAACCCTTTTAGAAACGACCTCCAAAATTAAGAAGTAAATTGAGCACCTCTATCCAAAATTATGGATAAAGGGATCCCATTAAGACTCACAATCTCATTGATATATATTCTTGCATACTCTCTCCCAAATAAGTAGACTTAATAGGGTTAAAGTGAGCGCATTTCGTCAATCTATCCATAACCACCCATATAGAATCACTTTCCCTTTGTGTACGAGGAAAACCCATTAAAAAGTCCATATTAATGTCTTCCCACTTCCAAGTGGGAACTTGTATATCTTGATGTAAGCCACTTAGAATTAGGTACTTGGATTTCACTTGTTCGCAATTTGGACACTTTGCAACAAATTCCGCTATGTCTGTTTTCAAGCCATCCCACAAAAATACTTCTCTAAGGTCATGATAAATCTTAGTAGATTACGGATGAAATGAATAACGGGAACCATGATCTTCCTCTAGGATCCGATTTCTCAAGTCATCCACATTTTGAACATAGAAGCTCTCTTGGAACCTCAAAACACCATCCCACCGTAAGGAGAATGACTCATTTAGTTTGCCAAGAACCGATTCCTTTAACTCCATCAATTATGGATCAAGGTGTTGCTTTGACTTCACCTCAACTACCAAAGACGATTCAGAGCTAGATTGGACCATAAAACCACAATTAGGAGAATCTTCCAATCTAACACCCAAACGATCCAACCTATAAACATATTTCACTAAGTCTTTCTTGTCTTCTTCCACATAAGACACACTACCCATGGTCATACGACTCAGAGCATCCGCAACCACATTGGCCTTGCCAGCGTGGTAGAGAACACTCATGTCGTAATCTTTCAACAATTCCAAGCACCTTCATTGTTTGAGATTCAACTCCTTTTGAGTAAACACGTATTCAAGACTCTTGTAGTCGGCATACACATCAACATGAAAACCATATAGGTAATGCCTCGATATTTTAAGGCAAACCCCACGACTACTAACTTAACATCATGAGTTGGGTACTCTCATGAACCTTGAGTTGCCTAGAGTCATAGGCTATAACCTTCCCATGTTGCATAAGCACACAACCCAATCCCAATCGGGATGCATCACAATATACAACAAAACTTTTGTGTACCCTTTGGTAAAGTCAACACCGGAGCAGTTGTAAGCCTATCTTTCAAAATTTAAAAGCTTCTTTCACAAGCCTCCGACCACTCAAATTTCACATTATTTTGAGTCAAAGTAGTCAAGGGAGATGCAATGAATGTAAAACCATCCACAAACCTCCTGTAGTACTCGGCTGGACCCAAGAAACCTCTTATATCGGTTGGAGCACAAGTTCAAGGCCAATTCCAAACCGCTTCACTTTTCTTTGCATCCACCTCAGCACCCTCACTAGATATGATATGATCTAGAAACGCCACCGATCTTAACCAAAACTCACACTTGCTATACTTAGCAAATAGTTGGTGTTCCTTAAAGACTTGTAACATCACTCTCAAATGAACCATATGATCACTCTCATTTTTTGAATACACCAAGATATCATCAATGAATACAATCACAAAGAAATCTAGGTAGTTTAAGAACACCCTATTCATTGGGTCCATAAAAGAGGCCGGGGCATTTGTGAGATTGAACGACATCACTAAGAATTCATAGTGACCAGATATAGTTTGAAATACCGTTTTGGGGATATGTTTACCTCTCACCCTAAGTTGGTGATAACCCGACCTCAAATCAATCTTCTTAAAGTAATTCACATATTGAAGTTGATCAAATAAATAATCAATCCTCGAAAGAGGATGCTTATTCTTTATAGTGACTTTATTGAGTTGATGGAAATCAATACACATCCTAATAGACTCATCCTTCTTCTTCACAAAAAACACAGGAGCACCCCATAGAGAAATACTAGGTTGAATGAAACCTTTTTCAAGCAAGTCTTTGAGTTGAGCCTTCAAATCTTTCAATTCGTACGGTTCCATTCGATAAAGAGGAATTGAAATGGGGTTTGTACCCGAAAATAAGTCATTACCAAAACCAATATCCCGTTAAGAGGAATTACGGGAATATCATTTAGAAAGACCCCTGGAAATTCCCTCACTACGGGGACTAACTCAACGGGAGGAGTCTCAGAGTCAAAATATTTGACTCTTACATTTTGGTATAAACACCTCTTAGAGATCATCTTACAAGCCTTTAGACAAGAAATATTACAATCTCTTGGAAAATAATTTCCCCCTTCCACTCTAAGACAGGTTCATTAGAAAAATTAAACTTGAAAACTCTTGTCCTACAATCAATGGAAGCCAAACAAGCATGCAACCAATCCATTCCCAAAATGACATCAAAATCAACCACATCAAGTTATACTATTGTGACATGGGTAACTCTATTGGGAATCATTATAGGACAATTTCTATATACCCTTTTTGCAACCACTGAATCACCTACCGGGGTTTGTCACCATAAAAGGTCTATTAAAGATATCGGGAAAAATATCAAACTTTCTAGATACCAAAGGAGTAATGAATGACAAGGTAGCACCCGGATCAAGTAAATCATAAACATTTTTAGAGAAAACTTGTAACATAACGGTCACAACATCGGGAGAACTTTCTTGTTCACCCCTAGAGCAGAGAGCATAAAAGCGATTCTTTCTTGGAGCATAAACATTAGAACTACTTTCTTGAGCTTGCTCACTGCCCTTGTCTTTCCCCTTCACAATAGGTCAATCTCAAACCTTCTGACCACTTTTTCCAAACTCGAACCAATTGCCCATCCAAACTAGGCATTTACTCATATGTTTCTTGCCACACATTCCACAAGTAGGCTTCTTGCTTGGTGAACTAGTACGTCTTCCCCTATGAGACATAAGGTTAGACACCCTATGATCACGAGCCCTGGTAAATTTAGAAGGGAGTTTATTGGAGAACCTCTTCTTAATTATAGGCTTATCTTCAATTTCCAACCTTCCCTTTGAAGAACCACTTAATAAAGACTTGAGTCTCTTGGCCTCTCTATCCTTCCTCCTTAGTATACTTTCTTACACTTGTTTAGCAAGAACCATTAGACGATAGATATTCATATTATCATGAAGCATAGTCGAATGACATTCTTCTTCCAAGTCATTGTACACTCCCCTGAGAAAATGAATCATCTCACCCCTTGGGTTAGACACCAAAGATGGAGCATTCTAAGAAAATTTAGTAAACTATAAGGAGTAAACAAGTAGACTCATACATCCTTGACGAAGGTTGATAAATACTTCCGCCTTACCTTCTCTCAACTCTCTAGGAAAGAACCTATCAAGGAAGGCCGCCTTGAAGATATCCTATGTCACTAGACCACCTCTTCGCACTTTATTATCCCTCCATTGAGTGTACCATGCTTGAGCCTCATATTTGAGTTGATAGGCGGCCAACTCGGCCTTTTCACTCGTAGTCACACCCATAGAAAATTAGATCTTGTAGACCTCATCAAGAAAATCTTTGGGGTCTTCACCTGCTTTTGACCCAAAGAACATAAGAGTGTTCATCCTAGTAAAGTCTCTCAAATGAGAAGCCATAGTGCTAGCATTTGGAGGCATACGGGGTCCAGCTTCCCGATTCACTTGAGTCGTCATATCTTGAACTTGAGAAGTGACGACATTAGCTTGAGATGTCATGGTTTAGGCCAAATTGAGAAAATCCGCCCTTATCTTTCCATCGGTCATAGGTGGAGGAATGACCGAAACTTGATCACCCACAGGAACTTGCTCAAGTGGAAGACCTTGTTTGTCTTGCGGAGGAGCTAGGTTTTCAAGAGATCCAGAATTAGCAAGGTCTTCCTCAGCCCTTCTTGCGGCTGCCCTTCTAGTATTCATACCAATAGCCACAATAAAATGTTTAGGTTTAAAGAACACATAATGTAAGACTCTAGAGTCACGACTTAGGAATACATGAGGATGAGAATTTCCTAAGCATCAAAGAGTCTCTCATTCATAAGTGTGGCGCGCTTCACAATTATGAATAATAAACTACATAGATGTGGTCTAGTGAGACATCGATTCTACGAATATTTAACCTGGCTCTGATTCCAAGTTTGTCACGACAGGGGAGCACCGCCTAGACGTAATTGGCATCGTTATCCTTGGAGACGACTAAGACTAGCCTCTTAGCATTCGTCATTATATTTCATAGATTAAAAAGTGCAGAAAAATAAAACTTTTCATATACATCCCTATAGTGAGGTTTGCATAGGCCTCTCGCTTACACATCATATATATACATAGAGAGTTCACATAGATCTCCTCACATAAGAAGCTTACATAGGCTTCTATTTTTTAAGATGCATACACAATATACAAATATAATCTAATAGGGATGTCTCACATTTAAACAATCTAGAACGAGTCCAACATTCAGGTCTAGCCCATACTTCATTACAACAAAAGCCACATATAGGCTTATACAATAATAATATTCAAATGAAAGAGATCGAAGCTAAATGTCTTTAGACTATAAAAAATTAAAATAGCTAGATAGTGGCATCGCCCGGGAATGGTGAGGACCTACCAAAATTTGAGAATAAGAATCCAAGTTATCTTCAAATGGACCTCTAGAAGCTCAACGGCTGGAACATAAATAATTGTAGAAATATGAAAATCTGGGTTAGTACACCACTTATACTAAGTATAGAAACACGCACATAAAACAAATGAGTCATGCTAAAGAGGACATTTGTTCAAAACCATGCTAAGTTACTTTGGAAAGCCTTATGCACAACCAAGAACCCATATAAGCCAATAATCACATATTCCTTGAGACAACACCATACACAATAAAATACCAACATAATCAAGTATAACCAAGTTAACATGTATAATAGCATATTTGAGTACATAAACGAAACAACTCCAACATCATGTTATAACCACAAAGCATGTATAAGGGTTTATAACATTACAATATATTCAAGAATCTTACTCTTGACCCACCGTAAAGTTTAAAAATTCAATGACCAAGTAAAACCCCATAACCTTACCCAAAAAAGTAAACCAAACAAAAGATCATGAGCAATGCCTAACCTCACATAACATAGTATCAAGAGTAGTCATCATCATATTTAGCAACATAGACAAATAGAATGTATATATGAAACTAACATCCTATATTATCATCAACATGTAAAGTCAACATATACATAACATTTACTTTATGAGGCATAAGAAAAGCCTTCTAGGACTTATCTCAAGGCCAACTAGTAAAATGTACGGGTAGAGTCCCACACCCCTACCTAGACAAAATCAAACCCCTTAAGTCAACCTAGTTAGTGTTCACTTTATTACTTTATTTTACTTTCGGGAACACTTGCCTATGCCGACATAGACCACATAAGCTAAATGTGGAATCCGGTGTCATGAACCCTACACCGAAAGAAGGTGGACTACTTGCCAAGGTAGTACCAAAACATGAACATAGCATTCTAGGTGGGTCTACTAGATCGTATTCCTATGGGGGCAACATAGTTCAAGAACTGGGAGATATACTTGAGACCCTCTTTATGCCATTGAATTATAGTCTCTACATCATAAGTACAATAGTGAACCTACTTCCCCTTATTTGGAAGGGACACTTTTCACTACTAGTTTACTTGGTTCTAAGCTCGAGTCCCTTTTGAAATGTCTTTAAGTCATTCTTTAACAATCATAACTTAGGATATATAAATTAGGTTAGGTCATAGGAGACTAAACCCTTGTATATTCATAGTTATTAGCTCAATAGCTATGCATGATAAAATCCTTCCAATACAACCCTGATATGTTAGATTGACACATTATCATCATTATGTCATAATAAGGCACATAGGCAATTCACAATCAACCTTATTCCATTACATAATAATAATCTCATAACTAACACAATCAATATATTTTAATTGCATCATCATACCAACACCTACTTAATACAGTCACAAGATATGCTTCAATTGAACATCATAACCAAGTAGAAGCCATTACAATTGAAGTAAAGGTTCAAGATCACAAAGTCTTACCAATTCTCCTTCAAAGACTTTATCCATGGTCTTACAATAAAACAACCAAATTAATTCATATATAGGTGTTATAGCATCATTATAATAGTAATTAACACAAGCACTAAGTCAATTGCATCAATCCTAATCAATTCAACATGAGTTTATAACTTAGGGTTAGGGAATTGGGGTTAATTCATCAACTCTTCCACATACTAGGATCAACACCAAGAACTAACATAATTTAAAAATAATACATCATAATATAACCATAATAATCATTATAAAATCAGGAATAGTACAATTTGAAAGATCAATTTCAGTTTAGAAAGAAAACCCATGTTCATATCATCTTTTCCAAATTAATTTGGATGAACCCTTTGGGGGAAGGAATCCCAAAGGTGAAAGGTTCCCATACCTTGTTGATCCTTGAAGATATATGGAATAATGTTGTTTTATTTATGCCCTATAACCCTTTATCCTTTGTCTTCTAAGGAGTCTTCCTTGGGGAGAGAGAACAAAGAATGAAAGTCGAGTGATTGTTTGGGAATTGTAGAAGTTGAGTTAGTTTAATTAGGCTTAGGACATTAAATAAGTATTTAATTAACTGAATGATACCTCCCTTAATACTTAATTAACAAACTAACCAACTAAGTAATTAAATGAACCAACTTAAACTCAAACAAAAAAATGCAGGCCTGACTTACGGGACCCCGACCAACGGTCGGTAGGTCAGTCGACATGCCTTCCCCCCCACCGTACTGCACATCCCTAGGTAAGTTCAGAGACCTATATTTTTGGACACTTTTAGAAAGTGCAATCCATCGACACCCCGTCACCCAGCCGTTGCTCTTTCGGTTGCAAGCGTATGTGGCTACCATCTTTTGACAGCTTTTAGTCATTTTGAAAAGGCCCTTCTCAAGGACGCTTAGGTTGGTCCTTGGGGATTAGTACCTAGAAATTTTGACCCTAAACACACTCTAATACATGTTTAATACCTTTCCACCATATTTCATCAAATTCTGATCCCTAATTCCCCGTGATATAGGCTAAGTCACACTAGCACCTCTTTAACAGTTCTTTAACGTCATGGACGTCTCTTGACGTCATAACTCTAAAACATCCTAAATGACTTATAAGCATTATTTTAGGTCTTAAAACAGTGTTACCAACCTTATATCAACATGTGATGCTCTATATTAGGTCTTCGACTTTTGGAGTGTTACACCAATACAATCTACCATGAATTCAGTCCAATTAAGTTATGAGCAATTTTCCCACTATACAGCTAAAATTTTGATATGAAAGAATACATGTGTTCATGGAAGTTTTGATCTTAAAACCACAAAATAACATCAATTACTTCATGAAACATTAATTTAAACTTTTTCATTCAAGAACTTATGCTTAGAATTTTAAAAAGGATTCCTATATTTTTGAACATCTTTGAAAATCCTTTTGAATTGGCTCCTTGAATGGAAGAAGAATCAAGGATAGAATAACCATACCTTAATTTAATAAGTACAACGAAATTTATGGATAAATCAATGAAGAAATCCAATCCTAGCTTCCACTTAGCTCCTTGCTATAATGGAGTCTAGAGAGAACTATTTTTTATCTTGGGGTATTAATTTTGAATCATGAGGTCTATGTCTAGGGTTTAGAGTCTTAGATAACTTAATATACCATAAAAGACCCAAATAACTATATAATACTTAATTAGGACTCTAGGTAAATTTCCCAAAACACCCCCACCTTGGCCGAGACACCCGTAGAAAGTTGCGGGTGTAAAACGACGGTTGCCATCTACTAGCCGTCGTTTGATCGATGGGACATCTTATTGGGCATCGTTTGGGATAGAGACTAGAAATTTAGGGGATAATCTCCAAAACATATGTGTGAAGCTACTCCCCAAATCGATGGGGCGTCGGTGGAACCACTTCACAGTTTCTTGCCAAAGTTTTGATCCTCATCTAGGCACTTACGGTGGTCCTTAGTAAGTTCTACCCCGACGTTTCAACCCTAAAGATTTTTATATAGGTTTTGGAGTCCTCTCCTATAAATTTAGACACCAAACAACACATAAAACATGCAAATGCACACTAGCACACAGAACGACTAGTTTCCAAACGTCTTAGTCGTTCTTGGACATTTGACATCCAAACTCTAGAAAATGACTTCTAATGCTAATATTCATAATTTTAACACTTTAATAGCTCATAAAACACATGATATACTCTAGCTTAACCTAATTCATTTTAAGAGTTGTAACAATCTCCCCAACTTGAACAACATTCATCCTCGAATAACACCAAAACACTTTCAAAATCTTAAGAGATAAGGACTTAATCCTAGCAGCTCATAACCTTACCAAATCATACAAAATACAACATAGATAGGAGGAAAAACTCCACATAATAAAGAGACTTTGAAACACAACAAGAATTTAGGAACAAAATCTACAACTCATCATGTCGTAAGACTCTACCTTCTCATTTTATATAGGAAGAATTTCCCTATACATATATCATTATGCTAATCACATTATTTCTAAGCACATTATGGACATTTATCATGAAACACAATTATGGAACATTTTCAAAAAGTTTAGTGTTAAGCATGTTTACAAGTTCACCTGTGCATCATTCTTCCCACGAGTGGAACAAGTAAGCTCAACACCTTGAGAACCACCACATCTCTCATAGTTGGACTTAGGAGAACTAGGAACATCTTGATTTGGAGTCCTCTTCTCAAACATAGTTCAATTTTTCTCATCGAATCTATCCCTTTTCAAATTACTTATAATTCTACTAAAATTTGACTCTTCAATGGATTGTGCATCCACAATAAGTGTAGATGGGTTCATGTCATTATGGATAATGGACATACGACACTCTTCTTTTACAAAGTCGGCAATACCACTCACAAACCTATTCATCTCATCTCTAGGGTTAGATACAAAAAATGGAGCATGCTTAGACAATAGGAAATTTCAAGGAATATTCCTCCACATCATGTTACCTTGCCTAAGATTTATAATATCTTAAACCTTAACTTCCCTTTTCACACGGGGAAAGTACATTCCTAAGAATTCTTTCTTTAACTCTTCCCATTCTATAGGACCCGACTTAACCATCGTATTGTCTTTCCATTGTGTGTACAACACGTGAGAAACTTCACTCAATTGGTATGGAGATAACTCCGCCTTCTCCCTAGAAGTCACCCCATAACACTCGAACCCTTATACACACCATATAGAAACTCTTTGAGATCCTCTCTCGCGTTGGAACCAAGAAAGGTAGGAGGATTCATCATCACAAAGTCTCTCAACCTCGAGGTCATAGTACTGTTAAGAGCATTCATAATAGGCTCTACATCTCGATGTCATTCCTCGGGTTAGGGTAATAAGAGCTCCTCTAATCTCCACATTAGTGATGTCCGGGGAACCATCGGAACCTCATTCCCTTGATCAACTATACGGATATGTTCACCTTGAGGCACTTGATAACCTTGGCGAGAAATCCCTTCATTCACCACTTCCTCATGAACTCACATCACAGGTGTCCTTATTTTATTCATATACTCTAACACAATAGAAGAGATTAGAAAAAATACACTTATAACCTCAACTCTATGGCACGACACAAGAGTAATGATGAAAGTGACACTTCTATCGTCCTATAGCCTCTCGCTCATAGATGTGTCACGACTCAGACCGATGAAAAAGACTCTACTAAACATGGTTTTTATGAGACTTTGAATCCTAAAGACTACTTCATAACTTTATGCTCTGATAAAAAGTTTGTTACAACCCAAGGGTACACCCTACAAGTTATATAGCATATTTGACGTCTCGGAGGTCTTATACAAGGCCTTAGACATCATTTATCGCACATATATGAAAAGTTGTGCGGAATTAAAAAATTTCACAACAATAGTCCAAATCTTCATAGAATATAAGAAAGAACTAAGTCTCGTCATAGACATCCTACAAATATATAATATCTTAGTGTCACAAACCTTACTTAAATTGAGAAGAAACTATAGTCTATTACAAAGTCTTTTTGAAAAGGAGAAGGTAAAACGTAAGCCATGTCCTCGAACATATGAGTACATCTAAATCTTAAGAGAATGTTATTCCCCAAGCTTAAACTTGTAAGAGAATCCTCACTTGCCACCTACACTTGTAGAAATAGAGAAACACATGGAATTAGCACACTGAATGCCCTAAGTATAATGAACATGCAATAAAACCATGCTAAAATGGACATTTAATTTAAAACATACTTTTCATGCTATTTTGATAGGAAACTTATAAAAAGGTATAAGTACCACCTTAAAGTCAATATTGATATATAAGACAGATTCAAGGAATTCATAGGGTACAACATAATCATTTGAATACACATAAGCATTTAAACCTCCTACCAAGGGTTATAACCTAAGTATGATATGAAGAGAGTGCCCATACAACTTCTTCACACACAACTAAGTTATTATCAGGGCTTCTCAAAGTAAGATTATTCTCTTTTGATCATTTAGACTCTCAACCTAAGGTTACTCTAAGACTCACCTAAGTAAGACATGAAGAGACCGCCCATACACCCTCTTCAAGCGTACCTATGAAATCCTTAAAGCTACCCTAGATAAGAACGTTTCTATTCAACATGAATTAAATAAGTCAACAATATTCATTAAGTCCTTTAAGAGACAATCAAACAATTATAGTACTTCACATAATGGTCTTGGAAGACCTAGGGAACTCCCCTAGCATTTTCGATGCCTACTCTTGCAATGTATGGATGGCGTCCCATTCCACTACCTATACGTTGTAGAACCTATCCAATGACTAGAGTGTATATCCCATATGATGAGAATAGACATTAACCGACATAGAACATTCTAGATAGGTATGGAATCAAGTGTCATAAGACCCGCACACCGTGGAAGGTGTTCCACTTGCCAACGGTAGAACTACTAATCAACCCATGTTCGCACATGGTTAAGGAATATCAAGAGCTTCTTTCTAATCTAGTCTCATATAATGTAGAGCTACTACCAAAAGCATATTCGGTGTTTTTCCTTTGTTCTCATAATGTAAATCATTCCCTAGGATTGTTAGAGAATGTACAATCACTATTCCCTACAAACTCATAATATTTTTTTTCAAGGATGGGAGGGCTGCAAACTAAACACGATTAGGATATATCTTATGACTTCCTCAAAGATGGTTTCATGCTATTCCAGCCAACCTACCGCTAAGTCCATCATTCCACTCATAAAGGACACCATTGCGGTCTTTCACTTCTCTTATTAACCTTCTTATCATATTCAATGTTTCACATTCTTGACCTTCATTTTCTATTCAAGTTTTACATTCTTGACCTTATTTGAATTATTCAAGGTTCTACATTCTTAACCTTCTTTACATATTGAAGTCTTTACATTATTGATATTCTTTTCTAATTCAAGGTTTTACTTTAACTTAGGGTTCTAGACTCATCAAAAAGGGGCACCAAGCTTAAGTCTACTAGTTCAAAACATATTCTAGAATACATCATTTATCCATTCAAGGAAGGGCACCTACTTTAGGTCTACCGATCCTAGGCTTTAATTCCTATAATCATTCAATACTACACAAGTACCAAGTTGGCTACCAATGCAAGAAACAATATCATTCCATATAGGCTCTTCCTAGTCCTTCATCATATATCAAAAAATAGAGAAGCAACATATTTAGTCATATCATTATGGCACCCATAGAAGACCATTTAGTCATCACATGAGCACCTTCACTTTATACTTTCACGTATACTATATCATAATCATACTATAATTCACGTAGTAATGCCGATAAGGCCATGTTCTTTACATTTATAACAATTAAACACCGCCAGCATAAGTTGACCGCACCAATAAATAACAATTCAATATCAATTCTATGATAAACAAATGAATTAGGTCAACTCACCACCAATAAACATAAATTACTTCATAAAACTTTAATCTACAACTTTTCATGCAAGAACTCATGCTTAGAATTCAAAATATGATTTCTATGTTTTTGAACATCTTTGAAAATCCATTGGATTTGGATACTTAATTACAAGAAGAATAAAGGATGGAATAACCACACCTCAATTGAGGAATTCCAATGAAATTCATTGAGAAATCAATGAACGACTCCAATCCTTGCTTGAACTTAGCTCCTTCCTTTAATGAAGTCTAGACATAATTTCTTTTGATCTCAAGGTTTTGATTTTGAATAATGAGGTCTAAGTCAAGGGTTTAGAGTCTTAAATAACTTAATATACTACAAAAGACCCAAAATAACCATCTAGGACTTAATTAGGACTTTAGGTGAATTTCCCAAAACACCCCCACCTTGGCCAAGACACCTGCAGAAAGTTACAGGTGTCAGAAACCGGTTGCCATCTACTGGTCGTCGTTTGATCGACGGGGCATCCTGCTGGGCATCATTTGAGATAGATACTGCCCATTTGGGGATAAGATCCAGCACCTAAGTGCGTATACACGCCCCAATTGACGAGGCATCGATGGAACAACTGAGCGTGGTTTGATGGTCATGTTTCGGACTACTTTTTGGCAGTTTCTTTACAAAGTTTGGGTCCTCCTCAAGGACCCTTAGGCTGGTCTTTGGGGAGTCGTACCCAGATTTTGCAACCCCAAAAATCGTCATCTAGGTTTTAGAGTCCTCTACTATAAATTTAGACATCAAATAACACATAAAACGTGCAAAGGCGCACTATAACACACAACGACTAGTTTCCAAATGTCTTATACGTTTGACTTCCAAACTCTACAAATTATCTTATAATGCTAATATTCATCATTTTATCACTTTAATAACTCATAAAAAACGCTATAGGCTCTATTTCAGCCTAATTCATTTTGAGGGTTGTAACAAAGACGTTGATCCTATTTTGGTAGAAATGAAAGAGGCGGTACTTAAGAAATTTTTTAAGGATTTCTCCCAAGGGGGAAATGTTGTTCTTCCCTACCAAGGTTGGTTATTTTGTTCTGAATGTGAACGGTTTTAGAGAGAGAATTTTTAGGAGACTCATAGTTCTCGCTATTTTGTTCACCTGCGATCTACAAAGGTGTATTGTGATCTATTACAAGTTTATTTGTGGTATGGGATGAAGAAAGATATTTTGGGATTTGTAGACAAATTTACTAATTATAAACAAGTTAAGGTTGAGCATCAAAGGTCGCGAGGTTGTACCAAGAGATAAGTATTCCCACAGTGAAGTGGGAAGATGTGAACATTACTTAATTATCGGTTTACCCCGTCACTTGAGATAACATGATTCATTTTAGGTAATTATAGATCAGATGATAAAATCAGTGCACTTTAGTCCCGTCAAGGTTTCTTTTTAAGTTGAAGACTATTCTATGTTGCATATAAGGGAAATGGTGAAATTTCATGGAGTTCCTTTACCTACTATTTCCAATCATGTACTCAACTTACTTCTCACTTTTGGAAGTCATTCAAAAAAGGGGCTTGGTACTAAGGTTAATCTTAGTATGTCTTTTCATTCCCAAACTGATGGGCAAGTGGAGTGTACCATCAAAATGTTGGAAGATATGTTAAGGGGATGTGTAATAGGCTTCAAGGATAATTGGGAACGTCCACTTTATATTATAGTTTTCCAACAATAACAGTTATCACCAAAGAATTGGTATGGTTCCCATTGAAGAACTTATAGTGGGACATATAGGTCTCCGGTTGTCTGTTTTGAGGTGGGTGAAGTTTCTTTGATAGGTCTTGATCTAGTGTACGAAGCCATTGAGAAAGTTTGGCTTATTAGAGACAGGTTCAAAACGGGTCAAAGTGGACAAATGTTTTAGGCCAATTTGAGAAGAGAGGATCTAGTTTGACGTGAATGAATGTGTTTATTTGAAATCTCACCCATGAAGGGTGTGATGAGACTTGGCGAGAAAGGTAAATTTAGTCACCGCCTTGTAGGCCCATACCAAAATTTTGAGACGTATTGGGAAGGTTACCTATGAGTTGGGGTTGACATATGAGTTGGCCTTGATTCATCCGATATTTCATGTTTCTATGCTTAATAAGTGTATTGGAGATCCGACATTCATTATTCCCCTAGACAGGTTGGGATTTGACGGAAGTCTTTCAAATGAAGAGGTTCCGGTAGATATCCTAGATCGGCAAATCATGAGATTGAGAAACAAGGAAACAACTTCCATGATGGTTATATAGAGAAATCACATAGTTGAGGGCGCTACTTAGGAGGCGAGGCCGATATGAAGTCTCGATATTCTTCTCTTTCCTTCTACTCCATTTCAATTTTGAGGTGAGTAGATCCTCTTGAGTTTCCTAGTTTTGGGGATCAGATGTGTTATATGTGTTTTCCATGATTTCCTTATTTTATGCATGTTCCTGAGAAATTCATGTTTAGTAAAAAAGTGAGTTTTTATGATTGATTTTCTTCATATTGTTGTGCATTGAGTAAGAGTTTCCTATGTGATTCGTGAGATGAATTATGGAACATGCCTTAGTATACTTTTTAGAGTAATTGTTGCCATGGACGAAAAAAGGTTATTCTCACTCATAATCTAATGATTTATCGTATGAATTATGTTTGATTGGGTGTCAATACATTCTTCCATTAATATAAACTTGAGTCAAGAATTAATATGTACTACTTGGAAATTGATGCTTAGCACCTAGTTGATATTTAATATGAGATGGAAGCTTTTACGCTAGTTGAGTCCAGCTTCCCAATGGAACCTTATGCACTAGTTGAGTACAGCTTCCCAAAGTAGGTCTCATGAGATGGAAATGTTCTACCTTAGTTGAGTCTGGGTTTCTATTAGCAATCTCCTTATATCATAAAATATGTGCCACCATAAGTTATTTAGCTAGTAGATCAACCTAAGATAAGAGTTTGGTTCTAGATTACGCAAGTAAGACAACCCTTTTCGGGGTGGGTAACACCAGATTTCTGTTGACACCCAATTTTGGACTAACATTTTAAAAATTCGTGATTTTGAAGCGTTATTTATTTAATAGAAAATTTTGGTCTGATGATTTTAAAATTCATACATTTTGAGTCAAATACAAAAAAAAAAATAAAAAAAATCTGCCTTTCCCACATTGTCTCTCAAACAATTTTCAATTTTGCAATAGTCCCACATCGGTATTTCATCCTTTTTGAGGATTTTTGGGTTTCTATATAAGCCCACTTCATTCACTAGTTTTAGGAGAGGATTTGGAGGGGAAAACAAAAGAATACTCATAAAATTTTGAGAATTCTTGGTTCCCATAGTTCAAAAATTTTAAAGTGTTTTTGTGGTTTTTCGAGTTGAGGAGGTGGAGTCATCTTCTTCAAACTCGTATCCGGTTCGCCGCCCAGAACCAGGTAATTTTTTTCTTAGCCTTGTTTTATTTAATTNGTTTATTATATGTAGCTTTTTTTTANATATTTGTGTTTATTGTAGTTTTAATATTAGCATTATTTTACGATTTAATGTTTATTTATTTATTATTATTATTATTTTAAAATTGTTAGTCAACTATTTGCTATCTTAACTTTTCAGGGTTTTGTTATTATTCTATTTTAATGTTATTTTTATTTTTATATATTACGTTATTGTTGTTTTCATTTCTAATTATGTTGTTTTAGTTTGGTTGTTATTTTCCATATTCTCTTGGGATAAGTTTGTTATGTTTTGTTGATGTTCAAGTTATATTAAATATATTTGGTAAAAGGGCCAATGAAAAAACTCTCCGTCGATTTTGGAGGCCTTCTCATTTTAAAAAGACGGAAATTTTAATTAAAGTTTATATATAATTTTAGTTGTTGAATGGGCCGATGAAAAATCTATCCGTCGGGTTTAGAGGCCTTTCCATTTTAAAAGACGGAATTTTATTTTAAGTTTACATATTTTAATTGTTGAAAGTGGCCGATGAAGAAATTACCGTCGATTTCCAAGGCCTTCCATGTTAATAAGACGGATTTTTATTTGTAGGTTATTATTTGAGTTATTCATTTTTATTTATATTTATTCTTTACTAACACTTTTACTAAGTATCTTTACAGGTACACGGAGGTGCTTCTCCTTGAAATTATTCGAAAAGTTCGAATTATACTTTTATTTCATATTTTGTGAATATTGACGTTAGGCAAACTTTAGGCCGATGATTATTATTTTATTGTGTTTATTGCATGTTTATTATATCTGTATATTATTTTATATTCTTCCTCAATTTGAAAAAAAATGAATTCAATCGGGAACCACATTTGTGGATTCCGAAGGGTGCCTAACCCCTTCCCTTCGGAATAACTTGAACCCCTTACCTAGAATCGAATTGGTTTCGTAGATTAATAATCGGTTTCCTAGTTTTCCTAAAAATTAGGTGGCGACTCTTTTTTTTAAAACTTGTTTATTTTTAAAACTTTGTTAAAATTGAATCAATTAATCATTTTTCGAGTTGCCGCGACGTTTCGCCCTATTTCGACAGAGTAGGGATGTAAACAGAATGGCGACTCCGCTGGGGAGTTTAGAGGTTTTAACCAATATGAATTTAATTTTTTTTTCAAATTGAGGAAATTTTTGTTCTATTGTTATGTTATACCTTGTATTTTTATATTTTGCTTATTATTTGTTTATTGTATTTATTCATTATTTATTTTATTGTGTATATATTTTTTATTGCATTTCATGACATAATTTCCGTCAAATGACAATTAGTTTGCATTAGGACAAAAGAAGTTACGTGGCTTACCACGGCTTCCTTCAGAAAAACACACAAGTCTAATCTTTGGAAGTAATAAACGAATAGTTGGCTTGCGGTCATCCAACGTCGTTTATTAGCTTTACCCCGTTGTCTGTCCGACTCGGGTAACCGTCACTTCTAAACCAATTCTAGTCACCCTAGGATAGAGCAAAACCAAATCCAAATTTAAGCATCAGCCTAAGATGACTCAACACCCAAGGCGTGTTGAGTCCATTAGAAAAACCACCTTGAGTCCATAATGGCTTCTAGCCTAAAAGGACGACCATAATTGTGTGTAATTTAAAGGATGTATACGTTGTTTGAGAAAATCATTGTCTCATAGGGTAAGATTAGATTATAGTTTATATAAGTTAAAGAAAGAGCTTCACAAGCTACTAGCCTATTCGAAGTTGTTGACATCTGAAGATTACAAAAAGCCAAGAAAGAAGAAGGATCTTTCGTGGAGGCATAGTTTAGGGTTGTACCCCTGCGTGGGACTGATTATTTTGTATACATTTCCCCTATTATGTATTCCCATTAAGTTTTATTCATAAAATTTGTATAAATTTGAGTTTTGGGGCAATGAAATATTTCAAATGACGTATGCATCCTTCAAATCGATAGGCCTACCCTAGGCATAAAAGGGTCACATATTTGTATAGGACGCGCAATAATTGTTTGTATGCTATGTGATATATTTTGTTTGTCTTTAATTAAAACAGTATTTATGTGTTTTATTCCTTATTTGTGTGATATTTTGCATTATTAATTATGTACAGGAACTAACACTTTTACATTTTGAGTTGCTCTTTTTTACAGCGAAAAATTAATTTATGTTCAAATTCAGAAATCATTTTTCGTCCGAAGTCGCAAGAGACAAGAGGATTAACGAAATTCGAAACCTTGTATTTTACAAGACATTAATATCAAGTCAGAATGATAAATCAGGGGAGTTTTTGACTATGAGGTGACACCCACTTATTTTTATTGTTATTTTGCATGATGGTTCTGCTCTCACATATTTCTCATATTTTTGTAGGGATACCGTCCCCGACATCAGTCGGGGATGGTCATAACAGTGTCTGGATCTCGTGAAAATTGGAAGGAGACAAAGGTCCAAGGAAATATCCAAAAAGAAGTACAACAAATCATTACTGTAGAAATTCGTAGGGTACATTCAACAGACAGTATAAATATTGACGATTAAGAGGCTATAAAACACATTGGTGCGAAAAAAAAAAAAACTTCATGACTAAAAATTTTAGTGGCATTAGACCTAGGAATTTCTTTGAGTTGTCTAAGTCTTTAAATTATTATATGCCACATCTGGACGAACTACGCGTACCTGATTCTCATTTCGGTGAGATACGTAGGCAACCCTTCTTGGGTTCGGTATTATCTTTTTCAAAAAAAAAAAAGAAGGGTAAAAAGATTTTTTTAAAAAAATAGTTTGTGCATATTTTCCAAGTCATATCTGCACGAACTACGCGTAGCTGATTCTCATTTCGGTGAGATACGTAGGCAACCCTTCTTGGGTTCGGTATTACCTTCTTCTAAAAAAAATAAAATAGTTTGTGCATATTTTCAAGTCATATCTGCACGAACTACGCGTACCTGATTCTCATTTTAATGAGATACGTAGGCAACCCTTCTTGGGTTCGGTATTATCTTCTCTAAAAAAAAAGATATTATAAAAAAGTTTGTGCATATTTTCAAAGTTATGTCTGCGCGAACTACGCGTACCTGATTCTCATTTTAATGAGATACGTAGGCAACCCTTCTTGGGTTCGGTATTATCTT
>NC_028637.1:78121513-78209287 GCF_001406875.1 Solanum pennellii | reverse complement strand
TTTTTTTTTTAGTTTAATGTAGTTCTAAAAGTCAATTAATATTTGTGTTTATTGTAGTTTTAATATTAGCATTATTTTACGATTTAATGTTTATTTATTTATTATTATTATTATTTTAAAATTGTTAGTCAACTATTTGCTATCTTAACTTTCCAGGGTTTTGTTATTATTCTATTTTAATGTTATTTTTATTTTTATATATTACGTTATTGTTGTTTTCATTTCTAATTATGTTGTTTTAGTTTGGTTGTTATTTTCCATATTCTCTTGGGATAAGTTTGTTATGTTTTGTTGATGTTCAAGTTATATTAAATATATTTGTTAAAAGGGCCAATGAAAAAACTCTCCGTCGATTTTGGAGGCCTTCTCATTTTAAAAAGACGGAAATTTTAATTAATGTTTATCTATAATTTTAGTTGTTGAATGGGCCGATGAAAAATCTATCCGTCGGGTTTAGAGGCCTTTCCATTTTAAAAGACGGAATTTTATTTTAAGTTTACATATTTTAATTGTTGAAAGTGGCCGATGAAGAAATTACCGTCGATTTCCAAGGCCTTCCATGTTAATAAGACGGATTTTTATTTGTAGGTTATTATTTGAGTTATTCATTTTTATTTATATTTATTCTTTACTAACACTTTTACTAAGTGTCTTTACAGGTACACGGAGGTGCTTCTCCTTGAAATTATTCGAAAAGTTCGAATTATACTTTTATTTCATATTTTGTGAATATTGACGTTAGGCAAACTTTAGGCCGATGATTATTATTTTATTGTGTTTATTGCATGTTTATTATATCTGTATATTATTTTATATTCTTCCTCAATTTGAAAAAAAAATGAATTCAATCGGGAACCACATTTGTGGATTCCGAAGGGTGCCTAACCCCTTCCCTTCGGAATAACTTGAACCCCTTACCTAGAATCGAATTGGTTTCGTAGATTAATATCGGTTTCCTAGTTTTCCTAAAAATTAGGTGGCGACTCTTTTTTTTAAAACTCGTTTATTTTTAAAACTTTGTTAAAATTGAATCAATTAATCATTTTTCGAGTTGCCGCGACGTTTCGCCCTATTTCGACAGAGTAGGGATGTAAACAATTTGTAAAGACTAGGGGCACCCCCAAGTCGCAAAATGGCGTACTCGACCTCTCGGAGGTCCTATACAAGCCCTTATCATTCATTCATGGAATTGTCATAAAATAGTGCTAAGATTTAAAACTTTTTAGACAAAATCATAAGGATTGAATCCAAAAACACTTTTAAAGAAGTCTTTATAAATAAGGGGAAATCTAGTCTCACAATACCATATAGACATAATAATTAAGAATATGGGACTTAGCCCTTACATAAAATAAGAAGTCTATAATAGGAAATACAACATAGTCTCTCAATGTACAAAAAAACTAAAGTAGAATCATAAGTGTAGTGTCCTCGAACATGAACACTCACAAACATGGAAAGAGCAATCCAAGTATCATGAGAAATGTTCCTTGAATCACTTCAACGACCCAAACCTACACTTGTAGAAATAAAGTAAAATATGGAATTAGTTTAATTAAGAACTAAGTGAGATGACCATGCAAGAAATAATGTAAAAGGGGATATTTTAGTTGAAATATGTTTTTCATGATATTTTGATAATGTCTTATAAACAAAGTATAAAATACATCATACAAGTCAATCATCAACATACAAGATAATACTCCCATAGTCCACAAGATATGACCATATTCATTAAGTAACTCATTTAACCATTTAAACCCTCTATTTAAGGCTATCATAAGACCACTTAAGTAATATATGAAGATACTTACCATAAAATCTCTTCAATACACACCTAAGTGTCCTTAAGACTAAAAAAGATAAGGATATTTACTTTCCGACACAACCACAACAAGTCAATAATCATTAATAGAGCTACTAGAAGAGACATTCATGCATTTAAGGGACTTCACATAATGGTCTAGGAAGACCTAGGAACCCACTCTAGTACATTCAAATCCTACTCGTTCCATGTATAGAGAGCATCCCATTCTACTACTACGCGTTGTAGAACCTCTGCTTAGCTAAAGTGTACATCCCACATGATGAGAAAAAGACATTAACAACCATAGACCATACTAGCTAGGTATGGAATCCGGTGTCATAAGATCCCAAACTGTGGAAGGTGTTCTACTAGCCAAAGGTAGTACTATGGACACATCCCATGTAGACACATGGTTTAGGGGATATCAAAAGGCTTTTTTGTACTATAGTCTCATACTTCAAGTAGAGATACTACCTTAAGCATATCCACTCGGTTCTTTGCCTTAGTATTCGTAGAGTATGTTCATTCACATAATAGTATTTTAGAAGGTACCATCTCTAAGCCCCACCGACTCATAATACCACTACCAAGAAGGGATCCATAAAGGTCTACCGATCAAGGTTAATTAGGATAGCTCATTCAAGCAACGGGTACAATGCGAGTTCTATTCGATTGACTTATTATCAACCTTATTTTCATATTCAAGCTTTCACATTCACTTAGGGTTCTAGACTAATCAAGAAGGGGCACCATTCTTAGGTCTACCGGTTCAAGACATACTCTAGAATATCATTCGTGTATCAAGTATGAATAACTAATTCTATCTAAGAAATGCACCATATTAATATATAGAGACTCCTCATAGTCTATCATCATCACATACAAACATTTAGCGGAAACATGCTTTCATTCACAATCTGACATAGCTTTATACAAATTCATCTTAACATCATATAGCCACTTCACAATATGCCCATCTTCCACATAACAACGTAAAACGCCTTTAATTAACCTCAAAGAATCATCAAGATCACAATGATAATAAGAACATGAAGTAAGCACCTCCACTAGAAGTGGATCAAACTATACAAAAGGAATTATGCTATACTAAGCAATTATATCAACTCACCGTTCTCAAATATCAAAATTCACTATTATTCAACTTCCAATGCATCAAGAGAATTTACCGATCATCATTCTCATCACAATATATGGAGATAGATAACAATAAGAATCAATGCTATGAAGCAATCTAAATACAATTCCATCCATACACAATCCCAATTATCAAACCCACTTTACAAGCCAAAATGAAGGAATTATAGGGATGATGGGTCCATGGAGTTTTTCACTTGAAATCATAAACTAAACCATAATGTAATCATAACAATTTGTTTGAAATCATGTAATGGAATAACCCATGAGTTTCAGGAAGAATTGGGGTTTTAGTCATCTTTCGGAAACTTGAAAACTATTTGAGAATTGGCTCTAGGGAGAAATATAACTTTATATAAAAAGTCACCATACCTTTGTATTGAGAAGCCCACGAAATTCGGATTGAAACTTCTAAGAATTGACCCTCTTACTGGGATCTTGAAAATTCTTCAATGGAGGATTTGGGTGGAGATATAATTTAGAGAAGAGGGAGAGCTTTTGATTCTATATTCTAGGGTTTTGTTTTTGATTGGTGAAAGGGAGTAAAAGTTACATAAAAACCATTTATAAGAAATCCTCAAAGTACCCAAAACACACCTTCACTAGTTGGACTTTTTAACTAAGTCTAACTTGACTTTTATTTTCTAAAATTTTTGTTCTGGAACAAGTCCGCGCCCCTGAGGTTTTTCTTGAAGTTTCTGGAAAAATATTTTTTCAGAAAGATTGTTCCATGATAACTTTCGTTATGTGGATAAAATTGTTTGTCCTTGGTGGAGCAGGTCCGCGGTACAGACTAGTTCCCAAAACCATTGCTTGCGCGCTGCCTCTGCAGCTTCTTGGCCAAGGCTTGGGTCCTCCTCAAGGATCCTTAGGTTGGTTCTTGGAGAGTCGTGCCCAAACTTGTTTACTCTAAACACTATTATTAAAAAAGTAGGATAACCTCTACTGATTTTAGATTCTAAAATAAACATAAAAACATGAACAACATACTAGAACACACCCACACATAAAAGACTAGTTTCCGGACGTCTTGGTCGTCCCTTGAATTTTAGACTCTAATATGCAAAACAGGTTAATTACAGTAGTTTAGGTCTAAAAACATCACTTTAACCATTTTTAAGTCATTATTCATAATATGAGGATCTAGCTTAGGTCATTGCATTTCGAGGTGTTTCGGGATTCCCTGTAAGCTCACGTGGTCTATGTCTCTTATGTCTTATTCCCCACTATAGCAACAATATGAATAAGAATATTAATTATGAAATATGGTTACTGAAGAAGATTCAGTAAGAATTGTAAGATTTATGGGGTTTTATTCATGCGTTGCACAAGTATGCTTTTAGGGTATTTATGATATGTTTATTTTATGCTATGATGATCTATGTAATGAATATGCTTATGACTTATGATTTACCACTATCTTCATAATGATGTTTTAACTTAGTAAGTTTCATGAATTCAAATGAAATGTCCTTTTTAGCATGTTTTCAAGATTTTTATGCATGACTATCATACTTAGTGCATGATTGTACTACCACCTACTTCTCCAACATTTTCCCCCAGTGTAGGGTCCGGTCGTGAAGGTCATCATGTTGTGGATAACGCTTGGATTTTCTTATTCTCCGAGATTGTTGGTGAGTCCCTTTTTTTGGGGACGGTTGTTATGTCATTGTAGTTAATATCTTGTATTTCTTTTGGATTTTATTGTATAAGATGTATGTCACTCTCCTATTCTGAATATTGTAATAGATTACTATATTGATAGAAGTCTACACTTCATCTTTCATTTATGAAAATTTTGGACTTGATAATCACTTATACTCTTTATTGTTCTATTCTTTTATTATGATATGTTAAGTGGCTTACATGGAGCCCTTAGGGGTTGTATGTGCCTTGTTACTTCTAGGGATACCCCTGGGCTGTGACAGTATGGAAGTTTATGTTTTTATGTTTTTTTCAAGTTTTCAAGTTGAAGTCTTCAAAATATCTAAATATGTAAGTAAATATTTTTCAAATTCTTCAAGGATGCAAGTAGAAGTCTTCAAATCCTTTGATTTTGCAAGTTTAAGTATTCAAACACTTTAAATATGCAAGTTGAAGTCTTCAAATACTCAATGTATGCATGTTGACGTCTTCAAATCCTTCAAGTATGCAAATTGAAGTCTTAAAATTCATCAATTACTGAAGTTGAAGTGTACAAATCCTCCAAGTATGCAAGTTTAAGTCTTCAAATCCTCCAAGTATGTAAGTACAATTCATCAAATCTTTAAGAATGCAAGTTAAAGTCTTCAAACTTCATGTTTGCAAGTTAAAGTCTTCAAATTCTCCAAATATGGACGTTGTTGAATTTTCATGTCTTAAGGTGGAAATATTTGTCCCTTTGCACCTTAAGCTAGCCTGTTCATGAATTTATCTATAAATGGATCTTTAAATTATCATGTCATAAGGTGGACGAGATTTGTACTATAACACTTGAGCCCGACTTTTTGCGAATTTATCCTTAAGTGGATCTTTAAATTTCCATACCTTAAGGTTGACGAGATTCATCCTTTGCACCTTAATCTGTCCTTTTCACGAATTTATCCTTAAATGAATCTTCAAATTCACATGTCTTAACGTGCACAAGATTTTTCCCCTTGCACCTTAAGCTACCTTCTCATATATTTATCCTTAAATGGATTTTTAAATACTCATTCCTTAAGGTGGAAAAGTTGTGTCATTTTGCACCTTCAGTTGACCTATTTTACAGGTTTATCCTTAATATGATCTTCAAATTTCATGCTTAAAGATGGTCAAGATTTGTTCCTTTAAACGTTAAGTTGGCCTTTTCACGAAATTTATCCTTAAACGAATCTTTAAATTTTCATACCTTAAGCTAGAAAACATTTGTCGTTTCACACCTTATGCTCAAGTATTCAGGATCTAGTAAAGCCTCCATTTAGTGATTTCCAAGGCGGGGGAGTTAAACACATCCCTTCACACCTTATCTCAAGTATTCATGATCTATTAGAGCCTTCGATTAGTTATCTACAAGCCATGGACGTTAAACACATCCCTTCACACATTATACTCAATTATTCACGATCTAGTAAAGCCTTCATTGAGTGATCTCGAAAGCGGGGGTGTTAAACACATCCCTCTAAACATTGTGCTCAACTATCCAGGATCTTGTAAAGCCTTAAGTTAGTTATCTTCAAGATGGGGACGTTAAACACAACCCTTCACACCTCAAGATCAATTTTTTTTTGTGATAATTCTCTACAAAAAATACACACTCACACAAAAAAGGACAATACAAAGAAAATACAAGTAATGGAGATGGTGTTACCCATCATGATGTTTAAGACATGGAATGAAGTCCGTGAAGTATTGTTTCGAGATATACTAAACCTTTTTGTTTATGACGCTCCGACATCAATATATAAAAAATATTATGCGTGGCAACGAATATTTGAAATCATATATGTGATAGAATTTAAAATTGACTTATAAAAATTGTCTACAACAATATTATTAAATGATTTTAATCTTAACTTTTCGATATGTTGCAGCCTATTGTGTCTAGTTTCTGAAGAATCAAGCTAATTGCAATTTTGATACTTCTACTTTAGATACAATTTTGTGTATGTCATCGCGCAAATTTTAACCTTTTGGTGTACCAAAATCTGAAGATGAATTTGTAATCATATCTGAAACAATCCCAAAGATTTTAAATTTTGAATTTATGATACATTTGGTCTAGATTTAGAATAATCAAGCGTCTTGTGATTTCGTCGTTCCTATATAAAGATATGAGATTTTAGTAAAGCCGCACAAATCTAAAAATTTTAGCATGACAAAATCAAGAGCCTATTTTAAAAAATAATCCAGAAAAATTATGAAGATAATAAGTTCTGAATTTTGGATATGTTAGAGATCGAGAAGTTTAGTTTCTGTAAAACCAAACCATTCATGATTTGGACGTTTGTAAAATTAGATATGATTTTTTACGGCAAACATGTCAATCTGAAAAATAACTGACAAAAATCCAAAAAACAATGAAGGAGATTACCCTTCTGATGCCTCTTTCGTCATAGCTCGAATTCGTCATAACTCACAATCTGTAATTGAAGTCAAAATTTTTGACATAATGTGCCGATTTATAGATCTCATGTGGTGGGAATAAATTCCTTCAATTAAATTCTTTTTAACATAGGACAACAAAAAATATATATGAATATGAAATATAGTTGAATTAGACTTCCTAGTTCAATTATAATACCTTTTTGGCCAAGACAATAGAAGAGATATCTTAATATGAAACTGAGTGGGATTAAAATTCCTACTTCAATTGTAATTAATTTTTAGATATAGCAATAGAAAAATATGTGAATATGAAATTGTGCAGAACTATAATTTTTTTTGGAGGCTTAGGCACAAAATAAAATTAGTGGCAGGAATAAATATTTACCGCTTTTCCATCTCCAAAGCATGTCCACATGGAGAGTCATTCTTATACAAGGAAGTTACAATTATAAGGCGGTGGTCACATTTGAATGAAGCAACCAATGTTGTAGGCAGTTGATCTTTTTGACAATTAATCGCATGAAGTGAATGTGGCATATTTTTGTGAAGTGACTGCGACAATTAATTGATATTTTAAGAGCAAAGCAAGGAAAATTTTCATATTTGTGTCTTTGGGGATAGAGTAGAAGCCAAGTGACAACGACACTTTTGGATGTTGAAGCCAAGACTAAAGTAGACAATTTTAAGAATTAGAGAACACTAGTTTATGGCTATCAATTTTATAACTTTGAAACTTTAATCTATGAATTGGTTAAGTAGACTTAAAACTAAGTCTAAGTATTAATTTTTTCTCATTTAAGAGTTTCTTAAATTTCACGCATTGATCTGAAAATTATTAGTTTTTTGAACTGTGCCGGAACTGAATGAGAAGCTTCTTGTTTGTAAGAAATGACAACCTACATCATTAAAGCACAAGACTTAGAATACTATGAGCGAATAGTGACAACGGGTGGAAAGACATTTGTTGAGGTTATTAAAGCCGGAGAAATAATTAAAGATGATATCAAGAGTGGGAGAGTACTAGGTCTGACCACATGGCAGTTCACTAATAAAACATTCTGAACCGGCTCATTGAGAAGTCGAAAGAAAATAGATAAACCAGTTATGATGGTAATGACTCGATGATCTACATTATATAATCGTCAACACCCTTCAGGATATCGTACTTCATAATACCCTATCTACAACATGAATTCAACTTATCCTCTTCAACGACCAATGCAAAATCTTCAAAATAATGTGCCTCATCCAATCCTTGAAAAAAAACCACCCCGAGTCATCATTCCATTGTCGGAACCATTGACTTATCTTTTTGATGGGTTGAAAGCGGCCAAGGTTGTGAATACTTCGGTAGATTGGTATGACCCAAGTAAACGTTGTGCTTACAACTCAAGAGTTACTGAAAATGATACCGAGAAATGTATCACACTTGAATAAAAAGTTAAAGAACTTAGTGTCAACAAAGTGATAAATCTTGCAAAAGATCCACGGAATGTGAAAACCAACCCATTGCCCAATCAGAAAGAGTAAATGTTGGTGTAATCAATTACAAACAAGAATGAAGTTTTTGGATGTTATAATGTTGGTGTCTTTCAACTTTGTCTTGAAGTTATTGTTTTTTCTATTTTTGTAATTGTCTTTTTATTTTCTTATAATCGCACATTATGATTTAATTTCCTTTCTAAGCACTTTTTATATATATTGGAATAATGTTTAACCTGATTCTTGCTTAGCGAGATATATAGCTGTCACACCGGCTCGGTCATATCCCTAGTAAGATTTTAATACTCCTTTTATAATGGAAAGTTGAATAATATTTTGAGAGAAACTCAAAATTTGTTAGAAAAGGACTTTCTCCAACAAGTCATAATCAGGGTCAGGGGTCACGTCAAAGTTGCAATTTGGACAAATTTTTTGAGAGGATTTCAAAAATGAAAACAAAGTTCAGGAGTCCTATGTTTTATACTGGGCAATATTTTTTGTATAGTCCTCAAAATTTCTATAAATCTACATTTCAAGACCAGACAAGATTGTAAACCCGACACTAAAAGAGCGTCAGAATAGCAAGACAAAGCAAACATAAATGAGTCTCTCAAAAACTAAGAGTTTTTCATTTTAAAGAAATATGACGTCACAATATCATTAGACCCACAAAAACATCATCATAATTCAGATGATTTCTACTCTTACTCATTTCTAAATTTATTCATTTTACTTAGTCATGATTTACAACACGTTCTTTTAATGATACAGATTGCTTGACACAATGACAAAGGTTATGAGATGTCAGCCAGATTAAGACAAGTTAAACGCCTTCATCTTTAAAACTTATATTCTGTTATATTATATATTTTGAAACCATTATTATTATTAATTATATTTTAACTCCGCAAGTATACTTACTAGAACTGGAGGTAACATTTCTAATGATCCTTTAGAAGTCTTGAGGAATCACAAGAGACGTTCATTAGACAAAGGACATAAAACCTTTCTCAATGATGTTGTTATGAAAGATTCTCGACACCAAAGAACTAGTTTGATAAACCAACTTTTTTACTTTATTCCACTTCGACTAATTCATTCCTATTGTATTTTGTTCTCTCACCTATTGATGGAAAATCTTATGTTTCTCTAAGATTTCTGTTAAGTTTCATGTGAGAAGTGAAGGTGATAAGGTGTACTTAAAAATTTCACCCATGAAAGGGGTGATGAGATTTGGAAAGAAGGAGAAGTTGACACCTCGTCATGTGGGTCCCTATGAAATTTTGTAAAAGGGTTGGTAAGGTTGCATATTAGTTGAGATTACCTAGTGAGCTATCTTAGGTTCACCCGGTATTCCATGTATCGATGCTTAAGAAGTGCATTGGCGACCCCGAGTCCATTCTTCCTATTGAAGGTCTTGATGTGGATGAGAATCTCTCCTATGAAGACTTTCCAGTTGAAATCCTTGATCGACAAATGAAAAGGTTGAGGAACAAGGAGGTGACTTCCGTAAAGGTGTTATGGAAGAACCACCTAGTTAAGGGAGCAACATGGGAGGTCATGGCCGACATTAAGTCCTGATATACTCGTCACTTCTCTAATTAAGGTAATTTGTTCCTAATAATGACTAAAAATAATAAGTAAAATTTAATTTGACTTGTTCTTCTAAGATATGCATAAAAATGTTGAAAGTTTTGCTAAATGAGATTTTCATTAAAAGATGCTCTTTTGCTTGAATTGCACTTAGTTGTGTATTTCGTATGTTGTTGCCTTTATATAGTGATATTGAGCATGTTGATGTGTTTTGAAATGTGTTTTTGTCATAAGTGACTCTTTATGTGTTGTTGAGCTCATGTTGTTATTGAGAAGGAAATTTCTCATGTTGTGATTTTGAGCTCTTAAATATGTTTCAAGATGTCTTGAGTTGCTATGTGCAAATGCCATGTTAATATATTGATTTAAGATTTTAACTCATGTTTTAATCTTTTGTTGTTGTTGGGCTACTAGTATTGAGTCTATCCTTTCCCTTTAATGATTTTACTGACATTCGGGGATGAATGTTTCCCAAGGGGGGATAATGTAACACTCTAAAAGTCTAAGACCTAATATAGAGCCTCACATGAGAGTATGAGGGTTGTAACACTGTTTTAAGGTAAAAAATAAATTTTATGAGTCATTTAGGAAGTTTTAGAGTCAATACATCAAGAAACATCTATGACGTCTGGAGACTAGTCAAAGAGGTGCTAGTGTGTCTTAGCCTATTTTACAAGGTTTTAATCGCCGGAATTTGGTGAAATTTGTTAGAAAGGTATCAAACAGGTCTTAAAATATTTTTAGGGTTAAAACGTCTAGGTACGACTCCTCAAGGACCAATATAGGGGTCCTTGAGGAGGACTCTTCCATTTTGGCAAAACGCTTTCAAAGTGCAGTGGCTACCTACGCTTGCCATCGACGAGGCGTAGGCCAATCGAGGTGGCGTCGATGCCTCCGTCGATGGACACTTAGTCAATTTCCAAAAAGTTCCAAATGCACACTCTTTGATCCAAACCACGGATGTGCAGGACAGAGGGGAACATTGCCCGTAGACTAACCTACGGCCCGTAGGTCGAGGTCTCGTAGGTCAGGCCTGGAACTTTTCCTTTGAAGTTTTAATTGGTTAATTAAATTAAGTTATTTAGTTGGTGGTATAATTAGGGGTAAATAATTGGTTAATTATATTGGTCTAGCAACTACTTAAACTACCATAAGCCTAAACCCCACTTAACACCAAATAATTTCCAAACCTGAAGTGCTCTTCCTTTTCTCTACTTTCTCTCTCCCAAAGAAACTCCATAGAAGACCAAGGTCTAAGGGTTATAGGGAAGCAAAAAGACTACTTTTCATGAGCAATCTTCAAGGAATATCAAGGTATGGTATCTTTCCCTAAATGGTTCTTCCAAAATTTGTTTTCAAAAAGATGATTTAATATGGTCTTCTTCCTAATATGAATTTGATCTTCTATATTGCATTTTTTATGGTTTATTTTTTTTATTACGGTTAGATTATGTTGTATTATGGTTCCATTATATTGGTTCTTGATGAATTAACCTAGTATGTGGAATAGATGATTAATTGACCCACATTCCCTAACCCTAGGTTATGAACTCATGTTGAATTGATTAGTGATGATGCAATTGAGTTAGTTCTTGTGTTAATTACTACTGAATGATGCTATTACATCTACTGATGGATGAAATTTTATTGGTTGAGGGTATGAACAATGATGATGGCTTGTTGAAGGAGAATTGGTAAGACATTATGATCTTGAACCTTTACTTCATTTGTGATGGTTTATACTTGGTGATGAAGTTCAATTGAAGCATTACTTAGGATTATATTGAGTAGGTGTTGGTATGATGATGCAATTGAAATGTCTTGATTATGTGATGGTGTGCTTGTTAAGATGTAATGGTATAAGGTTGTTTATGAATTCCCTATGTGCCTTATTATAACATGATTATGATAATGTGTTGCTCTCACATATAAGGGTTGTATTGAGAGGACATTATCATGCAATTCCTAATGAGATAATCATATGAATATACAAGGGTTTAGTCTCCTATGGCCTATACGAAGTTACGAAGATTAATAAATGCTTAAAGACATTTTGAAAAAGGACTCTAGTTTAGCACCGAGTGAACCAGATGTGAGATGTGTCCCTTCCCAATGTTGGAAGGTAGGTTCACAATGGTTCTCATGATATTGTGACATTAATACAATTGTGCATCAAGAGGGTCCTAAGTATATATCCTAGTTCTTGAACTATGTTTCCCACATAGGAATACTAGCTAGTGCATCCACCGAGAATGCTATGTTCATGTTTTGGTACTACCTTGGCAAGTAGTCCAGCTTCTTTCGGTGTATGGTTTCATGACATCGGATTCCACATTTAGCTCGTGTGGTCTATGTCGGTTAAGGCAAGTGTTCCTGAAAGTAAAATGAAGTAATAATGTGAACACTAAGTAGGGTGACCTAAGAGGTTTGAATTAGTTTAGGTAGGGGTACGGGACTCTACCTATACATTGCACTAGTTGGCCTTGAGGGAAGTCTTGGAGGGTTGTTCTTATGTTTATAAAGTAAGTGCTATACATATATTGACTTTACGTGTTGATGATCCTATATGATGTTAGTTTTATGTATGAATATGCTATTGGTCTATATTGCTAAATATGATGATGAATACTCTTAATATTATGTTATGTCATGTTAGACATTGATTATGGTCCTTTTTTGGGTTTACTTGGTTGAGTAAAGTTATGGGGCTTTACTTGATCATTGCACTTGCGGACTTGATGTTGGATTATGAGTAATGGTCTTGTATATGTGGTAATGTGAAGATCTTATATACGCTTTGTTGTTATATCATGATTCTGAAGTTAGTTTGTGTATGTACTTAAATATGCTATGATACATGTTGACTTTTATACTTGATGATGTTGGTCTAGTGTTTGTATACGGTTTTGTCTTAAGAAATATGTGACTATTGGCTCATAAGTGTTCTAGATTGTGCATAAGGCTTTCAAAAGTAACTTACCATAGTTTTGAACAAATGACCCCTTTGATAATAATTTCAAATATTTTATGTGCATATTCTCATACTAAGTATAAGTGTGCACTAACCCATATTTATATGTTTGTACAACTATATAGATTCTGGCCGTTGAGCTTCTAGAAGGGCCATTTGAAGATAACATTGATCCTCATGATCCATGTGCGGTAGGTCCTCACCTTCCGAGGACGATGCCACTATCTAGCTATTAATGTTGTTCTAGTTTAAAGACATTTAGTTCTTTCCTTTTGATTTGAAGATGATTGTTGTATATGCCTATATGTTGTTTTTATTGATGTAAAGTAAGGGCTATGACCGAACATTGTATTCGATTTTAGATGGTTTATATGTGAGATTTATAATAGACTTCCTATGATATTATATTGTTATACTATGAATGTGAAATAAAAGTCGAAGCCTATGTATTGCTTCCTATGCAAGGAGTCTATGTAAACTCCATATATATATATATATATTATGTAATGTATAAGTGAGAGGTCTATTTAAACCTCCATGTAGAAGTAGATAAATTTTTTACATTTTTCGCAAAATAACCTATGAATGCAATGACAAATGCTAAGACGTTACTCTTAATACTCTCCGAGGATGACGAGACCGGTTACTTCTAGGAGGTTCTCCCTGGATGTGACAGAAAGTCCCTGAAGGACATGTGAAAAAAGGTCTTCTCTTGGCCTTCTTGAGTTATAGAAATCTTATTGTAGCCCAAATAACCATCAATAAAACAATACCAACCCTTACCCGCAAGCCAGTCCAATATCTTGTAATTGAATGACATAAGGATGTTGTCCTTTTCTATCGAATCATTTAATCTCGGTAGTCCATGCAGACTCTCCATCCAGTCATGGGCCGTACAGGAACAAGTTTGTTTCTCTCATTAGGCACCTCAATAATCCCACCTTTCCTGGGAATACAGTTAACAAGAGATACCCAAGTACTATCTGGAATGGGATAAATAAATCCAACATCTAACCACTTGATGATTTTCTTTTTAACTAACTCTTGCATAAGTTGATTTACCCTTCTGCATGAGTTGGATTTTATAAGAACAAGTGTTGGGAGGAATTCTAATACTATGCACAATAGTCTACCCAATAGCTTGCTTGAACCTCTTCAACACGGAACCAATGCCTCAACTTGTGTCCCATTTAAGTCTACCGCAATGATGACCAGTAAAGTATGGTTTCTCCCCAAGAATACATGCCTCAAGTGTGATGGCAGAGCATAAAGCTCAAATGTCAGATCTCCTTAACATACGGTCTTACGAGTGGAGAGTCGCGATTTTTCATGTCTACTTCTAATCTCTTAGGCGTTAAACGGAATTTGAACCTATCAATTGCGGCGACAAATTCATCATAGTGTTGAATACCATCACTATAAAAATTTATCATTATCGCTGCAAATGCATCAATACCCAGTCTCTCTTCAATAGGCACTTCAGAATTACATTCTTCAATATGATCACCACAGATACCGACTTCAGCTAACTATTCTGCTTCATGGATTTACTGATATGGAAAGTCACTTCTTCATTATTAAAAGTGGAAGTTCATCTGCCCTTTCTCCATATCAACAAAGAAGCGCCCAATAGCAAGGAATGGTCTCCCAAGGATAATGAAAACCTCAAAATTAAACTCACAGTTGAGTATCACAAAATTCACCGAAAAGGTAAAAGATTGAACTTTCAGTAGTACTTCATGGAGAACACCAATGGCCTTCTTCATAGTTCTATCAGCCATGAGAAATTGCATCGCAATTGGTTTTAGTTCTCTAGGCCTAACTTTTTGTAAATAGGAGATGGCATCAGATAAATGCTCGCACCCAGCTAATATAGAGCATTAACAATGTTCAACAACACGATGCTACAAGTAATAGTTAAGGCACTAGGATCCTCCTTCTGCATGAGGGACCGTGTAGTAAAAATACTACAATGTTGTAACATATCATCATATTCAAAACTCACAACCCTCTTTATAGTTACCGAGTCCATCTAAACTTTGCATACCTAGGCATCTACTCTAAAGCATCTATTAATGGCACATTTATGTAAAGCTGCTTCAACATACAAATGAACTTTCAGTGTTTGCCTTCTTCAGTTTTCTTCAATCATATTTGCTAACCTCTTAGGGAAGAGAGTTGGAGGTCTAGGCATCGGAACAACTTTCTAGGTTATCTTCACTTCCATCTCAATTGTATTTTGGAGACTCCAGTAACCTCGATCACATCATAATCTTTACCAACCTCAACTTCAACCTCGGACGACATAGGTGAATTAATGGTCTATATACCCCCTCGAGTAGTGACTAACATAAAAATCCCATAATATTTTTGATTTGAATGATGTTGCTAGGATGTGTGCCAGGCTTCCATTTGTTCAGTGTAGTAGATAACTGATTCATTTGCTGCTCAAGTTGCTTGACCGACACTGCATGTGCGACAAATTTTAACAAAGACAAGACAATTTGTTTCACATCTCCTTCACATTTTCTTAAATCGAATCAAACTACCTCACCATTTTCGGCATTATACCCTGTATCCATGACATACTACCTCTAGCTTTTTTATTACCGGATTCCCAATATTGAGGAGGAATATAAGGTCCAACCAGATTGTTTCTTTTGCGATAGTATTTCCAATTGTATTTATTGTCGCGGTTGTAATTACCATCTTAGACATATTGACCTTTTTTTATTGTAGTAGCCATAGTTCCGACCTTATTTGCTTGATCTTGGAGATAATTATCCATATTCTACCTTGGGCATTAGATCGGAACCCTCCATCAGATCATTCACCACATAAGTATCCTTTGCATAGTAACATTCTTCAATCGGTGGTGGATTCTTAATCAAGTAGTTCACAACATTAATATTTTTGGTACCTCCGCTCACATACTTCAACACCAACCCAATTTTTGTACTCATTTAAGCCACCTTCTCATGAATATCATCGGCTGATTGACTACGTGCAGCTTGAACGGCAAAAGTGCTTCTTCGAGTGTCTAACCTTCGAGTACTCCATGATTTATTGTTTTGGGAAATCTTCTCGATTTTCTCTAGAATCTCCTGAAAAGTGCACTCACCATATCATCCTCCTACAATACTGTCAAGCATGTCCTTACCATTATCATCTTGGTTTCTATAGTAATACTCCTTCAGTGACTCATAATCAATACGCAATTTCGGGACACTTCTTATGAAAGTTGTGAATTTGCCCCACGAACTAGTCACAAACTCTCCGGGTAGTTCTATTAAGTTGCTAAGATTATCTTTCTAGTTCAGCTTCTTGGAAACTGGAAGTATTTTTCCATGAACACCTCGTTCAATTCATCCCAAGTCTAAATTAAGTTGTACACTAGATCAGTAAATCATATAGTAGCACCTATGAAGCCAATCAAGAGAACGAACCCCTCGATGTAAGCATGTACATCAAATTACTTGTTTAACTGAAGTTTAAGCGATCACTATCAAGCAAAGAACCTAACTTGTACATTGAGGTTGATCCCACGTGAAATATTGTTTGGACTTAAATTTAACCAACTATTATATTCGTTCAGCCAAAATATTTTCGAGACAAGCAAGTAAAAGGGGGCTTGTGAAATAAATGATTGATTGTTGTTAAATAACAAGTAAGAAAAATTTCAAATTTGTTGTCATCAATGATAGAGAGTAACTATGGTATAGGTGTTCCTCATGAGCTCATAACTCAATAATCCTAGTAATAGCAATCATTTTCTAGTGTACTACATGCAAAGTGATAGCTTATGTATCTCTAAATGCTTGGTCCGGCAAGTAGAAATTACACCCTCACCTTTGTCCGGCTACATGTGTATAATGTACTAACCCTTAAATTTACTTCATATTAGTCATCACATCAATGTATGACTTAGTTTTCATCCTTGCACCAATTGACATTAGATTATTATATAGTATCACACAAAATCTATGTTGATAAGTATTTTTTATTAACTACCTCCTTAATCCAACAAACAGCAAGAAGGTGAGTTCTACCGTGGGACACCGTTAGAAAGACTTCTAGACAAAAGAATTATAATGCATTAAAAAATACTATTCAAGAATTGCATAGTTACTAATCATACTTTGTAAATTGCTCATGTTTCTCACACCCTAGTTGTGGATTCAGTTACCCATAATAGCAAGATCACAATTCATATTTTTAGAGGAATAAATCATGAACTTAAGTAATAAAATAGAAGAAACCCAGAATCTCAACTTGAATTTCAAAATAAAAATCTTCGGAAAAAAACTTCAGAAATCAAAAATTTCTAAAGTTGTAGGTTGATCTCGAAATCCAAAAAGTAGAACAAAAGCAATAATGTCTAACCCCTAAATTGAGGTTTACATGGCATATTTATAGAAAATATGCCCTAATTAAAAAGGAAACTAAATAATGAAATAATGTTTATGGACGTGACTGTCATTGACGAAACAGACCTACGGACGTGGACTGACCTAAAGTTCATAGGTCTCTTCCATGGTTTGGGACATAGATAATTCTTCCAACTTCAAAAACTTTAACTCTTAGAAGAATTTGATACCTCAACGGGATGAACCATGACTCGATCCACGATCTGTGGATCTCTCTCCGTGGTCTCGTACTTAGTTTCTTTAAATTAGGTACTGGAACACCTTCTCTGAATCATTTAACGGACTTGCAATACAGTCCGTAGGCTGAACTATGGTTCGTCAATTATGGTCGTGGTTCCACACTTGTTCAACAATTCCATGATTTTCTCATAAATCTTTGCCCATCAATCTATGTCATTCACCTACATACCGTAAATGGACCTACAGTCTGTAGGTCATGTTCGTAGGTTGCCTTTTCTAGCACATCTCTTTAGTTGGCTCCGAACTCACACGTCTGAATTTATTTTGTGCAAACAAGATAAAAAAAGTAATAACGATACAAACTATCCCGAGACATATAAAACTTATGTGAAATGTATTCAAATTACCATAAACTTATGGGGTATGATTATCCTGCTAGTTTGAACTACAAACCATACAAGAAACCGGGGCATATTTTTTAAATTAGTCATTTTGTTGGGGTTTTGCCTTGATCTTCTTTTCTCATTTGATGTTAGTTTTTTAAAAGAAAAACAAAAGTATTACAATATATGCTTGAACTATTTTTGAAATGAAAATGTAATTTTCTTCCATATTTGATTTATTCTTTTCTAAGAGGAAAAGTTTTGAGATCTATAAATTGAAGGTCATATCTCATAGCAGAACACAATAGAATCCACAATGTACTCGCTCAGAGAGTTTTGTTGATGGGGAGATTTTCTTTCTACAGTTTTAATGTTTTTTCTTAGTTTTTAAATATGTAGGTTCATTGATTATATGATATAACAATATATGTTTCTTTTAGTATATTTTATGTTTTATATAATTTATCTTCATATGATTTTTAATTGGAAGCTTCCACATGACGCCTTTATTACCTTTAGAACCCAACAAGTGGTATCAAAGAACATTGTTCAATGATCAAATTAGAACAAGGTTGAATAAAGGTCCAAACACGCTTTAAAATCAATTTTTAATAAATTTGATGATAATAAAAAATTTTGTCCAGCTACATGTGGAGAAGAGAGTTAACCATACTTTCAACATTCTTGCTACAACTTTGAAAAAAAATTAAACTATATTAAAACCATTTTGAACCCATATACTTAAAATTTATTTTTACCCATTAAAAGATTCACTGATGAAGAATATGTGATGAACGGAGATTCTCGTGCATGTGAAGAAGGTGGATCAAATTTTTTCAAGAAAATCTAGTCAAAAGAGGAGATTTTTAACGATTTTGCCTTGATTTTCTTTATTTATTTGATGTTCAATTTTTTCCTGAAATTAAAATCAAAGTATCTATCTATATATATCTATACTACCTTAAAAGCATGAATTCCCAAATATATATTTTTAATTACTATAATAACCCCAATTAAAAGTACTCAATTAATTATATTTGTTAATTTAATTATAGTAAAAGTAGATACCATTTCACATTAAAGAATTTTGATTTTTCAAAGTGTTGTGCCTTTCCAAAAGGTTGTGATTTTATTGATGGGTTGTGACATTTTCAATGTGTTGTGATATTTTCGAAGGGTTGTGACTTTTTTAAATGATTCGGAGTTGTGATATTTCTTAAGGGTTTTGATTTTCCCAAAAGGTTGTAACATTTTTAAAAGGTTGGTCCTTTTCCGATGAGTTGTAACTTTTTCTAAAAGTTGTGACTCTTCCCATGAGTAATGAATTTTTTGAAAGGTTGTAACTTTTCGGATAGGCAGAATTCTCACATATTCACACTACTATTTGTTAGCTATAAATAGAAGGTTTTCCTTTCACCCTTAAACTATGATTTTTATCAATGTTTTCTACTCTTCTTCTTCTTAAAAACCTCAAGGGTTATTTACAATAGCAGATCAAGTTAAAAAATCAATGAAATTTGAGATACCATAAAAAAAAGTGTTGGTGAAAAAGTTCTAGAAAAGCATAATTCATCAATCCAGACTTGTATTTTTCTTCAAATTTTCACAACATAACAATGATGAAACATTGTGGGAAAGACAAGAATAATAAACAAATATAAAAATGATTACATGATTTGAGTAAGATATTTCTTCTCTATTTTTTCATTTTTTATTCTTTTAACCTTAAACAAAGGAGTTTTCTTTTAATTTTACTAAAATAACAGGCATCAACGTATTCCATTGAGTTTTTAGTTTTGATGTTAAATACACTATTTATAGAATATCTTTGCACTTTTACTTACACTATGATAATAAAGTCATGATAATAATTATGTTTTAATAGATATGTCAGTAAAAACAACGGATAAAGTAATGTATTGATGGCAAGATATTTTAATCATATGAAATAAAAGTGAATATAGCATGAACATAAATTTTCGTCTTCCTTCTTCATTGGCTACATATTGTTTCTTTTTTTTTATATTACACTGACTATGAAAATTTTCAAGTATGAATTTTCTGTTATTTTGTGTTCATTTTAATTTGAAAAAATGTATGTCATAAGATACACTCTTTGTTACTAGCTATATAAAAATAGGTAATCACATAGTGATTAATCATAAAATACTCTTCTATCATAAATTTTAATATTTTATATCACGATATAACATCTTTAATATACTAGATACTTTAATAAGAAAAAACTATATGATATGGTATGCGGCAGAAAAAAGGACAAGACTACACTTCAACAAAGATAACATAGACACTTAAAGAAATGAATTATTTTATACCCAAAGGTGATGTTGTTCATATATTAGAAATAAATTCTGCTACTAAAATATACATACATACATACATACATACATACATATATATATATACATACATATATATATATATACATACATACATACATATATATATATATATATTTATAAACAAAATATTAGTCAAGCAAAATATTTGATATACACTCTATCCTCTATCAAAACATTATTCATTATAACAAGGAAGTACCCATTTCTTTTTTTGTATATTTACCTCCGTAGGATAGTCTTACTTAAATAGTAATAGAGTACTTATATTTGTTAAAAGATAGATCACATATAAAGATAACATATCAAAAAATTATACATAAATGGTGTCCGTCGTTTAGGTACATAATATGAAGAGGAAAGACTATTGGTGACTTTTTTTTATTGATATTTTTCTAATTTTCTAGGTTAGATTTGCTTAAAAAATTGAGTGACCTAAAAATAATAGTTCTATAGAAACGACAATTTCTCCCCATAATTTTCTTATTTTCTAGGTTATATTTGCTTAGACTATTTGGTTTTTAAAACATTTTCCAGATTCAGAGGAAACTGGAGTCTTTAAGGTGTAGGGGGAATCTGCTAGCACTCATCTGACTTAATTAAGAATTTGATTATATTAGGTATTAGATAACTCGTCAATAAACTCATACGACTTTACGTAATTGAATTTGAGTGAGTAGATCTCCAAGAATAAAACATAGTGTAACTGGTATTTTTTTAGCGTCAGGGGTTAGAACTGTGTTGTGAAATAGGGTTTCGGATGCGATTTATAGTAGGTCTTCACCATTCGTGAGGCTAAAGGTAAGCTTTTCATTCCCCAAATCTATTTTTCGATACATACAACATAATAGTATGGGTTAATATTGATGGGAAAGTAATTCTTTATGGATTCCATGGTGGAAACAACCCTAAAGTGATTAGTTGGGATCATGGGTTTGATCTAATGTACATAGCGTAGTTATAGTTTCATGTAATTAGTGATTGCATGTCGATTCTCATATGATTGTGATTGTTTTAGACCAAGAACAAATAGAAGAAATCCAGAAAGGGAAGGATCAAGGTTTTTAGGGTTTTAAGATTGTTTGAGGTGGGTTATGGTTGTGATTCTATATTTGTGTGATGTAAGCATGTCCTTGCTTCATTATAATACGTGTATATGTATGAATAATGGAATATGGATTACACTTGTTATAAATGAGATATATGAATGATGTATCCATAAAATAACGATGTAAATGTATTATCTTGATGATATACTTGTCATTGTGATTGCGGTCTGTTTGGGGATCGGATTGTAATGTTCCGGCAAGCTAAATGGGATTATTTGCCATGTTTCGGCATTAAAATGTGATTGGATTGCCACCTTCCGGCAAGCTAACTGGTATTGGTTTGCCATGGTCTAGCATAAAAATGAGATTAGATTGCCATGTGTCGGCGAGCTAGCTGGTAGTGTTTGGGCTTCGTCCGAGGAGTATCAAAGTCATTATAAATGTGAAATGTATTGTTGAATTGTCAAGTTTAAAATGTTGTATATGTTTATAGATATGTATGTGATTATAATGTTGCCTGACTTGATTATGTTACACTGTGGGATAACTGTGTGCTTACTAGTACACGGTGGTTGTGTACTAATTGTACACTTGCTCTAGTTTTTTGGTTGAGTACAGGGGATATTCAAACAGCTACTGACAGATCTCGCTTAGTAGATCACTGATCGTCGCTCCAATTCAAGGGTGAGCAAATTCTTTCGGGTTTCATAGGATTCTCTTTCGTCTATGTCCGCCATCTACAGACTTAGACATTTCTTCTAGAGAGTTTAATCTTTCATTAGTTGGGTATGTATCCCTTATTGTTTAGATTTGTCATGACGCAAACTATTGTGATTGGCACCTACAGTAGCCATCCGGTGGAATAACCACTATTACAACCTAAACTAGGCAACTAAGCCAAAACTAAGGAAATAAAGTTATGGACATAAGTTTAATTAACTAAACAAATGTTGAAATAAATACCTAGAACCTGAAAGTGAATGTACCAAACTCTACCAAAGAAAAATCTAAGAAAAAGGGGTATAACCCCGAAATGAACAACAACTTAACCAATAGTCTGAGTTTGAAGATAGTAGACTTAGAGAAACAGAACTCAAGGCATCCAGGATGTACTAGCTCACCCTTGAATTTGAACGGTTACTGATCTTCTAAATGAGGTATGTCAATAGCCCCCGGAAGATGACTTGTACTCAAAAATAATACGAGCAAGTGCAGTATCAGTACACAACACAGAGTATCTGTAGGATCACGCAGTTGTCCCACTAAGTGTAACATATATAATTAACCACAACATTATAATCACATGCATTTACATCAAACATATACAATATCATCATCATTCATATCAACAAACAATTTTACAATTTTCAAAATTATACAATTAAATCATTTCTGAGCAACAATTATTCCTTCAATATCCATCATCATTAGGTATAAACGTAATCATCACAAGTAGATACACAACACAATTCAATCATTCTCACGGAACCCAATACAATTGTCCCCTCACACAACCCAAACCCAAACTGTTAGCTTACCAGAACGTGGCAATCAAATACAATTTTTATTTTGGAACATAGTAACCGATTCCATAGTTTTGCCAAAATGTGGCAATCCGATCCAATATTTATGCCAAAACATGGCAATCTGACTGAATGTGGGTATCTGATCCCCATTGACACACCACAATTACAGTCACAAGTACATCATAAAGATCATATAACAAGAGGTGGTTCATGGCATACAATTATTGAGTTATCCTCGTTTACGATTAGGGTGACCAATAATGCAACATTCTCATATATGCATGCATTATAACGAAGCAATAACAAACGTACATCACACAAACATAAAATCACAATCATCACCTACCTCAAATCCAAGCTTTAATACCCTAAGGAAGTTCATTCTTCCGTTTCCGGTGTTACGACCTTGGAGCACCCCCCAAGTCGCGACACGGCGTACACGACCTCTCGGAGGTCTTATACAAGCCTCTTAGAATCATTAATTATATAAGAATGAAAATTAGTGTGGAATTTAAAAACTTTTCACAAATAAAGTCGATGAGGAAACTCTTTTATAAAATATAAGAAAACAAAGTCTCATCATTAGCTTTCATAGACTCAAACATTAAGAATATCCAATTAGGCCACGACCCTTACGTCAATCTAAAAAGAAACTTATAGTCTAATACAAAGTCTTAAATGAAAAAAAAACTAGAAACATAGTCGATGTCCTAAAATATATTAGGACATACCAATGCTAAGAGAAATCTACTTCCCAAGCTTCAATCTCTAGGAATCCTCACTTGGCACCTCCTACACTTGAAGACATCGAGAAACATATGTAATTAGCACAATTAATGCACTAAGTAAAGGTAACATGCAAAAAAACCATGCAAAACGGACAATTTATTGAAATATTTTTTTCATGCTATTTTCATAAAAATCTCATAAGATAAGTATAAGAAACATCTTTAAGTCAATAATGAGGTAAGACCACAATAATTAGGTAACCCATTATCCATTTCAACCCTCTACCTAAGGTTATCCCAAGACCCACCTAGGTAAGACATGAAGAGACCGCCAATAGAACCACTTCAATAAACACCTAAGTGAACCTCAAGCAATCCTAGGTAAGAACCATTCTCACTCAATAGACCTTTGCTAAGTTAACAGTATTCATTCAATCCATTTAGGAGACAACTAAACAAATATAGAACTTCACATAATAGTCTTGGGAGACCTAGGGAACTCACTCTAGCATCTTCAAAGCCTACTCGTGTCATGTGTACGTAGCATCCCATTCCACTACCTACATGTTGTAGAACTTATCCAATAGCTAAAGTGGACATCCCACATGATGAGAATAGGCATTAACTCACAAAGACCACACTAGCTAGGTGCGGAATCCGGTGTAATCAAAACCCCACACCATGGAAGGTTTTCTGCTTGCCAGGGATAGAACTAGGACACGTCCCATGTTGGCACATGGTTTAGGCGATATCAAAAGGTTTCTTTGCACTCTAGTCTCATACTCGATTAGAGCTACTCCCTTAAGAATATCCACTAGATGCTTTGCCTTGGTTCTCATAGAGTAACTTCATCCACGTAAGTGTATTACATAAGGTACCATCACTATGCCCTACCAACTCATAATACCATTTCCTAGACGGGGTCCTCAAGGTCTGCCGATCAAGGTTCATTTAGGATAGCTCATATGACTTTTAGAGATGGTTTCATGCCTTTCCAGCCAACCTACCTCTAAGTCCATCATTCCACTCAAGAAGGGGGAACCATTTCGGTCTACCACTTCAAGGCTTATTTATCAAAATTCTTTTCATATTAAAGGTTTCACATGCATAACCTTCTTTTCATATTAAAGGTTTCACATTAGCCTTTCATATAAGGGTACCTACTTTAGGTCATCCGATCCTAGACTTTCATTCACACTCTCATTCAATACAAATCAAGTACCAAGTACGGATAACTAACTCTATTAACACAAGATACAATATCATTCTATAAAGACTCTTCACAATCCTTCATTATCATATATCCACAATTAGAGAAGAAGTACTATCAATCATACAACTATAGCACCCATACAAGATCATATAGAAATTACATGATCACCATCACCTTATACATTCACATATTCCATAAAATGATAAAACCATAATTCATATTGTAATGTCAATAATGTCATGTTCATAACATTTAGAACAATTAAAAACCGCCACCATAAGTGGACCATACAAATCAATAACAATTTAATATCAATTCTACATTAAATAAGGGAATTGTGTCAACTTACCACCTTCCATTAGCAACAATCACCATTCTTTAACATCACCAACAACTCCACACAATAAGAGAACTTACCAATTATAATACCCAATTAAGACCACCAATTTATCCATATCAACAATTCAACAAACCAAGATAGAAAATAAATACTATAAATCAAACTATGAACAATTCTAAGAATGATCAACATATAATTCAATAGCACATAACAATATAAACACGAATTCAACATAATTAGATGATAATCAATACCAACTTTAGAGCTAAAATTTAGAATTCAAGTAATATATGGGTTCGTGGAATTTTTTCATCATAAAAACATAAATTAACATTGACTAATTCATAAATCCTCAATTTAAACCTTTTAATGCATGAACCCACGCTTAGAATTCAAAATAGAGTTTTAGGGTTTTTGAGGTCTTTTGAAAATCCTTTGGAATTGGCTCCTTGAATAATAGAAGAATCAAGTATGAAATCACCATACCTTATTAGTAGAAATCCCACGAAATTTAGGTTGAAAACATTGATAATTTTTCCTTCTTCCTTGGAGCTAGAAGGTTCCTCAATGGAGGATTTAACTAGAGAGAAAATTTAGAGAGAAGGGAGAGCTTATATTATTTTGATTCTAATTGAGGGTTGAGGATTTTTGCTGGGGTAATGGGTGTATAATGAACTAAAATAAATATATAATACACCCCTAAAATACCTGAAACACCCCTACATTAAATGGACATTTTTTAAACATAGGCAAACTTAACTTTTATTTTCGGAATTATAGTCGGGGAACAAGTCCGTGTCGCGGAGGTGTTCCCTTAAGATTTTTTAAAATAATTTTGGGACAGTAGGGTCATCTGTTTCTCCGCTATTTTTGGCTCATGGATGGAGCAAGTCCTCAATGCGGAGACACTCCTACAAGGTTCTGCCCATAAGCTGCCTTGGCAGAACTTTGGCCAAGGCCTGGGTCCTCCTCAAGGACCCTTTGGTCGGTCCTTGGGGTGTCATGCCCAGACGTTTTTACCCTAAACATTCCTCTATAGGTGTTAGGGTCATCCCCACTGATTTTAGAGTCCAGAAAACACATAAAAACACATACAACAAACAAGGACACACTAGTCACACACAATACTAGTTTCCGAACATCTTGGTCTTCAGTTGACGTTTAACTTCAAATATCTTTAAAAGTGACTTCAAAACCTATTCTTCATCATTTTAAAAAGTTATTATCTCATTAAACTCATGTAAGGATCTAGTTCATCCTATTTAATTTTGAGGGTTATAATAATCTCCCCAGTTTGAAACATTCGTCCTCGAATGATGCTAGAACACTATAAACACCTTCAACGTTCTAAAACTATGACTTGCAGATCACAATCATACCACATCAATACAAAAATATAATTATCTAGGAGGATCATCAACTCCACATACAAGAATCTCAAAATACAATAAGAAAGTAGGAACAACATCTACGACTCATCATGCAATAAGACTCCACATTTCTCATTTCACATTGGAGGAACTTATGTCTCCATATCATCATTCTCATTACAACATTTCTAAGAACATCATGAAAATTTATCACAAAAACACAATTATGAAACATTTTCAAAGGTCACTTTTAAACATGGTCATGAGACTACTCATGCAACCTTTAGGCAATTTACTAAAAATCCACATCATCATGAAAGACCAATTCATTAAACTCATTTTTCCCAAGAAATCCCAAAATATAAATCATAATACTAAGGAGTTATAAATCTCAATCTTGAATAGAATAGAAGAGACAAAATCCATCAACCCAACTATTCACTATATTCTCCCCCACTTAAAAGAAATCCATCAACTCTATCATGAACAACATAAAGGAAAAATAATAACTTACAGGCATCTTAACCGAAATTTGTTTCCTTGTTAGCTTGGTGAGCATAGAAGCGAGTCCTCTTTCTTTACACCCACATCCAGACCATAATAAGGAGCTTGCTTGACATTACTTCTTTTAGTAGCAATAGTAGGACAATCTCTCACCTTATCATCATTCTTTCCACACCCATATCACCCACTACTACCGACTAGACACTTTCCAAAATACTTGTATCCACAAGTAGAGCAAGTAGGCTTAAAAATTTGAGAACCACCACCCCTCTCATGGTTAACCTTAGGAGCATTCGGTACATCTTTGTTTGGTGCCCTCTGCTTAAACCTACGTTGATTTTGCTTCTTGGTTCTTCCTCACTTCACACATCTACACTTCCTTTCAAGCTTAGATTCCTCAATGGATTGAGCGTACATAATAAGATTAGAAGGAGTCATGTCATTATGGAGCATCTCCGTACGACACTCTTCTTTCACAAGGTTTGCAACACGTGTAACAAACCTACTCGTCTCATCCCTAAGGTTAGACACCAAAGATTGAACATGCTTATACAATAGGGTAAATTTCAAGGAGTACCCCTCCACACTCATGTTACCTTGCCTAAGGTTTATAAACTCCTTAACCTCAACTTCTCTTTTCTCACGGGGAAAGTACTTTCCTACGAATGCTTCCTTAAACTATCCCATTCTATGGGACATATTCAACCGTCCTATTATATTTTCATTGTGTGTACCACACTTGAGAAACATCCCTCAATTGGTACGAAGCCAACTCCGCCTTTTATTTCGAAGTCAGACGTATAGCACTCCACGCCTTATAAACACCATCTAGGAACTCTTGGGGATCCTCTCTACCTTAGAGTCAAGAAAGGTAGGAGGATTCATCTCCACAAAAGTCCCTCAACCTAGAGGTCATGGTATTCTAAAGAGCATTTACCTTAAGCCCCACATCTCTATTTGCTTGAGCCTTCATGGCTCGGGCTAGGTCGATAAGAACTCCTCGAACCTCCGCATTAGGTATGTCCGAGGGAACCACTGGAACCTCATTCCCTTTTAGTAATAGGGACTTATTCACCTTGAGGGACTAGACCACTCTGGGGAACTTTTTCTCGTTTGAGAGGAACTCCCTAATTCGCTACTCCTTCCTCCAATTTTATTGTTGTGTCCTTCTTGTATCTATATCCTATTAACACAAGAGAAGAGATTAGGAAAATACACTTATACAACTCAACTCAATGGAACGACACAAGAGTAACGAAGAAAGTTGAACTTCTATTGTCCTATAGACTCTCGCTCATAGATGTGTCGCAACTCACACCGATGAACAATACTCTACTAGACGTGGGCTCATGAGACTTTTGAACCCCAAAGACTACTTCATTACCTTATATTCTGATACCAAGTTTGTTATGACACGGGAGAACTCTCAAGTCGCGACATGGCGTACTCCACCTCTCGAAATTCTTGTACCAACCTCTTAGCATCAATCATTACATAAGAATAAAAGTAGTGTGGAATTTAAAAACTTTGTCACAAATAAAGTTGATAAGGAAACTCTTTTACAAAACATAAGAAAACAAAGTATCATCATGAGACATCATACACTCGAACATTAATAATATCAAATTAGGGTCACGGCCCTTACATAATTTTGAACATAAACTTAACGACGTCTTTAATGAAAAAAAATTGGAAACATAGTCCATGTCCTCGAACATATGAGAACATACCAATCTTGAGAGAAATCTACTTCCAAAATTCAATGTGAATCCTCACTTGCCACCTCCTACATTTGTAGACATAGAGAAACATATGGAATTAGCACAATTACTCCACTAAGTATAGTGAACATGCAAGTAAACCATGCGAAGTGGACACTTTACTAAAACATGTTTTTCATGCTATTTTGATAAAAATCTCATAAGACAAGTATAACAAACATCTCAAGTCAATATTCGCATAGAAGGTAATACCACCATCATTAAGTAACCTGTTTGTCCATTTTCAACCCTCTACTTAAGGTTATCCCAAGACCCACCTAGGTTAGACATGAAGAGACCACCCATACAACCTCTTCAATATAAACGTAAGTGCTCCTCAAGAAATCCTATTTAAGGAACTTTCTAGCTCAATAAACCTTTACTAAGTGAACATTATTCTTTAAATCTATTTAGGATACAACTAAACAAATAGGGTACTTCATATAATGGTCTTGGAAGACCTAGGGAACTGAATCTAACATCTTTGAAACCTACTCGTTCCATGTGTAGATAGTGTTCCATTCCACTAACAACACGTTATTGAACCTATACAATACCTAAAGTGTACATCCCACGTGATGAGAAAAGGAATTAACCGACATAGACCACACTAGCTAGGCACTGAATCTGGTGTCATCAAAACCCCACACTGTTGAAGGTTTTCTACTTGCCAAGGGTAGAATTAGGACACATCCCATGTTAGCTCATTGTTTAGGGGATATCAAAAGGTTTCTTTGTAAAAGTCTCATAATCGATGATAGTTACTCCCTTAAGCATATCCACTTGGTGTTTTTCCTTAGTTCTCCTAGAGTAACTTCATTCACATAAGTGTATTAGAGAAGGTACCATCATTAAGCCCTACCAACTCATAATACCATTTCCAAGAAGGAGTCCACAAGCGCTACCGATCAAGGTTCATTTTGGATAGCTCTTATGACTTTCTTGGAGATGGTTTCATGTCGTTCCAGCCAACCTACCCCTACGTCCATTATTCCACTCAAGAAGGGAGGTGCCATTTCGGTCTACAACTTCAAAGCTTTTTTATTAATCTTCTTTTCATATTCACGTTTCACATTAATAACCTTCTTTTCATATTCAAGGTTTCGCATTAGTATTTCATAGAAGCAACCAACTTTAGGTCTACCGATCCTAGACTTTATTCACACTCATAAATACAAATCAAGTAACAAGTATGAACAACTAATTCTACCAACACAAGATACAACATCATTCTATAAAACTCTTCTTAGTTGTTCATTATCATATATAAACAATTAGAGAAGAAGTACTTTCAATCATACAATTATAGCACCCATATAAGATCATATAGACATCACATGAGGACTTTCATTTTATACATTCACATATACCGTAACATGATAATAAAATAATTCACATGGGGATGCCTACAAGGCCATGTTCATAACATTCATAATGATTAAGCACCGCCACCATAAGTGGATCATACCAATCAAAAGTAATTCAGTATTAATACTACTTTAAATAAGGGAATTAGGTAAACTTACCACTTTTCAATAGCCACAATCACCATTCCTTAACATCTCCAAAAACTCCAAAGGACAAAGGAACTTACCAGTTAAAAGCCTAATGGGGTAAGACTAGCAATTTATCCATATCAATGATTCAACAAACTCAAGATAGATATAAACACATTAAAGCAAACTATGGACAATTCCAACAATGATCAACATATAATTCAATAGCCCATAAAAATCTAAAAATGTGACCAACTTCTTTTAGACTCCAAAAAACACATAAAAACATATATGACAAACAAGGACACACTAGTCACACACGAGACTAGTTTTCGAACGTCTTGGTCGCCCCATGACGGTTAACTTCAAAACTATTTAAAACTAAATTCTAAATCTAATCTTCATAATAACAATAATTTATTAGTTTATCAAACCCATTGGAGGCTCTAGTTCATCCTATTTCATTTTGAGGGTTATAACATGTGGATTCTTTCCGGTTGTTCTAGGTCTACTAACAACACTTTATATGCAATGATCATCAATCAAAGGTCTAATTATCAATATTATAATAAACCCGCTAACCCGAGACCAAACCCGAGATGCTTATACCCATTTTAAGGTTTTTTTCCACCATAAATTCTAGATAAAACCCCTTCCCCATCGATAATAATCCAAGAAAATTGTTCCTACGAATTGAAAAATGGATTCGGGGTGTTAAAATCTTACCTTTAGCCTCAACAATGGTTAAAAAATGTCAAGAACTTGTTTGGGGTTGCCTCTTTAGCTCTAAAAATTTAAAAAACGTGTAAAATAAGGTCGTTTAGGGGGTTTTTGGCGACTCTAAGTTGTGTCTGGCTTGCTATAGCGCCCGTAATCCCAATACAGTGTCCTCAACGGACAAAGAATGTACTCGTTCACACAAAGATCATTCTAAGAAGTTTTACTTGCCCAAATTCGATTCCATAGAGTGGTATTCAATTAAATCTCTACTTTATTACTAGATTTCTCTACACCTTAATGAGTCTGATTTCATCCGTATCTTGAGTAGGCTAGGAATCCCAATTTAGTACCAAAAAAGTTTTTTTACCCTAATTCTTTCTTTATTGACTTTTCCATAACGACAGAATCAGGTCGTTACAGTAGATATCAAATTACGCTCACTCATCACCAAGTGATCAACTAGCAAAGACTTGGAAAAAATAAAGGTAGAGTAGCATATGAAACATCGAATTACTGGGAAACTTTTCTTGCATGTCCTTCTTATAAAATCTCACTACCCCTTAGGGTTTTACATCTCCAAGCTCAAGACAACCAATTCAATTCCTAGACATCCTCCCTTACAATGCTTCAATGAAGTCATCTCAACACTCGAGTGATAAATATTCTTGTATGTAAACTTAACTAATCAACAGAATGAATCACACTAACCACCAAAGTTGATTGTATACACGTCTACCACATGTTATAAAGGTTGTTGACACAATTATCAAAACTAATCCTTTCTCACATAACCATGATAAAATCAAAAATCAAAACTCATTACAATTAGAGCTGAACCTAAACCAACAAACTCACATTCAGAATACCCAAACAATCATATTTCTTAAGAACATCTCCATCACACAACATAAATTCTCATGAGCTTAAGTTATGACAATTTTTATCTTTAGAAATCAGATACTCGTCGAGGGATATGTTAAAGCATTTAACACCTCCAACAAAACTATTGAATTGATAGATTTAGTAAATATAGATTACCTCTTAATAACAGTAGCATTGGACCCACTAGTCCCCACATTCAACCATACATAATCGATACATGACCTTGACGACAAGATGAAAATCAACATAGTCGGACAACCATAAATACTCAAGGTAGATTTTCTATAAATTCTCATAAGCAAGGTGTTACAAGTGGAACCATTAAAATATATTAACAACTCCAAGACCATACCACATAAGTCATCTGAATTAACCATGTCTTCCAAAATCATCCCGCTCAATCAAGAGAACATCGAAGAATTAATACAACTGATCCACCATCCATCCCCAAAAGTGAAAACACACGTGAACATAGCTAGATCATCACACTCACAACCTTGTACAAATTGAAATAGATATTCACAAAACAATTTGTTATATATCCCAAAAGGTTTTCCTATGATGAGTTGATAGCATCCATATCCATTAACCTAACTCAACACACTCCTAACATCCTTCGACTGAAGCCAACATTTTTACTACTAACAACCATCATAACCACTCTGACTGTTGACCTTACTTTACTAAATGAAAACTTTTCTCAGGTACATCAACAATCAAGAGTAATGAACCTTACGACTCAACATAAGTGTAAGTCTTTTCAAATGCTCAATACCTAATTCAATTGATCACTCATCTACTTGAAATTCATACCTTAACAAAATATATTACCACGAATTTACTTTTATTGTAAATTACATGGTTTAAGAAGACCCCCCTTAAATGTCAACATTAGCTTATACCTCGAAGATTTTATGAATTCATCGATCTTCACGTATCATGGATCGCATATCCATCGATTTCACAATATCGTTTTGCTAAAATTCAATGTAATCATTAGTAAACTCGAAACAAAACAAAAGCACCCATCATCACACTCGAGCTAATGTCTATACACTCCTTTTTCTCGAGTCCCTTTTTAATAGTTTGTAACCAATCTGACAAACTTGTGACCCTATTGCCATATCCACATCATTATAAAATAAATTACACGTCTCAGAACCCAAACATCTGCCCCTCCAAAGATATATTTTTAGCCTTTGCATTCAATATAATATTCTTGCTCTCGCCTCTCTCTAAAGGTTTCACTCATCCCACTGTTTTTTCTTTATTATCACTCTAGTTTTTTTTTAAATATTCTTTTTGAGTGGTGTTCCACCATCTCTTAAAATGTTCCATACAGCCACCTTGTTCACCAAATATTAGAAAAACACAACCTTAGATACTCGCAAGTCATAATAACTACACCAAATTCGCTTAGCCACAATCCTATTATATAGTTGTATCTCGTCACAATCTACTACAAACTTTCTTTACCGTTACGCTTAGTCAGCCCTGACTATCGCTACAAGTCAACATTTCCATTAACATAACACCTTTAAATCATGTATACTCATCGAATTCAAAGGACTAACACAATTTTTATATGCACTTCCTTACTAAAATATTCAATTTCCTTTACCCACGTATACTAATGTAACTTTAATTATCCATAAGAATTTAATTTCGGTATTAATCCACCCCCTTATAGATTAAGAAAGAATCATCAATCCTCATACTACCCTCCTCATTCTTATCAAACAAGACAGGAGTACCCCACTTGGGAAAACTAGGAGTGGTGAACCCTTTATCACGAAGATCTTGGGTTCACTCTTTAAACGGTTTCATTTATGACTTGACAAGAATAAACTCAATAGAGGAAGATTTGACCCCAACATACCAAATATGAGCATTAAACAAAATCATGACCCATAGGTTTACTAACCTGCACGAAAGATATGAGCTTAGCTGACTCCATGTACCCAGTTTCCACTCTAACCTTTCTCTACCGGTGATCTCTAAAGTTATCGATAATAGTATATTATGCCCTATATAATAGGGGGAAACCAAGTCATTCCTAAGATTGAATCAAGTCAAATATATACGACATAACCAAATCAACCCAAATCTAAAAGTCCAAAACACAACAGATTAACACGATATACATGGGTGACTATGACTGACTCTTTAACTAAGGTGGAAACAGGGATGGGGGCATCAAGAGTATCACCTACCACATAAAATCCCAAGTCAATAAAACAGACATACAAATAAGTAGAATATGTATAAACAACACAATAGTCATTCGGTCACAACAATTATAGCACTGTGATCATTAAATCCGACCCTCATATGCCCCAATTCTCCATAATCTTAACACACCATATAAATTATATTATATTGATAAACACTCTGGTACAAATTGGGGTCTATATTATGACTAGCAAAAACAGGGGAGACGGGGATGAGATTCTATCACACCCTGTCCCACTCTAGCATCCCTCATCCCGTTGTAGCGGCGGCGACACAGTGGTACCAATCCTGCTACAATGGCATAAAGTGGACCAATGAGCTCCCCTTTTGAATGTAAGATCTTATATCTTGTCTTGTCCACCATAAAGTCCACTAACGCAGTACACGGCCCCGCTATAATGGCCATATTTCCTATATAACAAAACAATTTGTAACACTCTTATTTCTTCAAAATCTTGACTAGGCTAGGAAATACAAGTTATGACAAAAAAGTTTTCTAGCTCCAACTATTTCTTTATCAACTTTTCCATAACGACGGTATCAGGTTATTACAAGATTTATGGATCTTGTTAGATATTTTGGTACATTTACTTTCAGATTCTAGGTACTTAATTTCCTCATTTGTGTAGCTAATCAACTTGATTGTGTAACTTAATTGTCTTAGTTTTGTTCAGTTACTTAGTTAGAGTTGTCTTAGTGGTTGTCCCACTAGAAGGTTAGTGTGGGTGCCAATAATGACGATCAGTGTCGTGACAAAGTTGGTATCAGATCCTAGGTTCATTGATATCGATGTACTAAAACGAGTCAAAATAGAGTCCGGCGGAATGGTACAGGGATACCTTTAGTTTTTTTCGAGAGGTTATAAGACTTTAAGAAATCTCTATGTTATTCTCTTTTCTCCTTTCCAGCTATAACTTGGGTCCAATTGGTACTAGGTGATATAAATTTTTTTTAACCTCCTTTACTCTTCTATCCACAAATCGCTAATCCAAGATTCTATTGTGTTCGTCCCGCAACCCCCATCAATGCTCCAGCTGAGGAACTTGAAGTGAGAGTTCACGGTTGAGGTACTGGTAGAGGTCGTGGGAGAGCAGAACCTACTGGGCATGAATTACCAACTGATAATGCTCATAAAGCCGAGATTCGTCCAGTCCATAATGAAGATATAGAACAGGATTTAGAGGGAGGACATGTTGAGGAGAATAGAAAAGACAAAGATATACTGGTAGAGACTACGGTTGTTCCCCTCCTCAATCTGGTGTTAGCCCAACATATTGAAGTGTTCTTAGAAGGTTTAGCTAATATTGGAGTACTTCCACCTACTCAAGCTCAACCTAATACTCCTGATACTAGAATTGTGCCCAAGACAGGTGGAAATATAAGTTCTAATGCTTTATTTGGTCTTTTGTTAGGTTCCATTATGACCAGTAATGAGCATGACATGTTGACTTAAGTTCTTGAAACTTAAGCGTCCGTTGGTTTTTTGTTATGAGACCGACGATTATTATGAGTTTACCTTAGGCTGTTATGATAGGCTGCATAAATTGGGTATTGTCCACCAACATGGGGTTGAGTTCGTGTCTTTCCAACTTCAAAGTGAGTCCAAGCAGTTGTGGGTGTAATAACCCTAAAAATAAACTAGGCTTATATAGAGCTTCACTTGTGCTTTAAGAGCTGTTAACTAGCTTAATTAATGTATTTATGAGTTTTGAAGTCAGACTGGTTGAATTTGAAGTCAAACGTCAAGGAATGACCAGGACGTTCAACAACTAGTCCCTTATTTGTTGCAAGTATTCTTTTGTGCCTTTCCATGTTTCATGAGTTTTTTGGTGTCTAAATCGATAGGTTATTACCCTAAGACCTAGATGTGTATGCTTAGGGGTTTAACGTCCTGGTACAACTCCACCTATGACACAAAAGGGGCCCAAGAGGACGACCCCAACTCAAGGCCACATGCTGCCAAGCAGCCCGCATGCAGTGCCAAACGCTGACCCAAACGACAACCAGTTGTTAAAAGGATGGCTCGTATCCCAAGTAGTCTTCTGTAGAGGATTTGATCAAATGAGACTTAGTATTCTCTATGGTTTTATATGAAATAGTTTTTGAAAGACTATTCGAATGTTGTGCAAAGTATTAATTCTGCACTACTTTTCATATAAGAATATATGTGATAAATGATACGAAAGGGCTTGTACAAGACCACCGAGAGATCAAATACCCCATGTTGCGATCCGAGAGTGCCCTAGATTCTAGGGTATATGTTCTGGTCATGATAAATGTGGTATAAGAGCATAGGTTATGAATTGATCTTGGGAATCAAAAAGTGTCAATACATCTAGTAGAGTCTTGACCATAGATGTGAGTCGCGACACATCTATGGGTGAGAGACTATAGGACGATAAAGTATCCCTTATTTTATACTCCTATGTCGTGCCATAGGTATAATTTATGAGTATTATTTTCCTATGGTTTTTCTTGTGTTATAGGAGATGAATACAAGGAGAACCGGCTAGGAGAGTTGAGGAGAATGATGTGATGAGGAGATTCCTCCTCAAGTTGAAATTTCCTCAAGGTGCTCAAGGTGATCAAGTCCCTATTGTGGGTGGAGGTAATGATGTTTCGGTGGTTCCCCCGAAATGACTAATGGGGAGTTTAGAGAGGCTTTACTTACTTTAGCCCGAGCTTTGACTACCCATGTGAATAGAGGTATTGATCCAAGAGTGAATTATGTGGAGAGCACTATGACATCTAGATTGAGAGATTTTGTGAGGATGAATCCTCCTATCTTTCTTGGTTCTATGGTGGGAGAGGATCCCCAAGAGTTCCTAGATGGTGTGTACAAGGTGTTGAGTGCCATAGGAGTGACTTCTAGGGAGATGGAGAAGTTATATTCATACCAATTGAGGGAGGTTGATCAAGTGTGGTACTTTCAATGGAAAGATAATAGGACAGTTGAGTCGGGTCCTATTGAGTGGAAGAATTTAAACAAGCTTTTCTAGGAATGTACGTTCCCCGTGAGAGGAGGAAGGTGAAGGTAAAGGAGTTTATCAATCTCCAGCAAGGTAATATGAGTGTTGAGGAATACTCGTTGAAATTCTCTATGTTGTCTAGATATGCTTAATCCTTAGTGTCTAAACCTAAGGATGATATGAGTAGGTTTATGACCAGGGTCATCGACCTAGTGAGAGAAAAATGTCGTACGGACATTCTCCATGATGATATGACCCTGTGTAGACTCATGGTTTATGCTCAATCTATTGAGGAGTCTGAACTTGGTATGATTACTATAAACTTGAAAGAAGTGGTTCAAGTGGTCAAAGTCAAACTAGGTTCTAGAAGAAGGTCTCAACTCAAGATGAACCTAGGAGTGCTAAGGTGAAATTTGAGAAGGGAGGTGGTTCTCAAAATGGGAAGCCTACAAGTGCTACTTATGGAAAGAGGCACTATGGGGAATTCCTATTGGTTACCGGGAGTTGTTTTGGATGTGGTAAAGATTGACACAAAGTGAGGGTTTGTCCTACTAGATATGAGAAGAATCGTTTCTATGCACTCCGGACTAGAGGAGCAAAGTCGTATGAGCGTGATGATGATGATGGTAAGTTCTTGTATTTTTTTAGTGTTATGAGTTCCTTCTAAGTGAAGAGTATGGTTAGTATATGGGCTAGATGCTCATAATGTTTAGAAATCTTGTTGGAACTGAATTTTCATTGATTCCTTGCATTATTCATTTCATGATGTTACTATTATGTTGTAATATGTGTTTAGATGGTTTTATCTTGAATATTATCATGTTTCCATCATCCATTGCCTAAAATTTGCATTTTAGAAAAATGTGGCATAATTCACTAAAAAGCTACCTGATCACTGTAACAATTTAGAGAAATTGACTAAATCATTCTTTAGTTGAAAATTGTTGTAATGCGGTTAGAAATGATGTATATGAGCATGATAGTGAATATAAAAGAATTTTTATCTATTTGGAATGAAGAATGTGAGCCTTATGGCATAATGAGTTGTAAAAAAATTTCTAGATTCTTTTTGTGTTATGAATCACTTGATTATGTGAAAGTGATGTTTATTATATATTTTTGTATTTTTATAATGTGATATATGGTATTGTTATGAGTTGCTAGTTGAATCTCTACTCTTGAAAGTGTTCGGAGAGTGGAAAGTGTCATTTGAGGAAGAAAGTTATCCAAGTGGGGGAGATTATAATACCTCTAAAACGACTTAGGAGAAACTAGAGCCTAACATTTTTATCATGAGGTTCTTAGGTCCTAAAATGGCTTATAATGTTGTAATGAGGCAGTTTCTAAAGTATTAGGTTAATTGGAAGTCAAATGTCAAGGGACGACCAAGATGTTCGACGACTAGTCACCTATGTGCTCCATGTGTGTTTTATGTGTTTATGAGTGTTTTATGAGATTATTAGGTCCTTATAATAGTTATTATAATGTTTATAGGCGGTGTGTCAAGGTTCATGAAGTTTGGAGGTCAAGTGTCCAAGAACATGCATGACGTTCGAAAGGATTGCCTTGAACGACCCTGTGTGTTTTAGCATGTTACATCGAGTTTTATGCGTTCGTTTTGGATGAAATTGATTTTAGATATCCTAAACTCGTATATGATCATATTCGGGTTGAAAACGTCCGGCAAAACATCGCCAAGGACCAACCAAGGGTCCTTGAGGACGGACCATCTTTGAGCCAAAGGCTATCAACACCAGCCACAATCGACTGAGTCAATCGACGGCCTGTAGGCTGGTCGACGACCCGTCGTTGGAAGGAGTGGGTCAAGACATATCCTAGGGATCTCATGCTCCAAATGTCCAGTCTCAGTCTTAAACTACGGCCAACCAGGATGGTCCGTGTACTGTTGACGCCCCGTCGGTGAGCTTCGTCGATGGTGAACTTTCTCCTGCACAATTACTGTAAATTGCTAGGGTGAATTTGCAAATTCACCTTACGTCCAATAATAGTTTAAGTGGTTTTCTAAGGGTATTCTAGGTATTTTAAGATGGTTTATAAGTCCTAATTACCTATATGAATTCATTCTTCAAAAATCAACACCCCAATTCTCTAAGTTATTCTCTAGAACTCCATTGAAGCAAAACTCAAGGAAGATGAAGATTTTATTGGTGATTATTCATAAATTTCATGGTTTAGATTCATTGAGGTATGGTTTTTTATACTCGGAACTCTATTCATCAAGGAGCCCAAAATTCAAAAAGATTTCTAAAGTTCTCGAAAGATGAACTTGTCCAATTTTATAATCTATCCATGGGTTCTTGCATTAAAGGTTTTAAATCATTGTATATTGATTGATTTGTTGTTAATTAGATTATTTTAACATAATTAACCTATGAACCCATGTAATTCATGACCCTAGTTTTCGACTACTTTAAGGTTGACTTGATATTGTCTTAATGCTTATGAATTCTAGTGTAGTTTACTATGGGCTATGGAATGATGTAAGAATTGTATTAAATAAATGTATAGGATATCTTAGATTGATAAATATATATCAATTGACTTAGATTTATTGAGTATTATGGTTTATGTATTGAATTGAGGATCACGGACATGGGGAAGGGCCTTTTGGTATTGAGTTGGATGAGTTAGTTATGGATTGAAGTGGTGAGAATGGATTGGTGGTACGCTGCCCTAATTCTCTTTATTTTATGTAATGTAGCTCTTAAATTATGTTGTGATTGGTATGGTTTACTTATGGTGGCGGTGTTGTGTGCTTTACTTTTGAATGGTGTGGCCTTGTCGGCACTACTTGATATATTATGATGATTTGTGTAGATGATTTATGTAAAGTGTGATCATATCTATGTATATGTGAGTAATGTGAGAGTATGTGTTCTTCTATTGAATTTGTTAGGTGATCATGTTAGACTGTGACTATGTCCTTAAGTTGTGTAGTCTAAATGTTGATGCATGATTCTTCCTACTTGACTATATGAGTCTATGATGGTTATATTGATGTTATCGTAGTGTATAGGGTTACTTATAGATGATAATGGTTATTCCTATGTGCTTCTATAATGATATTCTATATGTAATAAAGTGAGGTCGTGGTGTGTCTTGTGTAGTAGACTTGTGTCCCTTACTTGATGTTTTATTTGAAAAATAAATATGCCTATTTTATAAGTTTTTGTACTTGGTTTTAGGAGCCGTCACTTAATTTTTAATGAAAAATTAAGAAAACTTAGTTTTCAAAAGATTAAAACAGAAAACTGATTGAAAACCTTAAGGGGGTTCGGGGATTCTTAGCTATATTTTAGGGAGGCGTTTAAGACATTTAAAATACTTGTTAATACGGTTTTCCGACAACTAAAAATGTTTGTCTTTTAACTTGAGACAAAAAAAAATTTAGAGTTTGTTCTGAAAAAGAAGTATTAATTTTATAATCTAACTGAGATTTGCAAAATTTATTTTAAGTTCATTTATATTTTGGTTGATTTAAATAAGTGAATAAAACGAGGTGACGTCTTGTGGGATTCGAATTCTATAACCTAAACTAACGTCAATTAATAAACAAGTAAATAAGCAGTAAAATGAGAGAGAGAGAGAGAGAGAGAGATAGTTTGTATGGGCCCAAATCCGATTTCTATCTGCGTGGACCGGTATTTGGACCCATTTTTATTTTGTACCTGTCCTAGAATAATCAAACAATTTAAAAATAAAAACAGAAAAAGAAAAGACAACAAGGGATTAGGCCCAAAGATAAGAAAATACAATTCTCTAAAAAAATTTGGACATCTTTGGTCAAATTTCTTCAACTCCTTCCGCCTCGGGAAATGTACATCAATTTTACGGCTTGACTCGATCAAGAAGTTGAGCCTTTACGGCTCTCTCGAAATGCGAGAAAAAACGAGTCCATGAGGACCCGGGGAGATTTCACATGCATAAAAATATAAATATTGTAAGGATTGATTGGAGTTAGCAAAATATCATCACTAGTGTTTCCATCAAAAAAAAAAAAAATTGAGCGTAAAACCCATAATAATAAGAAAATGGGACAAACACAAAATCTGATATGCCGACAATGGAGAGATAACACAAATATACCAATAAAAGACCATTCAGTACTCATGTTATCATACAGTTTTATTTCCTAATAATTAAAAAATCATCCTTATTAGATAAGGTATACACTAACTAATAGAAAAACGAATATTTAACCCATGTCGATCCCGTTTCAAAAATAAATTAAAAATAAAATAACTAAAGCCAATCAGAAAAAGGGCAGACACTGTTTCAGCCAGGATGCGAAAAAAAATCACTAAAGTTGAGGATGATAATCAAACCTCTAGCAGATAATCTATGAGTCAACAATTAGGGAAAATGTCACATTGAAACTGATAAATACAACTATTTATTGTGTAAATTAAAGCATAGACTTGTTCTTTCAATATGATGGACCAATGCTAACACCATATGGCATATAAAGTAAGGATTGATTGGAGTTAGCAAAATATCATCAGATCATATACGGACTCACTCGCGTATGTAAGCATTTCAGTCTATACTTCAAATAACATGAAGACGCATACTCGATCTAAACAAACCAATAGAAAGTAAGGCGACAAAGACATTTGATGAAATGGAGAAATCTAGTTGAATACAACAAACATGCGACCATATTTCCTATATCGGCCATCAAATTTACACAGCTAACAACATTAAACCATCCTCGAGCCAAATGAACAACCAAAAAAATACAAGTAGAACAACTAAAAAATGTGATGCTTAAATCTATACAAGAGGATACACTCTATATCTCAAACAAAAATATATCAACATCAAAACGAAACGGACTAAATTTCAGCCATCACTAGCAGATCAAATAGGAAGCAACAGATTCATCTCAAAAGAAAAAAAAAAGGAATATGTAAAATGAATCTATCATCAACAAATGACAGACTAAAAAAAAGTTAGAGTAAAAGGAATTTTACCTTTTCCGGAGTAGCAACCTGAGACGACTGATGAGCCTGTAGAGTAGTGACTTCCGACCCCCAAAGAACTCTAATGAACAGAACAAAAACAACACAGCCTACTAGTCTCTGTGATTTTGAAAATTGTATTGTTAGTGTATTTTTTTTTTTGGTTTTTTTACACTAGCTTACTCCTCTCGTTTTTTCTCTTTTCGTCTCAAAACAAAATTCCTCTACTCCGGAACGTATTCACCGTGTGTTTAGAGTTTTTCTCGTTAAACTCTGATTGTGTTTCTCTTAAACAAAAGAACCAACTAAAAATATATCCAACATAAAGCACTCTCCAACAACTTTTCTAACACAAATTTTCTTTTCAACCAAAAAAATTTCTCTCCTGATTCTATCTATTTTTTTATCTCCTCTTCCCCCTTTAAACTGAAAAAACCAAATTATATAGAGGGAGACTAGGGTTTATGCTTTTTGGGGGGGAAAAGGGCACAAATGAAATTCCCCACCGCTTTCAAATCAAGAATTTCCCAAGGACGAGGAGAACCCCCCTTTTCGTACGAGAAACCCCCAGTTTTCAGCCAAACTCCAAAAGGACGAAAGCGACACGGAAGACCTTGATTCATCTTCCATCCTTGGAGCTCAACGTTGTATCATCTCGCGCTCAAGGACCGTTTCGCGTGCCTCTAAAGCTGCTGCAACCGTACAACTAAGAGACGTGAGAAAGAAAACGAAGAAGTTGCAAAGCTACTGCCTGAGCCTCTCATTTCTTTTCCATTGCACCCATCTTCGCTGCTCACATGCTTGGTACGCGTCAAGGAAGAAGAAGATAAATCGGGGAATGGTTGCTGCACGCGCAATGAAAAAAATGGAATGCGTTCATTTCTTTCTCATGGGGCAGGTAAGCTGATGGTGTTAAGGTTGAGGGGAATATTGATGGGTCTTCTGTGAATAAAAAAAGTGAGGATTTGGTAGGGGTCGGGTATTGACAAAAGACAGGATAGGGAATTTGTGTTCTCTTGTGCTTGATTTGGGCTGAAGAAAATTGGAACGAAAGCACTGGATTGATTTCTGAGTTGTTAGAAGAATTGGGCTGGTCCTTTTTTAGAGATTTAGAGTTGAGGGTTTGGCCAATCAATTCTTAAAAATTAATCAAGTTGATCTAATGGCAAATTCGGGTAACATAAGACTGAATCGACATTGATCAACTAACGAGCTTCTCAATTTTAACAAGACAAAATGGTTAATTCACTTGTAAACTAAGGAATCAAAATATAAGTTACCAATTTAGACAAATTTAATTTTAATAAAGCGTTAACTAAACCTAAAATCTTACGAGACGATTTTCTAATGTTTCATAAAAATAAACTAATCATATAGAAACGTATAAACACAACATACTACTCAAACTATAACAAGATAAACTAATAAATTTAACTATAAACTAAGGGTCCAAACTACAACTTACTTAAAACTAATTTAATAAAAGGTTAAGTAAAACTAAAAATTTTGGCGAAGATTCTCGAATATTTAAATAAAAAATCAACATATAAAAATTTATATCACTCAAAAATTATGAAACTCAGTTAAAGATACTTTAAAAACGACTTGAAAGACATTTAGAATTTTATAGAGTCAACTATTTCAATCTTGTTTGAAATTCAAGAACTTGTGAATTAATTTCTATCGGGGAGGGTCAAAATTGGGTGTCAACAACTGTCCCTCATTTTACTTGGATTGATGCAAGAAATTTGAGGAAAATGAAATTGACTTATACAATTTTGACAAAACACGCATACATCTTTAGGAAAGGATTTTGGTACAGATTTTAAGAGTTATGGACGAACCCTGGAAACGGGTCTCCTACATATCTCAAACTATATGAGAATTAAGGCCACTTGTAGTTCAATACGCTTGACATAACGCATGATCGTGAGAGAATTCAAAAGCCTAGCCGACACCGAATTATGAAGGGACCGGAATGCTCGAGAATAAGATTTTAAGATCAAATGTAGGAATACAACTGAGTTTTCGACATTGAGCCCGCCTACGTATCCTTACACTCAAGAAATCAGGCTGCTTGTAGTTCGACTCAATAGATTGAAAAGGAAATCTATTATGCTAGATAACCTTTAGTTCTGGACAAGTGACAAATCAAGTTGAGTATGAAAAAGGAAGCTTGTAACCTCTTAGCATTAATCTCATTCACTTCACACCCATAATTATGAACTGACTCGGACATAATTTCCAATGCTCTTGGTGCTTTGCCACTCGAATTTGATACATGCTTCTGGCAGACCAGAATTCCTAGGCAAGAAACTGAAACCAAGAAATCTAAAGGAAAACCCACATGCCTTTTTATTGGGGTGTAGTTTGATTATGGTGGAAGTCGCTCCTCTGCTCGCGTTCTATGAGTTTGACACTCCTCTTTGGACTATGTCCCAATTCGCTGCTAAGAAAAAGTTTCACTTTGTGTTGCATCCTTTTTTATGTCGCCCGCACCTGTAGTTTGCTTTTGGAGAATTCATCATTTTGGATTCTCTCGACAAAGACTTAGATAAGACTCATTAGCATTAATATGCAATTCAAATGGGAGATAGTGTCTTTTACCGCGTTGACACTTAATTTTTCTCCTTCAACAGTTGACGTCAACTCCATTGGGTTGGACGTAAAGCAAATAAAACTTATTATCTTATGGTTGCAATATAATCTTCAATGCACACTTCATATTGATGTCAAAATAAATAAAGGATGATGCAGTATGCTCATATTTCTCTTGATGTCATCTTTGATGATTTTCTTGATGTTTAATCTTGTAAAAAAAAAGAATATGATCGATCTGATTTCTTGTGATGAGAGATATTTCTCTTGGGATGTACGATTTCATTCTCTGGCAGTGCATGATTTTTGTTTCGCGATGCATGACATTTCTGCGGTGCATGAATTTTTTCTCTTGGAGTGCATGACTTCTCCGCGATGCATGAATTTCTCTTGCAAAGCATGACTTCTTTCTGTGATGCATCGATTTTCCTCTTGCAATGCATGACTTCTTTTCGTGATGCATGAATTATCCTATTGTAAATGCATGATATCTCCACGATGCATGAATATCTTCTCACGATGCATGATTTTCCGCAATTCATGACTTCCTATGATGCATGAATCTCCTCTTGTAATGCATGACTTCTAAGCGATGCATGACTTTTCGTGATGCATGAATATTAACTCGCGATGCATGATTCACAATGTATCAATATTAACTCACGATGCATGATTTTCCGCAATGCATGAATATCTTCTTGCGGTGCATTACATTTCCCGTGAGACATGAGTATCTTCACGTGATGCATGATTTTCTGTGAGGCATGAATATCTTCCCGCGGTGCATGATTCTGTACAAGACATGAATATCTTCTCGCGATGCATGAATAATAACTCGTGATGCATGATTTTTGGCAATGCATGAATATTAACTCGTGATGCATGACTTTTCGCGATGCATGAATATTAGCTTGTGATGCATGATATTTTCTCTTGATGCCATCCTTGGTACAAAATGAATATAGTGCTTCAACTGAGGAACATAGTGAACTTCTGGGTGCCTTCTCGATAATGATATCGTTTCAATTAATAATATGGTAAAATGACCCTCCAGGTAGTGTATCATCTGAACGATAATACGGATAAAATGAACCTTCGGGTAGTAATACTATCAGGTCTGATAATATGATGCTAATGACGTCCTTGACAAAACCTGTAAAACATCTTTCTCGATATTTTCATTTGATTCAACTCTGAACACAGTTGTATCTTCATTATAGACTTCATATGTTGTTGGGAATTGAATGAAACAATAATGTTCACGCTCCCAAATCTTCAATATAAGTAATATAAAATAATTCGTACATCCACAGAACAACTATTAATTTTGGGGTACTCTTCGCCCCCTTGACTTCTCCATCTTCATTGATTTGGAGGAATTTGCTGATTATAGGGTAAACCTATAAACCCGCACCCATAGAAAAATTGTTAGTTTTAAAATGAACCAGTCCGAGTCGGTTTCGCCGGTCGTCTGCTCTTGTCCACCTATCTTCTGTTGATTGTTCTGATCTCCCAACTCTTGATAGATTAGACAAAATATTTTATGCCAAAACAAATGAAACATAAAGGGAAATTTCTAGGAAAAATAAATTTTAGAAAAGTTGTATATTGAAAAGAGGTTACTGCCAAGTATCATATCAAGTCAGGCTTAGCAAACTTGTTTGAGTCTGATGCTTGGAGGTCTATCTGATTATTCGCTAGGGAATATTCAGAGTCACTCTAGAATATCGATAAACACATGTTGAAGTTTTTTAGGTCATCTTCAAAATTTCTATCCCAGTTAACTGTCTTGGCTAATCTTTACCTGTCGGTGGGAAAATCATGGAATTTTCGAGATACCCTCAAAATTTCTATCCCAGTTGCAGATCCCAAGGTAACTCCAGTATTGACTTGTTGAGGAAAAATCTTCTTCTCGAGAATTTTTTAATCCCTCTCAAAAACTATGTCCCAGTTTCTATTGTAAAGAGAAATAGAAATCTTACGATAAATATGACTGAATCCTTGTGGCGCCTACGTATCCCGTTTAGGCAGGAATCAGGTCAAACGTAGTTCCCCTTTCAAAGGTTAACGAAATAAGAAATTTTACAAAGAAACCGACCGAGGCCAACATAGGCCGCCTACGTATCTCATTCTTGAGAATTCAGGTCGAACGTAGTTCAGACACAAAAAAATATTAAAAGGAATGAATGAGGTGAACGATGATGACATAGGTCACCTATGTATCTCATTTTTGAGAATTCAGGTCAGACGTAGTTCATTACAAAAGGTATAAAATTTTAAATATAAGCAAATAGAACGATTACAAGTAAGACAGAAGTGCAAACTGAAGCATTACACATAGTATCTCTTGATAGAATCTAAGTTGATCGGTTTCGGCCATGCGGTGCCATCCATCTCCGACAGGATCAAAGCACCTCTAGATAATACATTGCGATCCATGTAAGGCCCTTGACAATTCGATATAAATTTTCCTTTGTACTCATCTTGATATGGAAAAATGCACTTAAATACTAACAGACCAATTTCATAAATTCTGGCTCTGACTCTTTTGTGGAACGCACAAATCATTCTTCGTCGATATAGTTGACCATGACAAACGACAACCATTCTCTTCTCATCAATTAATGTTAACTAATCCATCCACTTGTAGACCCACTCAGCATTACTTATTTCATCTTCTTGGATAATTTTCAAAGACGGTATTTCAACTTCAGTAGGTATGACTACTTATGTTCCACACACCAACAAATATGGAGTAGCTCCAATCGACGTTTTGACTGTCGTATCGGTATCCCAACAAAGCATATGGCAACATCTTAGGCGAACCTCGGTGATTGTCAATCATTTTCCTCAGAATCTCTTTGATGTTCTTATTGGCAACCTCTACATCTCCATTCTTTTGAGGGCGATAAGCGGTTGAGTTTCGATGAGTAATCCTAAACTGCTCAGATATATCTCTTATTATGTGACTGTTGAGATTTGCACCGTTATTAGTAATGTTGGATTCTGGTACTCCAAACCTGCATATAGATTGTTTCTAACTAAATCAGCTATAACTTTCTTTGTCATTGACTTGTATAAGCTGCTTCCACCCGCTTGGTGAAATAGTCAATGGCAACCAAAAAAATATGTGTCCATTAGAAGCGGCGGCTGGCTCTATTGGACCGATGACATCCATGGCCCAAGCTACAAAGGGACAAGGAGAACTCTTAGCATTAAGTTTGTGAGGCGGTAATCCAATCAAATCTTCGTGCACTTGACATTTATGGCATTTCTGTATATAGTTGCAACAATCATGCTCCATGGTAATCCAGAAAAAACCGGCCCGAAGGATCTTCCTTGCCAAAGTGAATCCATTCATGTATGTACCACTCTTGCATTTATCTATTCAATAAGATTCGCAGCTTCAACAACATCGATACATCTGGAGTCCTCCTGTAAAGGATTTCTCCACTTAGAAAGAATTTGACGGCCATACGATGTATCGAATTCTTCTGGTTAAATGTCGCATTCTTAGGACAAATCCCAAACTCCAAATCATTATTGATATCAAAATACCATGGAAAACCATCTGGTTCCGCTTCAACATGTGAACAATAAACTGGATGTTTTTTCAGCTCTACATACAGAGGATTAATATAATCACTATCTAGATGTTTAATTATTAAAGAGATGGTGGCCAAAGAATGAGCTAACTCATTTTGTATTCTGGGAGTATGTGTGAACTCGATCTTATGAAATCTTTTGCACAACTTCTATATATACTGCACGTATGGTGAGATCTTCGGGTTCTTCATGGCCCATTCTCCTTGAATCTGATGAATCAATAAATATAAATCTCCAATAACCAGCAACTCGTGGACATTCATGTAAATGGCCATTTTCAAACCGAAAAATAACATTTTCGTATTCGGCCATATTGTTCATGCAATTAAACTGGAGCTTAGCTTGCATAGGATAGTGTTGACCAGATTCTTACACTAAGACTGCTCCAATACCTCTTCCTTGGTGATTTGCCGCTCCATCAAAAAAATAACCTCTAATCGGGATATGATTTAGAAATATATTCACCCACAAAAGATACTTTTTCATCGGTAAAATAAGTCTTAAGCAGTTCATACTCTTTGTCGATAGGAAATTCTGCTAGATGATCAGCCAAGGCTTGTGCTTTTATCACCTTGTGAGCCACATACACAATATCAAAGTCACTCCAAACCATTTGCCACTTACCTAACTTTCTGGTCGGCATCTCCTTCTTGAAAATGTACATCAGCGAGTCCATTCTAGAAATGAGATATGTAGCATAAAAAGACAAATAATGCCTCAATTTCTGGGCAATTCAAGTCAAACACATCATGTTCTCTCCAGAAAAGTATAAGGAGACTCGTATGGGGTGAACTTCTTGCTTATGTAATAAATAGCTCGTTCCCTCTTCCCTGACTCATGTTGACCAAGTATGCATCCAAATGCGTTATTTGAGATAGACAAATATAGCAACAATGGGCTCCCTTCCTGCGGAGGAACCAACAATATTGGATTAGACAAATAATTCTTGATGGTATTGAAAGCAGTCTGACATTCTTTAGTCCACTTTGTGAAAGCATCTTTCTTCAATAGCTTGAAGATAGGCTCACACACTACAGTGGATTGAGCTATGAACCGACAGATGTAGTTCAGCCTCCCTAATAAACTCATCACTTCTGGCTTAGTCCTTGGGGGAGGTAATTCCTGAATGACCTTGATCTTGGAAGGATTGAACTCACTACCCTTTCTGCAGACTGTAAATCCCAATAACTTGCCGGTAGGCACCCCAAAAGCACATATAGCGGGATTTAAATTCAAGTTATAACGATGCAGACGATCAAAGAACTTCTTTAAATAAGTCGAATGGTCCGAACTCTTGTGGAACTTGATTATGACGTAATCTACATACACCCCGATCTCCTTATGAATCATATCATGAAATATGGTCATCATAGCTCTCATATAAGTAGGACCAGCATTTTTTAGGCCAAATGGAATCACCCTGTGACGATATACACCCCTAGGCGTAATAAAAACGGTCTTTTCTACATCCTCTTCATCCATCAGGATCTGATGATAACCTGCTTAACAATCCACAAACAACTGCATTTCATTCTTAGCACAATTGTCTATCAGAATGTGAATGTTCGGCAACAAAAAATTATCCTTTCGGCTGGCTTTGTTGAGATCCCTGTATTCGACACAAATTCTGATCTTTCTATCTTTTTTCGCGATCGGAACGACATTGGCCAACCAAGTCAAGTATTGTGTCACTTCCACTAATTGAGACTCAATCTATTTGGTGATCTCTTCTTTAATCGTTAAATGTAACGCGGATTTGAACTTTCGAGCCTTCTGTTTCACAGGACTGAACCCCAGATTGATCGGCAACTTGTGAGACACAACATTGGTACTCAGCCCTAGCATGTCATTGACCTCCCAGAAGAATACATCAATGTATTCAATAAGCAAGTGAATCAGATCCTTTCTTTGAGCTTCATTCAAGTGGACACTGATTTTGACCTTTTTGACACACTCTTGGTCTCCCAAATTCAAGGTCTCAGTTTCTTCAAAATTTGGCTTATGTTGAATTTCAAACTGCCAACATTCCTCAGCAACATATTTCGGCACCTTATTTTCCTCTTCGTATTCTTCATCCTTACAATCACTTGCCTCATTTTTTTTCGTTCAGCTCGTGACATGACATGATATTGGCAGGTATAAAATTAATATCATGAAAATCATAAACATACAAAGTTATGAAAGTAAAATATAGCAAATAAGAAAATAGAAAAATTTTCAATAAAAAAGGCTTTCATTCAAATTGAAAAAAAGTGCAAACTTTGGATATGGAAAAGTGTCATGTTTCCTTTTTAAACATTATTGGGAAATTTCAAAATTTAAGCAATTAAAGAAAAGAAAAATGGTGGTTCTTGGGCCACTTCCGGACTACCACTAATTTTCAAAACGCGCATAAATAATGTCCTTCTACCAATACAATCGGGGAATCAAGATTGTTGTGGAAGTTTTGTTCTGCAGCTGCTCGTCAGGCTCAATATCATGAATACTAGATAGCTCGACCTCGTCTTCTATTACAACATTGATCTCTTCAAAAAGGTCAAAGGTTCCTTCCCCGAGGCCATCATGATCGGTGTACTCGTGGACTGGAAATGATTGGTATAGAAGATGGATTGGTCTAGCCAATGCTTGATCACCGTTCTTATTCATCTTCACCTCATGATATGTGGGGACGCACCCCAAACCATACTTTGCTCCTTTGGATGGAACCTGAATAGGCTCGGCAATTCCTTGGGAATTCCTTCCAAATTTGAAACCTGGCTTGAACCCATTCTGGAGCATCACAGTGGCGATCATCTTGTACACAGAAGGCATAAGAGGCTGTGGGGAAAAATCCTCGCCAGTGGCATTTACCAGCTCCACCGTGTCTAACTTGGTGCCTCGCGAGACTTCATCAATTATTGGCATCTGCTTGGTGGAGTGACTCCCTTGTCCTTGAATAACCAGTTCTTGGTCCTTCCAAATGAGCTTCATCATCTGGTAAAAATTAGAAGGCACAACTCCAACCATGTGTATGAAAGGCCTTCGTAGAAGAAGGTTATAGCTGGATTTAATGTCCAAGACCTAAAACTATACACTGTACTCCGTTGGACTCATTTGGATGAACAAATTCACTTCTCCCAATGCGATTCTTTGTACCCCGTCGAAGGCTCTTAGATTGACTTAACTTTGTTCCAGCTTCCCCAAGTCAAACCTAAATTGCCTCAGAGTCGACAGTGGAAAAATGTTGAGACAAAACCCAGCATCCACCAGGACATGGTTTATGACCTTTCACGACATGCAATGCCTTGTTGTGCGACCTCACTTCAAAGGGAAATTCTTCGTCATAGAAGCTAATCTGATGCCCTCGGATAACTTGGTTCATCATAGCCACTAAATTATCATAGTTTGTGCCGACTGGCACATAGGTGTCATCCAGAGCCTTCATCAAGGACTACATATGCAGCTGGGATCTCATCAACAGGGCTCACACTGAAATCTGAGCCGGGGTTTTCTCTAGATGTTTAACGATCGAGTAGTCTTTCGGTTTCATCTTCCTCCAGAATTCTTGAGTCTAACTCTCAATTATTGGACTTTTCCCTTGGTCTTTCTTCTTCCCTCCAAGAGCCAACTCTTCATGAGTATAACACCTCCCAAATCGGGTCATACCCTGAGCGGCAGCGGTTTCAATCACAAACATTGGCCTAGCAGGAGTTTCTAATGGCACCAAGGCAACAGCCTTTGCGGGTGTCAGGATCACAAACTCTGTTTTCTCCTTAATGCTCAACGAGGCCACATCCCTTTCTAACTCATCATGAACAATCGGAGTTATCGCCTTAGCCATAACCAATCATCATCCGTCTCTATCATATTGATATTGATGCCTCCATGATTCGGCAAAGGATTGGTGTTGACATTGAGCGCAACTATTTGAAGAGAAACCATTTCTTGGTCGATCAGATCTTGAATCATGTGTTTGAGGTTGACACAATCCTCAGTATCATGTCCAACGTTGTTGGAGTGATACGCACACCTTTGATCAGGTCTGTAAAATTTGGAACTAGCATCCACCGGCTTGGGCGCCACTGGGTGGATATACCCTGCCGCATTTAATCGCTCGTACAACTTTTTCTAGCTTTCGGCCAGTGCAGTGAAAGTTCTGGCAGGTTTCTTCTCAAATCTTGGACGAGGGGGATCCTAGTTGCCTGATCCCTTGAGGATGAGGCATTTGACGATAATTTTGGACATTAGGGCGGGGAGATTGATATATTGGATAGTGATTTGTTGGGTAATTTGGCAGTGGAGCTTGGTAGTTTGGGGAGGTATTTAAATATACTGGAGCGGCTTGATATACTAGGGGAGGCACTCGATAATTTGACTGCACTTTGGCGCAATTGGGAGTAACGTTTTGGTAATGCTTAGGTGGAGTTTTGTAAATTGGAAGGAAATTTTGGTAGATGGGGGGTGGAGGTTGATAAACGGAAGGAGGAGTTGGGGAGGGTATTTTGGTAATTTGGGGGAGGAGTATTCTGATAATCGGCTTGTGCATAACAATCGTGATGTGGACTCTGTTAAGGTAGAGAATGACCTTGGTACGATGATGATCTTCTAAGGGTCTTCTTCCCCTCTTAAGAAACAACTGACACCTCTTCCCTTTTCTTTTTTAACAAGTCTGAGGATCCGGCCGAAGCAACAACATGGGCAATCTTTCTTATTTTCAACGCATCCTCGATAGTATCACTAAGCTTGACTATCTCATCATAGTTTGCTCCAACAAGCAACAATGATTCTACCATTATATTCGGGCTCTTTCATCCGCACAAACACTTCAACTATCTTTTTTTCGGACATAGGAGGTCATACTCTACCTACTTCGTTGCGCCACCTGTATGTAAACTCTCTGTAGTTTTCGTTGGATTTTTGTTTCATCTTTTCTAAGGAATAACGATCAGGGACGATCTCTACTTTATAGGGAAACCCTTCCAATTGGGCCACTATCCAGTCTCGTGAGATGTAAACCTTTCCAAATCTTCCCCGTTCAAACTTCGGGTAAAAATCCGCATTAGCATAATTTATCTATCCCAACTCCTATGAGCTGGTCACATTAGGCCCTTAAATTCACCAAGGGATTCCCTATTCCTCAAAAAGTGTCAAGCTTTGGCATCTTGAACCCTTCTGGGAGGTCCAAATTCAGATTAATGCATAAGTCCTCATAGTTCAAACAGGAGGCGTCAGGAACGCACTGTAGTTCCTTCATTGCTTTTTGGATCTCCTCCTTTATGTCTATCTTTGGGGCCTCTTCTTTTGAACTCCACTTTCCTGCTCCTCATAATGGTCTAGCTCAGAACCATTCCCGTCGTGCTAATTTGGAATAGGGAATTTGGAAGGTGGTTTTTCTGGGTAGAGGTGGATCTATGGAGGGACCTGAGGCATTTTGAATGGTTTGATAATTTTGTGGGAAGGTTTGTGGGTTAGTGTGTTGATTTTGATGATGGAGAGATGTTTGGGGATGGAATGTATTTTGGTTTCGTGGAGGAGGAGCGGTTTGGTGATGGGCATTTTTAGGGGGAGGTGGTATTTGAGGATTGGGGTTTTGAGAAGGTGGTAGACTTTGGTAGGAGGCTGAGGCATACTGAGGATTTTGTGTGGTTAAATCAATGACTAAGGGATTTTTAGCAGGATTAGATGGTGGGTTTTGAGTGTGCTCCATGTTTGAAGAGGGAAAGTATAGCAGAGGTCTTCCATCAGTATTTAGCGCTGGCAGTAAAATCGAGCAAAGGCATATCATGTCTCTTTTGCATTTCCACTCTCATCTCAGCAATTTGTTGCATCAGCTTCATAATCAGTTTATTCTAATCCACTATGGTGGGTTGAGCCACCATAACGTCAGTAAGACTGATTTCTTCTTTGTTGTCCCTCATTACTGCTTTACCCTTATCTGAACTTGGTCGGGGAAAGAATTTGAAGGCCCATTAGACCTAGTGAAGTAGGGATGATCAGCCAGTTTAATCGATACATACAAGTTTGCAAGTACCTGTGGAGGCAAACAACTCAAAGGCAAACTTGTTATTTTGAGTTCAAAATACATAATGCAAGATGTCACGCAAAGAACACATAAACATACAAAAGTTGTTTTGTTTGAGGACATGTTAACCCCCGAGTAAAGGGGAAATTGATTTTTTGAATAGGCAGGAGTTTGCCCGTTTTGATTTGGAATTATCTCAAGAAGGAAAAATCACGTTGAGCTAGGGTGTTCTTGTTGCAACTCTTTGATGTCCGTTGATCTGAGCATCACATTTCTTTGTAGAATGAAAAAATGGGAGAAAGAAAACTTTAAAAGATAGGGACCTGACCTTGAAAGGCAACCTACGTATCTCACAATAAGAATTCAGGCCCTACGTAGTTCGGGTGCAAAAGAAATACTTCTTTTCATTCATTCTCCTATGATTACAAGTAAATTGAAAAATAAACAACAAATCTTTAAAGATAGAAGGTGGCTACATCTCAGCCCTCTTTCTTCTCGACGTAACATTAGCCACGAGGAATAGACTCGACTCGAATTTTCCTATGCTGATGAGGTATTCCTTCTCATGGCAGAATGCAGGACACTATTCAATGTTATGATCAGCGGCCCTATGATAGGGGCAACGTTTCCGAACTTCGATTCCAAGGGAATATAACACTCCCACGTCCTTAAAGAGAGGGGTAATGACCTCATTTTGAACCAACTCTGAGTAGACCTCCACCATTGTTTTCTTGAAAGGCGTGAATGAGCAATGATAGAACTTAGTCGTCTCAATGACCGGTATGTCGAGCTTTGGTTCATCACACCCAATGATGACGTCGTCACCCTAACTATTCACAATACTGTCCACATCGAGCAAACAGCAGACCATATTCTTAAACTCTATGCACTCCTCTATTTTGTGCCCTTTCTGGTTAGGATGACACTCAGAGGTCTTGCGGATGTTTCCTGATCCCACTTTGGAAGACACTCTTTTGTCGGGCCTCAACATACGCCTAGACTTATAGTGCTCGAAACAAAGGATGCACGAAATGGCTTTTGTCATTGTTTGGTGGATATGCTTCGAGGGTGACTTTTCGATTCGCTTCTGCCAGACGTCCTTCGAGATAAGGTTTGTCGAAATCACTTCCTCATAACTTTCTTCAACGCTTTCCAACTGGGGGCACTCAGGAAGAAACAATATGTTTTATAGGTGTTTCCTGCGCTGCCTACTTATGTAGATCATCTCCTCTTCGGTTGGTTTGGTCTAGATATTCTTGCCTTTGTCCATAAGGTGATTTCACCCTTCCTAAGATGCTAGAGTAGGATTTTAAGATTTTGTGATAGGGTTTTGCTTTTGTTTTGGAAACTCAAGACTCGAATAATTTGGTCGGACTTTGTAGTAGTGACTTGTATATTTCTAGAAATTTCCGGCAAGAAGTGGGTTTGCGATGTCCTCCTTCAAAGAAACATATCACATGAACAGCTAAAAACACATATATCGCGTCCTAAACATACAGGGGACCCTTTTGTGCCAACGGTAGGCCTAGCGCATTTGAACGATGTACGTGGGGAATTGAACTAGTTAATTACCCCAAAAAAATTCATATATGAATATTTAATATTCACAAGGGGGAGAAATGAGGGGAAATCAGGAACAAAATACAAAAGGACAGACCCACGCAGAGGCAATATAAAATGTACGAAAATACGCGAAAGACAAGTCATGCAGGGGCTGAAAATGACAGAAATACGTATAGAAAAAACCCACACAGGGGCGAAATCCACTATGTTGTCCCTGGTGGCTTTGCTTCTCCGCTGTCTTCCTATGTTTTGTATTGCTGAAACATGTATCGTAGAATCAATAGGTAACCCTCACTACATCTTCCTTTCTCTTCTCAATCCTTGTAGTACATCCCCTTTATCTTCTATTTAACCCATAAGTCAAACTCATCAAAACTGCGTCTTAGTCTTTCCGATTCCTGGGTTTTCTTCTCAAGGGTACTTTGATTTTCGAGGAATTTGGCATACATTTCTTGGGTGTCTTGGCTTACCTCTCTCAACTCAATCACAACTTTGATCTCTTTGTCTTCCAAACTGCAACAACTGTTTGGGATTGGTGAGGAGATACTTAGTATGTTCTTTTTCAGCCAAGCCTTATAAGTTCCATCATATCCAGCGTCAAACCGATCTGGAGCAATGTTGTCTTTCTTCATTCGCTTGGCCTCTTTCAATTACCTTAGAGTTTATGTAGCGTCATCCACTCTGTCATCTCCAATATTATACACATAGGCATCAAAATATGCCTCTCGAGGCATGATTTGCCTCCTCTCAAACTATGTAGGACTCGGAAGGGCGCGTAAGGATGGATTTCTCGAATACCTTGTAGTGGAAGCACGAGTTGTCTGTGGCTCGCTATGATGACATCCTTTGAGATGAAGAGATCGAGCATCAATTGGAGGTCTTCTTCTCTTAGTTTAGAAAAGATCTGAGCCCATCTTTCTCTAGTCCTTCGATTCTCCAGATTTGCCCAAAACAGCATGTCGTTCAAAACCTTAAGAGTGTTCTTATTATCCAAAGTATGTAATTCCTGAGTCCCGGACCCTTTCGCTGAATGACTTAGGATCCACCACTGAAGGAGCATGTTACATCCTTTAAAGTAGTGATGACTTCTTTGCATTTTCCTAGGGCTCGATATATGTCTGACAGTATGACCGGAGCGATAGGTTAAGACTTCACTTGTCCTTGATTCTTAAACCCTTTGAACAAAGTGTGCGCAAGCATTATCACTCGAGTGTTGATACTCAGGCTCGGTCCATGTGGATCGATTGGAGTTAGCAAAATATCATCACTAGTTTTTCCACCAAAAAAAAGTTGAGCGTAAAACCCATAATAATAAGAAAATAGGAAAAACACAAAATCTGATATGCTGACAATGTAAAGATAATCAAAATATACCAATTAAAGGCCATTCACTACTCATGTTATCATACAGTTTGATTTCCTTATAATTAAAATCATCCTTATTAGATAGGGTAGACACTAAATAGTAGAAAGACGAATCTTAAACCCATGCCGATCCCATTTCAAAAATAAAATAAAAATAAAATATTTAAAGCCAGACAGAAAAAGGGCAGACACCGTTTGAGCCAGGGTGAGCAAAAAAATCACTAAAGTTGAGAATGATAATCAAACCTCTTACAGTAGATCTATGAGTCAGAAATTAGGGAAAATGTCACATTGAATCTTATAAAAAGAACTATTTATTGCAAAAATTAAAGTAGAGACTTGTTCTTTCAATATGATGGACCAATGTTAAGGCCATATGGCTTATGAATAAACTGCCAACAATTAGCTTTATACTTAAGAATAAGTTCGGGTACACAACAGTCAATGCCAATAAATTCATGATTTAGGTAATCTTAAAGATTTACTGTTGAATGCCTTGAATTGGACCCGTTACAAACAGAAAGGACGGGGGTCTCGCTGCCCGGTCAGCGAGTCGGGGGGTACAGGGGGGCGACGCGCCCCCTGGCCTGGGGGTCCGGGGGGGCGGAGACGCCCCCGGGCCGACGGTATACAATGTTATTGTATTGGGCCCTTAATTATCTGTTAATTCTGTATGTTGGGCCCAAGCCTGTTAGGGCGTAGCTTAGCACTATATATAGACGCTATGGCAAACCCTATTCTGTAATTCTGTTCTTGCCTCTCCATAATAAAACTGCTCTCCCTCTTCCCCGTGGACGTAGCCAATTTATTGGTGAACCACGTAAATCTGTTGTCTTGTTTTTCGCGTTTATATTTTCTCGTATTATCTCGAATTCCGCATAACAAATTGGTATCAGAGCCTCTCGGTTAATCGGTGTTCTTGGAGAATTCGAGATGTCTGCTTTGAACGTGAAAATCGACAAATTCACAGGGAGGAACAGTTTCAGTTTATGGCAGATCAAGATGCGGGCTTTGTTGAAACAGCAAGGTTTCTGGGCGCCGTTGTCGAAAGACAAGAACGCCGTCGTTACTCCTGAGATGGCGATTCTGGAGGAAAAGGCGCATTCGACGATCATGCTGTGTCTCGCGGATGACGTCATCACGGAAGTCTCGGATGAAGAGACTGCTGCTGGTCTGTGGTTGAAGCTGGAGAGTTTGTACATGACAAAATCTCTAACCAACAAGCTGCTTCTGAAACAACGTCTATTCGGTTTACGAATGGCTGAAGGTACACAACTCAGGGAACATTTAGAGCAATTGAATACTTTGTTATTAGAATTGCGTAATATCGATGTGAAGATCGAGGATGAAGATGCTGCCCTAATTCTGTTAGTATCTCTCCCAATGTCGTTTGAGAATTTTGTTCAATCGTTCATTGTTGGGAAAGATACTGTGTCGCTGGAAGAAGTCAGATCGGCCCTTCATAGCAGGGAATTACGGCATAAGGCTAACGGCACAAGTACGGACATACAGCCTTCCGGTCTGTTCACCAGTAGCGGAAAGGGAAGGAAAAACGGCGGAAAGAAAAATAAGCCGATGTCGAAGGGTGCAAAGCCAGATGATGTTTGTAATTACTGCAAGGAGAAGGGACATTGGAAATTTGATTGTCCGAAGAAGAAGAAGCAATCGGAAAAACAATCAGTTTCTGCTGCTGTTGCTGAAGAAGACACCAATTCTGAAGAAGACATTGCCCTAGTTGCGGATGAGCACACTCATCATTCAGATGTGTGGGTTCTCGATTCTGGGGCATCCTATCACATCTGTCCTAGGAGAGAGTGGTTCACGACTTATGAGCAGATAGACGGAGGCAGCATCTCGATGGCCAACAGTTCTGTCTGCAAGGTGGTTGGGACAGGCTCGATCAAGATAAGGACACATGACGGTAGCTTCTGCACATTGAACGAGGTCAGGCACGTTCCATTGATGACGAAAAATCTGATATCTCTCAGTTCTTTGGACAGCAAGGGATTCAGCTGGTCGGGAAAAGATGGAGTCTTGCGGGTCTGGAAGGGTTCAAATCTGATTCTGAAAGGTGTCATGCGTGGTACTTTGTATTTTCTACAAGGTTCCACGGTTACAGGTTCAGCCCATGTTGCATCGTCAGAAGTTCACCAGGAGGATATGACTAAGTTATGGCACATGAGACTTGGTCATATGGGTGAAAGAGGGATGCAAATTCTGTCAAAGGAGGATCTTCTTGCTGGTCATAAGGTTAAAAGCCTAGAGTTTTGTGAACATTGTGTCTTTGGAAAACTACATCGCAACAAGTTTCCAAAGGCCATTCACAGAACAAAAGGCACTCTTGATTATATCCATTCTGATTGCTGGGGTCCATGCCGTGTTGAGTCTTTGGGAGGCTGCAGATTTTTTGTGTCCATGATTGATGACTACTCAAGGATGACTTGGGTGTACATGATGAAGCATAAAAGTGAAGCTTTCCAGAAGTTCAAGGAGTGGAAAATTTTGATGGAAAATCAAACAGGGAAGAAGATCAAGAGGTTGCGAACTGATAATGGGCTGGAATTCTGCTGGTCTGAATTTGATCAATTCTGTAAGGATGAAGGGATTGCTCGACATCGTACAGTCAGAAATACACCACAGCAGAACGGTGTAGCTGAGCGGATGAATCAAACACTTCTGGAGAGAGCAAGGTGCATGCTCTCTAATGCTGGGCTAGATAGAAGATTCTGGGCAGAAGCGGTTAGTACAGCTTGCTACTTGATTAACCGCGGACCACATACAGGCATACAGTGCAAAACACCTATGGAGATGTGGTCAGGAAAAGTTGCTGATTATTCAAATCTGAAAGCTTTTGGTTGTACGGCTTACTATCACGTCAGTGAAGGTAAGTTAGAACCAAGAGCTAAAAAGGGAGTATTTGTGGGCTACGGAGATGGAGTGAAAGGTTTCAGAATCTGGTCTCCAGCAGAAAAGAGGGTTATTATGAGCAGGAACGTTGTCTTTGATGAAAGTTCTCTGCTTAGAACCATTGTGAAGCCTACAACTACGTCAGAAACTGGGAGTCTTGATAAACAGGTGGAGTTTCAAGTCATTCAGAACGAGAGCGATTTGAAAGAACCTGAAGAGGAGGATCAAGAGCCACAGACAGAAACTGATATTCCAGAATCTATGCCATCAGATATCCATCGGAGTATAGCTCAAGATCGGCCAAGGAGGGTTGGAGTTCGGCCACCTACGAGGTATGGTTTTGAGGACATGGTGGGTTATGCACTGCAGGTTGCTGAAGAGGTAGATACATCTGAGCCGTCTACTTACAAAGAAGCCATTTTAAGTTCTGATTCTGAAAAATGGTTTGCCGCTATGGGAGATGAGATGGAGTCCCTACACAAGAATCAGACATGGGATCTGGTCATACAGCCTTCGGGGAGAAAGATTATTACTTGCAAATGGGTTTTCAAGAAGAAGGAAGGGATATCACCAGCAGAAGGAGTCAAGTATAAAGCCAGGGTTGTTGCCAGAGGTTTCAACCAAAGAGAGGGAGTGGACTACAATGAGATCTTCTCACCAGTGGTCAGACATACTTCCATCCGAGTGTTACTAGCGATTGTTACACATCAGAATCTGGAGCTTGAACAACTTGATGTGAAGACAGCGTTTCTACATGGAGAGTTGGAGGAAGAGATATACATGACTCAGCCGGATGGTTTCCAAGTTCCAGGGAAGGAAAATCACGTCTGCAAGTTGAAGAAGTCCTTATATGGACTTAAGCAGTCTCCAAGGCAGTGGTACAAAAGGTTTGACAGCTATATGGTGAAGTTGGGATATACTCGGAGCTCATATGATTGTTGTGTCTACTACAATAGGCTCAAGGATGATTCATTCATCTATCTGGTGCTTTATGTAGATGATATGCTGATAGCTGCAAAGAAGAAGTATGACATTCAGAAGCTGAAGGGTTTACTTAGTGCTGAGTTTGAGATGAAGGATCTGGGAGCCGCTCGGAAGATTCTAGGGATGGAGATCATTAGAGACAGAGAGAGAAGGAAACTTTTCTTGTCACAGAGAAGCTACATTCAGAAGGTCTTGGCGAGGTTTGGCATGTCTTCATCTAAGCCTATTGATACCCCCAGTGCTGCCAATATCCATCTCACTGCCATGTTCGCTCCACAGTCAGAAGAAGAGAAGGAGTATATGTCACGAGTCCCTTATGCCAGTGCCGTAGGAAGTTTGATGTATGCTATGGTCTGTACAAGGCCAGATTTAGCACATGCAGTCAGTGTAGTGAGCAGATTCATGGGACAACCAGGGAGAGAACATTGGCAGGCTGTGAAGAGAATTTTCCGGTACCTTAGAGGTACATCTGACGTTGGTCTCATTTATGGAGGTGATACTCAGTGCTTGGTTACTGGCTATTCTGATTCTGACTATGCTGGAGATGTTGACACAAGAAGATCGATGACTGGCTATGTGTTTACCCTTGGAGGATCTGTCGTCAGTTGGAAGGCAACTTTGCAACCTACAGTGACTTTGTCTACTACGGAAGCGGAGTACATGGCCTTGACAGAGGCTGCAAAAGAAGGGATTTGGCTGAAAGGGCTGGTTAGTGATCTTGGTCTGCATCATGATCAGGCTACGGTGTATTGTGACAGTTTGAGCGCAATTTGTCTAGCCAAGGATCAAGTCCATCATGAGAGAACCAAGCATATTGACGTAAGGTATCATTTTCTGAGAAGTGAGAAGAGAATCAAGGTGAAGAAAGTAGGAACTGCTGATAATCCTGCTGATATGTTCACAAAGCCGGTTCCACAGAGCAAGTTTCAACACTGTTTGGACTTGCTCAACATCAGAAGCTGTTAATTGCCCTGCGGGGCAACTCTGAGGAAGAGGGGGAGGCCTGGCACTATCATAGTGCGTCTGAAGAATCTGTTTGGAGAATTCAAGTCAAGGTGGAGATTTGTTGAATGCCTTGAATTGGACCCGTTACAAACAGAAAGGACGGGGGTCTCGCTTCTGTATGTTGGGCCCAAGCCTGTTAGGGCATAGCTTAGCACTATATATAGACGCTATGGCAAACCCTATTCTGTAATTTCTGTTCTTGCCTCTCCACAATAAAACTGCTCTCCCTCTTCCCCGTGGACGTAGCCAATTTATTGGTGAACCACGTAAATCTGTTGTCTTGTTTTTCGCGTTTATATTTTCTCGTATTATCTCAAATTCCGCATAACATTTACTTTCAAATGAACTAAGATTTTGAAAACAAATATAAAGTAATCAGATCATATACGGACTCATTCGCATATGTAAGCATTTCAGGTTGTACTTCAAATAGCACGAAGACACATACTTTATCTAAACAAGCAATAAGTAGTAAGGCAACAAAGACATTTGAAGAAATTGAGAAATCTAGTCGAATAGAACAAACACGCGACTGTATCGCCTATATAGGCCATCAAACTTACACAACTAACAACATTAAACCATCCTCGAGCCAAATGAACAACAAAAAAAATACAAGTAGACCAAGAAAACAAACCTGGTGCTTCAATCTATACGAGAGAATACACTCTATATCTCAAACCAAAATATATCATCAAAACGAAACGGACTAAATTTCAGCCATCACTAGCAGATCTAATAGGAAGCAACAGATTCATCTCAAAAGAAAAAAATGGAATCTGTAAAAGGAATCTATCATCAACAAATGACAGACTAAAAAAAAGTTAAGAGTTAAAGGAATTTTCCTTTTCCGGAGCAGCGACCTGAGACAACTGATGAGCCTGGAGAGTACCGACTTCCAACACCCAAAGAACTCCAATAACAGAACAAAAACAACACAACCTACTAGTTTGTGTGATTTTGATAAGTGTATCTGTAGTGTTATTTTTTTGTTTTTTTGACACTTGTTTACCTCTCTTTTTTCTCTTTTTGTGTCAAAAACGTCACCCTTTAAACAGAAAAGAACAACGCTTATACAGAGGGAGACTAGGGTTTATGCTTTTTGGGAGGGAAAAGGGCACAAACAGAATTCCCCACGTATTTCAAATCGAGAATTTCCCAACGACGAGGAGAACCCCCATTTCATACGAGAAATCCCCAGTTTTCAGCCAAAATCCAAAAGGACGAAAGTGATGCAGACAACCTTGATTCATCTTCTGTCCTTGGAGCATGACGTGGCATCATCTCGTGCTCAAGGACCGTTTCTCGTGCCTCCAATGCTGCTGCAATCGTACAACTGAGGGAGACGTCCGGAAGAAAACAAAGACGTCACAATGTACTGCCTACACCTCTCGTTTCTTTTCCATTGCACTCATCTTCGCTGCTCACGTGCTTGGTACACGTCAAGGGAGAAGAAGAGAAATCGATGAAGGGTTGTTGCACGCGCTATGAAGAAGAAGAGAACACGCTCGTTTCTTTTTCTTGGGGCGAGTCAACTGATTGTATTAAGGTTGAGGGGAATATTGATGGGTCTTCTGTGAATAAAGAAATTGAGGATTTGGACCGGGTCAGGTATTGACAAAAGATGGGCTGGGGAATTTTGGGTTCTCTTGTGCATGAATTGGGCTAAAGAAAATTGGAACAAAAGCAATCAATTGATTTCTGAGTTGTTAAAAGAATTAGGCTGGTCCATTGAGAGATTGAGAGTTGAGGGTTTGGCCAATGAATTATTACAAAATTAATCAAATTGAGCTAATGGCAAATTCGGCTAACATAAGACTGAATCGACATTCATCAACTAACGAACTTCTCAATTTTAACAAGATAAAATGGTTAACTCACTTGTAAACTAAGGAATAAAAATATAAATTACCAATTTATAAAAATTTAATTTTAATACAGCGTTAAGTAAACCTAAAATATTTTGAGATGATTTTTGAATGTTTCATAAAAATATACTAATAATATAGAAACGTATAAAATTAACATACTACTCAAACTATAACAAGATAAACTAATAATTTTAACTATATACAAAGGATCCAAACTACAACTTACTAAAAACTAATCTAATAAAGCGTTAAGAAAACTAAAAAATTTGGCGAAGATTCTAGAATATTTAATAAAAAATCAACATACAAAAATTTATATCACTTAAAAATTATGAAAATCGGTTAAAGATACTTTCAAAACGACTTGAAAAGCATTTAGAATTTTATAGAGTCAACTATTTGAGACTTGTTTGAAATTCAAGAAACTTGTGAATTTATTCCTATCGGGGCGGATCTAAACTGGGTGTCAACACTTGATACATGCATAAATGTGCATATGAGATGTCTTTACTTAGGATGCTAAAGCCTCTTAGTCTTGTATGTATGAATGACATGAGACCTTGAATGTTGCTAAGAAGGTCCTTTATGTGGAACCTTCAACCTAGTGGTAAGGTTATGATCCTTGAAGTCGAAAGTCGTAATGGTATACTTATTGCATGAACGGTGGACTTAAGGTAGGTTTGCTGGAACAACATGAAATCATCTTTACGGAAGTCATTAATCTATCCTCTCCGACATTGAAAGGCATCCCTAAAGGACCTGTTTGGTGGGGTGAATGTGATTGGGCTATGAACTAGATATGGAACCTCTTCATGTGATCCTTTAATGTGAATTAATCTATGAGAACAAAGGCTAACACTGAGTGAGTATGGTAAGGGAAGAATCTCTAGTTAAAGAATGAGGCTAGAGTGCGAAGAAACGCTTCATATTCCTCAATCATAAGCCTACATATTATGTGTCCATGTTCTACCATTGGAAAGTAGAACACCCTCCATTGGAGTAGGTTACAACTCGGGATTCCATACTTTGCTACCATGGTCTATGTCAGTTGTTGCCTATTCTCATCATATTGGATACATCCCAGTATTAGAGAAAGTTTAGGAGGTGATATGAGATGCTATCTAGACATTGCACAATAGGCTTTGAAGATGTTAGTGAGTGAGTCCCTAGGTCTTCTCTAAAAGCATTACTTGAATGTCCTTATGTGATGAATGTGTCTTAAATGAACTAATGAATGTAATGACTCAAGTTATAAATCATGTTAAATGAATAAGTACTTATCTAGATTAGTTAAGGGTTGTCTAGTTAAGGTGTGAAGGGGAAATAGGAGTGGTCTTCATATATTACCTATATAAGTCTTAAGAATGACTCTAGTTAGTAGAGTTGGTTTATTATGTAGAGATGATCCAAACTTAGGTAGTTTTAAGGATTATTTAGGTAATCTTCAAGAAGTCAAGTATGGACATTCTCTTCTTGATTTACTTGAATAAGTCTGTTGATAACCTTTGGGAGGAGAAAGTCATATTATATAGATGTTATTGTATTAAGTGAGAATGAACTTATCCTAGGTAATATAAAGGATCTCTTAAGTGTGTGTGAAGGGATTGTATGGGCGGTCGCTTTACAACTCACTCAAGTGAACCTTAGAATCACCTTTGGTAGGAGGATCTCATGTTTATGTGTTTGGTGTATTGTGAGTGTGTCTATCTCATTATAAGTGGTCTTAAGGATCACTTAGGTGTTCCTAGAGAGGGCGTATGGGCAATGTCTCTTTGTCTTACTTAAGTGAGTCTTAGAATAGCTTTTAGTGAGAATTTTGCATGACTAGAAAAGGGTCATTTTAAAGTTGATGGACTTCACAGTAACAGTGAATAATTCACTATAACAGTGACCTAGTTCACCGTAAGGCCATTAGAATGTGATAAAATGTTTAAGTGTTATCTTATGTGTTTCTAAGGTGTTAAATGTTGTTCTTATACTTATACTATAACATTTTAGTCAAAAAGAGCATATTTCCATTAAATGTCCATGTTCATGATTTTTAAGCATTATGTAATGCATGTGTTTGTACTAAATGCATGCTTTTATCTATCTCTAAAGTTATTCACAGGTGAAGGTGCTTTTGGAAGCGAAGCTTTATTAAAGGATCTTTCAAACAAGTTGAAGTATGTCCTCATTTGACTCGAGGGCATAGATATCTTTGGTTTCTTTTATTGAAGTATTGTAATAGACTTAGTAGTACTATATTTCTATTGTATAGGCCGTGTCCCAAGTAGTATTGTGTCATGGATTTGATAAAATGAAACTTCGTATTTCCTATGGTTTTATATGAAAGTTTTGAAAGACTATTCTAATGTTCTGAAAAGTTTTAATTCCACCACTTTGCATATATCTATATGCGGTGAACGATACGAAATGGCTTGTACAAGACCTCTGAGAGGTCAAGTACGTCATGTTGTGTTCCGAGAGTGCCCTAACTTCTAGGGTATAGGTGCGGGTCATGACAAATATGATATTAGAGCATAGGTTATGAAAGTGGTCTTAGAAATCCAAAAGTCTCAACAAGTCACGTCTAGTTCTTGACCATCGGAGTGAGTTGCGATACATCTATGGGAGAGAGGATATAGGGCGATAGAGTTTCACTTATTTTCTACTCCTATGTCATGTCGTAGAGTAAAAGTTATGAGTATTCTTTTCTTATGTTTTCCTTGTATTATAGGAGATGAATACGAGGAGAACACCGTCTAGGAGAGTTGATGAGAATGATGTGATGAGGAGATTCCTCCTCAGGTTGAGCAAGTTCCTCAAGGTGCTCAAGTCCCTATTGTGGGTGGAGGTAATGATGTTTCGGTGGTTCCTTCGAAAATGATTAATGGGGATATTAGAGAGGCTTTACTTACTTTAACCCGAGCTTTGACAACCCATGTGAATAGAGGTGTGAGCCTAGAGCAAAGTTGTGGAGAGCACTATGACATCAAGATTGAGAGATTTTGTGAGGATGAATCCTCCTATCTTTCTTGGTTCTAAGGTGGGAGAGGATCCCCAAGAGTTCCTAGATGGTGTGTACAAGGTGTTGAGTGTCATGGGGGTGACTTCTAGGGAGAAGGCGGAGTTAGCTTCGTACCAATTGAGGGAGGTTACTCAAGCGTGGTACACTCAACGGAAAGATAGTAGGTCAGTTGAGTCGGGTCCTATTAAGTGGGAAGAATTTAAAGAAACTTTTCTAGGAAAGTACTTTCCCTGTGAGAGGAGGGAGGTGAAGGTAGAGGAGTTTATCGATCTCAAGCAACGCAATATGAGTATTGAGGAATACTTTTGAAGTTATGTTGACACCCAATTTTGGCTCCCTGCATAATAATAATAAAAATAATAATATATGTTGTGAGATTATATAAGAATAGGAAAAGATTGTTTAATTATTTATTTTTACTTGATGAATATATTTTACAAATGTCATTTCTTATCAAAAAAAGTTTAACATATTTATATCTATTACTACTTACTTCCCCATTTATTTTAGGGAAAAGGGTCTGATATACCCCTCAACTTTGTCATTTGGAGCTGATACACCTCTCGTTATAAAAGTGGCTCATATATGCCCTTACCGTTATACAAACGGCTCATATATACCCCTGCCGTAACAAAATGGCTCACATATACCCTTCATTTAACGGAAGTTAAAAAATTAGTTTTAAATTTATATTTATTACTTCTATTTTTTTAAAAAAAAAAATTATTCAGGGGTATATATGATTCTTCTATCAAAGTTCAAGGTATATTTTAATTTTTTTCATACATAAATTATTTTTTGACTTCTTTTATTATAATTATTTGAGTTTCTTATTCTTATTTTGTTTTTTTCTTTCATTCCTTAGTTTAAAGAGAGAAAAAATTAAACTATTTTTTTGTGTGTATTGTAATTTAATTTCGTATTCGAAGAAAAAATTTGGTCATCTACAATAAGTTTTACAAGAATATTAGTGAAATATAAATAAATTTGATTATCAAAATAATAATTATAAATTAGTCATTGAAACAAAAAAAAGTCAAAAAAAATATGTTTGACGAGGATTAAATTTACTCATATGGGATTATATTTTTTAGAAAAAAATAATAAAAATTTAGATTAATTTTTTTTTCCATTTCCGTTAGAGGAAAAGTGTATATGTGAGCCATTTGTTTACAAGTAGGGGTATATATGAGCCATTTTCATAACAAGGGGTATATCAGCTCTAAATGACAAAGTTAAGGGGTATATCAGACCCTTTTCCCTTTATTTTATTTTAGAAATAAATGTGTTCTTAAGAATTGAATCTAGTTTTTTCAAATATAATTTTTTTCACAATAGATATTTTTCGTATATTTATTAAATTTTTAAATCTTAATTAATTAATAAGTTACTAATTTAGATAAATTTAATTTTAAGAGTAACTAATTTTATCAAACAAGGTAATATTGTAAAATAATTATTTTTAATTTAATAAATTATGACTATTTAATAAAGAATAGGTTATAATTTAAATGAGTTTAATTTGGGCAATCTTGACAATCCATGTCTCCTTTAACGGGTCAATCCGTCGTAAGCGAGGACATGAATAGTGCTTCATTAGACTAAATCTCGATCCTATTATTAATTCTAATGGTCCTAGTTAATTCAGTTTTTACCATTATATTTATATATATATATATATATATATATATAAACTTTTATTTTTAACTACTCATTTATCTTAACTGTCCGTTAGGACGGCCCAAATTAATCAAGACTTTTCCATCTTTCCCAATATAGAATGAAAAGAAAGCCAACGTTCATCTTCTCTTTTCCAGTAGTAGGATGCTGCCCTTTCCCAAATTCTCATCTTCCCCATACACCTCTTCCGAAAGCGCCTCCCTCCTATCAAGAACGGCCATGGACCGCCGAAAAATAACAATATTCGGAGGTCTCCAACATCAATCAACTCCCCTATCGCCTCACAATTTCTCCTCCTTCCCCAGGCGTTTCCTCTTCCCCATGCCCGTCACTTCTTGGTCCCATCAAAGAACGAGTGTGAACCGCCGGAAAACAACAATATCCGGCAGTCTCTTGTGTTCCCCCATCATCTTTTTCTGATGAAAAATAGACCGCTACGCTGCTACTGGTCTGCTTTGACCGAATTTTGTTTAGAATGTTTCAAATATGTGGTCTAAAAAGGGTCTAACTGATCAAAATCTGAAAAATGATTTTGATATCAAGTTTCAACTCTCTGTTTTTCTGCATTATTTTAATTTTCAAATCTGAATTTTGGATTCTATTTTTCATCTATAAAAGGATGGCCTTTTCCCATCCAGGGGGTATAATAGAGGAGGTGAAAGAGACGAAAGAAAGGGAGGAAGAACAAGAAAAAAAGAGAGAAAATGGGACAGAGAGACAGATACAAGAGAACCATTATAATCCAGAAATCATCCATCAACATTCGAAATTTATCTTGAGAAACAGATTTTAAAGGTTGTTATCTTTTGTCTCCTGTTTTCATTCTTCTTCTAGGCGTAATTCGAGTTCAAAGACGAATCTTGACGTCAAAGCTTTAGTTTGCTATTCCAAAAAATGTGATCTCTTTTTCTCTCCGTTTTTTATTTTGGTAGTTTGTGTTTCCTGTAATGTTCTGTATGTTGCTGATCTAGTCACTCTAAGTAGCTGATTAGTTTTTTTTTGTACTTCTTGCTACTGGTTTGTGTGGAGATTTGTTAGGAACTTTATGTTCGCTACATATTGATTTATGAATATGTTAGGTCTACCTCTCTTAAGCAAATAATAATAATTATCTAAATTACCCTCTGTCAAATTTTAACAGTAAAGTTCAACTTCTATACATTTTTTAATGTTTTGACCTCTACACTTCCACATTGGCTATTCTAGTTTCTCTTGTTTAAAGACTATCATCCAAGCCTGTTTTGCTTTGAATTCTTATTGTTTTATTAAAAATAGAGAACTCTTTGATATATAGTTGCTCTATCGTAATTTGATTTAGAATCTACTAAACTCCTCAAATTTTGTTCTTCCCTTTGTTCTACGCACCTGTTAAGTAACAAGGAATCAGTTGATCCATTCTAGAATCCTTCAGAGTGCCTTATTTGGCTCATAAAAAAATTGATGAAGTTTAAATATAGAAGTGATATCATGTCTTATGCATTAGTCCCCTGCTGAAGACCTTGATGTCAAGTTGCATGTTTCCTTTAGCTTAACATTATGCCTCATTGTAGCTTCACTTATGAAACTAGAATCTTCTATTGATAGTAAGTATGGTTAAAACAAAATCTTAAAATTTAGATGTAAATTTTTACCGTCCAGTACAATTCAAATTTAGTCCATCTCTTTCTTTAAGCTCCCTCGTATTTGCTCGCATTGAATCCATGCTGCTAATATGAAAATTGTTTGTGTTAGCTGGTTATTACGATCAAGTCATGGCAAGTTAGATTCATATTTTACTTCTTGTTTTAAGATAGATATAGAGTCTTTGACTAAGTGATTCAATTCGATTCTCAATTTTTTTCTAGTTCTGTGTTTTAATTTTCGAAGTGAGTCAATGTTATTCTCTTTGACCTGTTTACATGATTATATGTGTGTGTTAATTTTGTTTGAACATATATTAGAAATTTATGGCATGGGAGGTCTACTACTGGAAACATTTGTTGTCTTGTCTAAGTTTGATATCATTTTCTTGTAGAAACTCTCGATTACTCCCCTTTTAAAATGTAATGATCTTTTCCTATTTTGACGTGAATACTTGTGTTTTCCCAAAGCTGTAAGTTAAGTTAGTTTAAATTTGAAATGTTTAATTCTCTCAAACTTTTGCATGAAGTGTACATAGCGTAATTTTCCGTCCATTTCATCATTGAATCTTGGTTTGTTTCAATTAGAATTCAACATGAGGATCCTCCTTGATAACTTAGTGTACTCATCTAACTTAACAAGTAACATTTGTTTTTTCTAATCCTCTTCTTTTATTTATTTCACATGTACACTCGGGAGCGCGTTTGGAGTTAGTATATAACTCCATCTCTGTCCAAATCAGAGAAGTGACTAATAACCGCCAAAGCTCATGTCTAGCAGACCATTTTCGCATCATTAGCGTTCAATGCTTTCTTCTCACTTCAAAGTTTCATGTCCTTTACATTCATATTTTTGTGTTGCTACTTTTGACTAACATTTTCAATATTAATGTTTTGTGCTTATATTATGCTTTCTTTCTTTTTTTTTTTTTTGATTTGGAATAACTAAGAACGATGGTAAAGTATTCACATCCGCATCCCTTTATATATTAGGTTTATTATAGTTATTTAGTTTAAAAGGACATTTTTTTAACTAAGTTTTATTTATTTCTTGACACATTTTGATGGCTATGAAAACATAGCTTTTACAGAAATACAACTTTAGGAATGATTCTTTTATCATGAACTTAATTTCATATTCTTTTCATAAACAAGTGTTCAAAGAGTGGTTTTGTTAGCTTAAAAGTGCAGACTTTAAAGTTGAGGGAAGTACAAATGTTTTGTTTAGACAAAAATGCAGATTTTAGTTTTAAAAATGCAGATTCTCAAGCTTAAAAGTTGCAGATTTTTAGTGTGCAAATGTTGCTTTCAACATGCTCGATTAAGTAGATTTTTAGTGTAAAAACTGCTGCTTTAAACAGCCCAGCAGTGCAGATTTTTGTAGAGTAAAAAATACAAATTTAACATGCTCTGCCGAACAGATTTTTACATTAAAAAGGTGCAGATTTTAAAATTTAAAAATGCAGGTTTTGAGAGGTAAAACGTATAGATTTTAACAGCCCAACTGGGCAGATTTTTCTGGCGTAAGAATGTTGTCTTTTCCTTATTTTTCGAACACCATTTTTAGGATCTAAAGTTATAGCTTTTTTTTTTAACTAATCACTATATTTTGAGAGTTCAAAAGTTGTAGTAGCTCGAGTCTAAAAGTGCTTGAAAATACATACTTTCAAAAGGAAGAAGTAACATTATTTTAAAAAAATATTTAATAGTTATACTTATCAATACTTACTGAGATCATTATGTTAAGAAAAACTTATCATTTAAAATTCCCACATAAATTTAAAACTAATTTAAAGGCTAAGATATTTACACATCAGAAATATTTATTTAACATATAAGAAAGTAGGCTCATATATCTAACAAAAAAATGTATATAACTATTGAATAAATCTCAATAGTTAGACCCATTTTATACTCTTGATATTACCTCTTTATGAAATATATTTGCTAGTGTTTTTTTTAGATATTACTAAAACATTTAATTTCTTAACATGCTATTTTCAAGGATTTTACATATGTCAATGGATTCAAAATACAAGGTACGTACATATAAATGTCATACGCAAAAAAAGTATAAATTCTATATTTTAGTTTTCCCCATACATAACTTATTATTTTCACATTATTTTTCTCATAAACACTATCACTTTAACAAATGATACTTATTTTATTTTTGTAATTTATAAATTTCTATACTCTATAATATACACATTATTTTACCATATATTCAAAGCCGACAATTATCTTATTTGTTTTATTTTCCTTTACATCTCACTTCTATATATAAATAAAACGACAAATTTTTATATCTTTTAAACTCAACATTACTTAGATACAAATTTCTATACTTTTCAACATATAAATTTATCATACATATTAGTACGTTTATTTATTTATTTATTTTACAGTGTGATAAACATACTAATATTATTTTCTATAATGGACATATGTCGTACCTTGTGTTTTACTCTTTTTCTAAAACTAATAAAATTTACTCACAATTAATTGATTTTAAAGCGAATAAAAAGTTTTCCTAATTATATTTTCCTAAATTGAGTTTAAGGACTATCTTCGAATAGGCTCTGAGGAGTTCTTAACACCTTCCCCTCGAGTAACCAAAACCCTTACTCAGAATCTCACTGATTTCGCAAATAAAAAACAGAGTTTACATTTACATAAAAAAATGGTTTTCCTAATATTTTCCTCAAAATTTAGGTGCCGACTCTAAAACAAACAATTTTTTAAAAGTCAGAGTGTCAGCCACTTTATGTTGAAAACTATTTTCGACTGGTTCGTAAATAGGGTGCGACAATCTAGATATGCTCCATCCTTAGTGTCTAACTCTAGTGATGAGATCGGGGTCGCCGACCTAGTGAAAGAAGAATGTCGTACGACCATATTCCGTGATAATATGACCCTATCTAGACTCATGGTTTATGATCAATTAATTGAGGGTCTAAACATGGTAGGATTACTAGAAATTCTAAAGAAGTGGTTCAAGTGATCAAAGTCAACCTAGGTTCAAGAAGAAGGTTTCAGCTCAAGATAAACCTAGGAGTGCTAAGGTGAAATTTGAAAAGGGAGGTGGTTCTCAAAATGGCAAGCCTACATGTATGGGCAGTCTCTCTTTGTCTTACTTAAGTGAGTCTTAGGATAGCTTTTAGTGAGAATATTGCATGACTAGAAAGGGGTCATTGTGAAGTTGAGGGACTTCACTGTAACAGCGAACTAATTCACTATAACAGCGAACTAATTCACTATTACAGCGAACTAGTTCACTTTAAGGCCATTAGAATGTGATAAAATGTTTAAATGTTATCTTATTTGTTTCTAAGGTGTTAAAGTTGTTCTTATGCTTATACTATGACGTTTTAATCAAAAAGAGCATATTTCCATTCAATGTCCGATTTCATGATTTTTTTCGAATAAGCCAATTCATTTGGGACCTGCAGATCCACTCTTTTTCCTATAAAAAGATCAGCCCCCTGGCTCTGTGTTTTCACATCGAGAATTATTTGCAGATGAAGATATGCATTATGCCATACTTAGTACATAGGTGAAGGTGCTTTTGGAAGCGAAACTTGGATTATAGGATCTTTCAAGCAAGTTGAAGTATGTCCTCATTTAACTCTAGGGCATAGATGTCTTTGGTTTCTTTTGTTGAAGTATTGTAATAGACTTAGGAGTACTATATTTCTATTGTATGGGCCGTGTCCCAAGTACTCTTGTGTCGAGGATTTGATGAAATAAGACTTAGTATTACCTATGGTTTTATATGAAAGAGTTTTTGAAAGACTCAAATGTTGTGAAAGGTTTTAATTCCGCACTACTTTTCATATATGTATATGTGATGACGATACGAAAGGTCTTGTACAAGACCTCTGAGAGGTCAAGTACACCGTGTTACGATCCGAGAGTGCCCTAGCTTCTAGGGTATAGGTGCGGGTTGTGACATGCAGTCTTGAATGATTTTGACTCTCTAATCAAACCACAAACCCCTAAAGATTGGGTGTTGACTAGACGACAGTCCGTCGTTGGTAGGGCGTGGTTTGGACCTGCACACTGTCTGCAATTTTGGCCTTGCTTGGGGTGTTTTGGGAAATGCACCCCCAAGTCCTTTAAATAGTATGGAAGGTTGTTTTAGGTGTATTTGGACATTTTAAGATTATTAAAGAGATTTAACTCTCATTTAGACCCTAACACCTAAATCAAAACCCTTTCCCTCCCACGTTTTCTCCAAAAACCTTAATGAAAGCTTAAGGTGAAAATGGAGTCTGGATTATGGATTTCAATGTTGTTCTTCTTCAATTATCCTTGTTTTTCTTCTAATAAGGTATGAGATTTATTTATCTAAGGCTAGATATCACCTTAGAGTTAATTTCAAAGTGATTTCAAAGATGTCATAGTTTATGAAAAAGTCCGATTTCTACTCTAAATCATGAGTTCTTGCATGAAGCTTTTTTCATCAATAAGATATGATGTTATTGATGTATAATTGATGTTTTCCAATGAAAATCTCATGAACCCTTGACCTTGTCTAATCTCTAAATTTTTCTATAATGTGTGATTTTATCATGAATTGATTTTACTGAATTCATGTGTAGATTGTATTGGGCTAATGAATTGTGTATAGATCGTGATAGAATTGTATATAGGCTACCTGAATTTGATGATATTCATGTGTATATTGTTGGATCATTGGTATGATTAGATTTTTGGTTTAGAATTGTGTATATGGCTATTGGTAAGAGCCTTTAGTGAAGTGAAATGATTGAAAAGGATAAGGAATGTTGATGATGATGATGGAAAGGTGGTTAAATGACTTGATCTGTCTATATTGTGTAGAATTGATGTAGAATTGCTAATGAATTGTATTGATTGGTATGGTCCACTTATGGTGGCAGTATTTATGCGTTGATTATTTGATGAACATGGACTTGTCGGCATTATTATGTAAATTGTAGTAGTATCATGCTAGGGCTTAGATGAAGGCATAATGTGTAGGTTTTTATGTAAAGTAAGGTGATCATGTTGAAGATTTCATGGCTTATATGATTATGTAAGGTGATGTTATGATGTGATATATGTGTGATATTGTATAATGTGAAGATATGAAGTGAAGTAGTCTTGTAATGCTTATGTGATCTTGTATGAATGCAACTGTTATTATTCTTCTTTAATTAATGGGTATATTGGGATAGGAGGCTAGGAAGTGTCTTATGTGACAATGTTGTATATGTATGAGTGAGGTTCAAGCATATTGTCCTTAGATGATTATGTGTAACTATGGTAGACTATGATGAGTTTATATGTGTGTTAATAGGGTATCTTGTTAGGTAGACTTAGTTTCCCTACTTGGTACTTGAATGATATTGTGTAAGTGATATGATGAATGTTCTGTCTTGATTTGGTAGACCTAAGTCCCTCTTTTGGATGCATCAAATATATGTTAATATGTTATCCCTTGACTTGGTAGGCTAAAGAATCCTTGTCTTGTATGTGTATGAATGATTGATATATGACCATGAAATAAGTAGTGAAGGTCAATGACTTGGAACCTTCAATATAGAAAGAAGGTTATGATATTCTTGAAGTTGAAAGTCGTAATGGTATCCTTCTCATGTGAATGGTGGACTTAGGGATAGGTTGGCTGGAACGACATGAAACCATATCTAGAAAGTCATTGAGCTATACTTATTGAGAATTAAGTGACAGCCCGAGTGGACCCATCCTTGGTAAGGTGTATTATGATTTTGTAGTGAGTAAAGTATGGTATCTTTTCATATGCCCCTTGTGATGAACATACTCTATGAGAACATGATCGGGCGTACTTGACCCTTCGGGGTCTTGTACAAGTCCTTTAACTATCGTTCATTATATAAGACATGAAAAATAGTGCGGAATTAAAACATTTCAAGACATTTAATGTAAAAATGAAAAATATCCTAGGGACACGCCCCCTTTACATTGAAAGAAAAATGCATAATAAGTCTTAATAATAAAACTAAGAAAACATAGACTATGTCCTCGAATATATGAGGACATACCAAATCTTGAGAGAGTAGATTTCTCAAGCTTCGCATTCAAATCTTTAAAAGCCTCCAAACTATACTTACAGAGTATAGAAAAGTATCGGGTTAGTACAATTAATGTACTAAGTATGGCATATGCAAAAACATGTAAAAATGGACATTCTAGTATAAATACATTTTCATGCCAATTAAGTAAAACATTCATGAATATATAATTAAAACAAGATAAGAAACATCATTTAACACTTAAAGAAATATTTCCATAATTCTAACAGGAAAGGGAACTGTACAGTAAACTACCCAAAATTACAATAAGCTTTTTCAACATTACAGTGAACTATACTAACTCAAATATAGTGAACTATCCCTATTCTATCCCTATTCTAAAAGACTGAACTTCCAAGGCCAAGCAAAGAGAAACTGAACTTATCTCCATAGGAGTTTCCATCACTAAGGCTATCCTAAGACTCACCAAGGTAAGACATGAAGGAGGTGCACATATACCTCTTTCAATACAAACCAAAGTGATCCTCAAGACTAGCTCGTTTCGGCTTACTCACCTCAGAAGAACAAGCCCCCACTCAATGACAAGACATTAGAAGGACACCCAAAAAACACACCAAGACTTCCCTTTTGGAATGCCTACTTAGTTCAATGAGTAGATAGTGTCCCATACCACCACATACCCTAAGTAGTACACTCTTTTAGAAGGATTAACACCAAGACTCCCCTTTCGGAAGGTCTACTTAGTGCAATGGATAGATAGCGTCTCATACCGCCACTTACCCTAAGTAGTACGTTCTTTTAGAAGACTTAGTTCATTTAATTCATTTAAGACTCACCAAGACTTCCCTTTCAGAATGCCTACGTAGTGCAATGGATAAATAGAGTATCATTTCACTACTTACCCTAAGCAGTACACTCTTTTATAAGACTTAGCATTTTCATTACTTTTGTTGGGGTTAGCTTAACCGACATAGACCATGAGAGCTAGACATGGAATCCCGAAATTAATCCCTATCGGATGAGGAATCCTCACTTGCCTAGAGTAAGGCCATTGTCTTAGCTTTTACATGGCTTACCCAATAGCTACACCTATGTGGGCGCATAGTTAAGGGATAAACAGATTGCTACTAAGTAACTCATTCTATACTAACTAGGAGTACTCATCTCAACATGTACATTGGAATACAACAAGTCAACTCACGAAGTGTAACCACCCGTTCATCATATCCTCTCGATTTTAGGCATAACTCCCCACGGATTCTAAACATTTTATATAGTATAGGTTAAGGATAACTAATGAAAATCACATCTCAACTCACGAAGGGTATTCATCATCCAATTTATCTTATAAAGCTCTTAGGATGTAGTGAGGTTGCTACTAAACATTTCATCTCAACTCACGAAGAGTGTTCACCTCGAAGCTCCCCTTTTTACTTAACTTAGCTTCATTCATTGATTCAAGTGTGAGTGTGTGTGTACATGTGAGAACACCTTGCACATAAGCATCATTTCATTTACATTTAACTTCTATATATGCATAGACCTTCATTTATTACATCACACACATTACATGCTTCACATAATCATATACTCATTTAAGCATACTCTCTAACCTACTTCACATAATAGCTTTATAAGGCACATTTAACAAGAATAACATTATTATAATCTTACTTCACATAAAAATCCTTCATGGCATCATTAACAATAAACAAGTAACTTCACATTCATACAATTAAAGTAAACACCGCCAGCAAGAAGGTCGACCATACCACTCAAGAGCATTTCGAAATTAAAGCTTAACAACATATGTAACTTACCCTTTAATACAAGTTTCCATCACCTATTGCATTTTACTAAACAATTCACCATAAATTATCCCTTAGGGCATTAGCTAAACATCAATAACAACACAAGTAAAGCAAAACTCAAAGTATACGAAACCAAGATCATTTAACCCATTTCTTATGCCACAATTTGATAAAAAAAACTTTATTATGATTTTATTGAAGTTTTAGCATTAAAATCATCAACAAACATTCGAAACATCATTTTTGAATCATTAGAAATGTTTTCATGCAAGACCCATATTTAGTGTTGAAGATAGAGGAAATTAGGGTTGAAAACCCTTTTTGAAAATCCATTAGAAGTGATTCCTTGAGTGGAAGAGAGTTCAATGAAGGATACCATACATTCGACAAGAGAAAACCCACTGATTTTGATGATAATTTGACCACCAACAGCCCTCTTAGCTCCTTCTTGACTTCTAGCATCTATGGACTTTGACAGAGATTTCTAAGGGAGAGGGGTTTTGGGTTTTAGGAAATGAGGTCTAAAATTATGTCTTAGGGTTTGAAACACTTTAATATACCTAAATAACCCTAAAAATTACTTTCTAGGTTCACAGAAGACTTGGGGTGAATTCTCCAAACACCCCAAGTCATTACAGGAAAAGACAACTTTTTGCAGGCTTCAATTGGCGAATTGCAACCAACGGACCATCTGTCTATCAACAGTCCGTTGGTGGGGTTTTGTGGGTTAAAACATAGATCCATTTTGAACCTGGACAACCTATCTTTCAGGTCCAATCGACGGTGAAAGTCAACGGGCAGTTGGTTGGACCGTTGGTCGTCGTTTGCCCTCTTTGGTGGACATCGCTGAGGCTGTTTTGGGTCCTTCTCTTGGGCCCCTTATGGGTCCTAAGTGTGGTCATACCTGGAAGTTAAACCCCTAAACATAGTCTTATATGTCTTAGTAACATCCCACACCATTTTCAACAAAACGAACACATAGAACTCACTCAAACACATCAAGACACATGAACACTCTCTAAGGCATACTTTGTGAATGTCATGGTTGTTCTTGGACGTTTGACCTCCAAACTTAACCAAACTTCACACACTACCTAATAACATGAAATAAATCATTTTAAATTAAAATTAACTCAAGAAATAATCAGAAGCTCTAGTTCACCTTATTTCATTTTTGGGCGTTACATTCTCCCCCACATGGCATAACATTCGTCCTCGAATGACACTAAAACTTTAAGGCCATAAAAGACTCCATTAGCAACACATAACACATTAAAATCATTATAATTACACTCATAATCAAATAATGAACTAACAAGGAGCACCATTTCACATTTCCAAACACTTGCAACACATGCAACTTTTTTGTAAAACAGCACAAATTCAAAATTCATATTTATCCTTCTTTAAGGATGAACTACATTTTACTACATTAAACATGCTTAAATACAATACTTTTACACACATTAGAACTATAATTCAATACAAAACAATTTTCTTCGAAAATGAGAGACTTTACAGTGAGCATTCACTGTATCACTGTTAAGCATGTCAAAATTTCAAAAATCCGTTCTTTGAGCAATTCATCAAGAAGACATGATCATATGAAGTATAAAACCATATAAACTCATCTCATAACATAAAAACAACAATAATAAAGAATTAAGACTTACCGGGGCTATCAACTCCAGATTGTTTATCCTTCCTATCTCCCATCCCATATGAAGGGTTCTTCTTTGGAGCATTAGGATCTAGGGAAGCTTGATTGACCTCTTTCCCTCTCGCTTTGATGCTAGGGAAGTCCCTCATATTGTGGCCCTTCTTAACACAACTAAAATAAACATTCGTATCGGCGAGACACCTACCCATATGTTGCTTTCCACAAAAAGCACACCTAGTCCTCTCAAAAGTGTGGCCACCACCTTGGGATTGTTGGTTTAGAGCATCATCCTTGTTTGCCATAGAAGAATCTTAGTGATAGAACCTCTTCTTAGGTTTTTGGTGACTAGAATCATCTGACCTAGGCCTCTTGCCTTCTTTCTTATCTCCCTAATTTTGGACTCCTCAATTTGTTGTGCATACACCGTGAGTCTAGAAATATCCATGTCATTAAGAAGCATTGTCGTACGACACTATTTCTCAACTAAGCTAGATACTCCCATCACAAATTTGTTCATCCTATCCCTAGGGTTGGCTACCATGGTTGGGGCATACTTAGAGAGTTGGTGAATTTGAGAGTGTACTCTTGCACACTCATTCCCCCTTGACAAAGGTTCATAAATTCAACCATCTTCTTCTCCCTCCACTCTAGGGGAAAGTACCTATCTAGGACAGCCTCATCGAATTCCTCCTAATAAACGACCTCTTTCTAAGGGTCTATTACCCCTCCATTTCTCAAACCCCACTTGAGCCATCTCCTTGAGTTGGTGAGCGGCTAACTCCGCTTTCTACCTAGGGGTCACACCCATAGCATCTACCACTTTGGACACCTCATCTATGGCACCTTGTGGATCTTCATCCACCTTAGTGCCATTAAAAGTGGTGGGGTTCATCCTCATGAAATACAAAATTATAGAAGCGGGAGTACTATCATTTGGTTGAGTCCAACTCCTTGATTAGCTTGGGCAACAAAGTGATTATTGACGACATGAGCTTGAGCCTTCATGAGTTGGGTTAAATTCACAGGGCAGCACTCAACTCCGAATTAGTTATATTCCCTTCTACAAAAGGAGCTTGAGGCATAGGGGGCACTTGAGGCTCTTGAGGTTCCGAAGGCACTTGAGATTGTTGAAGGGGAATCTCCTCATTCTTTTCTCCTAGGCCAACAATAGGAACTTGGTCAACACGGGGAGGGATCCTCTCATTAGCTACACCTCCATCCTCCCTTCTATCGGTTTATCTCCTCGTATTCATGTCCTATAAACACAAAAGAAAAGGTTGAAAGAAGACACCTTGTAGAAAACAACTCTAAGGCACGACATTAGAATAGAGAAGAAAGTGACACTTTATCATCTTATAGCCTCTAGTCCATGGATGTGTCGCGACTCACACCAATGACCAAGATACTACTTGAGACTTTTAGACACTAAATTATTTCCCATAACCTTATGCTCAGATACCAAATCTGTCACGACCCAAAAGCACCTCCTAGATGTTAGGGAGAACCCTTGGGTCATGACCGGGCGTACTTGACCCTTTGGGATCTTGTACAATCCCCTTAACTATCGTTCATTACATAAGACATGAAAAGTAGTGCAGAATTAAAACTTTTCAAGACATTTAATATAAAAAGTAATTTTTTTTATAAATACTTAAAAAATTTCATCGTCACAAGACCACTTAAAGATACGACATAATATCTTAGGGACACACCCTTTTACATTGAAAGAAAAATAAATAATAAGTCTTAAAAATTAAACTAAGAAAACATAGGCAATGTCCTAGAATATATGAAGGCATACCAAATCTTGAGAGAGTAGATTTCCCAAGCTTCACCTTCAAATCTTGAAAAGCCTCCAACCTATACTTATAGAGTATAGAAAAGTATGAGGTTAGTACAATTAATGTACTAAGTATGAAATATGCAAAAACATGTAAAAAGGGACATTTCATTATAAATACATTTTCATGCCAATTTAATAGAACATTCATGAATATAGAAGTAAAACAACATAAGAAACATCATTTAACACTTAGAGAAGAACTTACATAATTTTAACAAGAAAGGGCGCTTCACAATAAACCACCCAAAATTTAAAGTAAGCTTTTTCAACATTACAGGGAACTATACTAACTCTAAAACAGTGAACTATCCCTATTCTAAAAGACTGAAGTTCCCAGGCCAAGCAAAGAGGGAGTGAACTTATTTCTGTAGGAGTTTCCCTCACTAAGGCTATCTAAGACTCACCAAGGTATGACATGAAGGAGTTGCACATATTCCTCTTTCAATACACCACAAAGTGATATGCAAGACTATACCTTTTCGGCTTACTCACCTCGGAAGAACAAACCCCCACTCAATGACAAGAGATTAGAAGGACACTCAAAAAACACAACAAGACTTTCCTTTTGGAATGCCTACTTAGTGCAATGAGTAGATAACGTCTCATACCACCACCTACCCTAAGTAGTACACTATTTTAGAAGACTTAGCACCAAGATTCCCATTTCGGAAGGTCTGTTTAGTGCAATGAATAGATAGTGTCCCACACCACCACCTACCCTTAGTAGTACATTCTTTTATAAGACTTAGTTCATTCAAGTCATGTAAGACTCACCAAGACTTTCCTTTGAGAATGCTTACCTAGTGCAATGGATAAATAGTGTCCCATTTCACTACCTACCCTAAGTAGTACATTCTTTAATAAGACTTGGCATTTTCATTACTTTTGTGGGGGTTAGGTTAACCGACATAGACCATGAGAGCTAGACATGGAATCCCAACATTAACCCCTATCGGATGAGGGATCCTCACTTGCCTAGAGTAAGGTTATTGTCTTAGCTTTTACATGGCTTACCCAATAGATACACCTATGCGGGCGCATAGTTAAGGGATAAGGAGATTGGTACTAAGTAATTCATTTTTTACTAACTAGGATTACTCATCTCAAGAGGTACATTGGAATACATCATCTCAACTTAACCACCCCTTCTTCATATCCTCTCAGTGCTAGGCATAACTCCCCACAGATTCTAAACATTTTATAATCTATAGGTTAAGGATAACTAGTAAACACCACATCTTAACACACGAAGGGCATTCATCCTCCGATTAATTTTAGAAAGCTCTTTGGATGTAGTGAGGTTGCTATTAAACACTTCATCTCAACTCATGAAGAGTTTTCACCCCAAAACTCCCCTTTTGACTTAACTTATGTCGCGCCCTATTTTTCATAAAAAATGGATTTTGTGCACGACCTAACAACTCTTTTGGGATTTTGAGTTTAAGGAGTCACCATCAACGAATTAAGACGCGTTAAGGCACCTATCTAACCAAACTAAGTCTAGCTAAGGTCAATGAGCCAGAGATCAGGGTAAGGGTTCAAATTACCTCGAGGGGAAGGTGTTAGGCATCCCTCAAGGTCTACAAATGTGGGTCTCGGCCGTATCTCATGCAATTTATGTGGGGGTTACAAGCAAATAAGGTCACTTCATTTATTAATTTATTTCAGTATCATGCTTCTTAGGTGATTAGAAATATAAAAAAATTAATACTATTTTATTGTTTTAATTAATTTAAACATGCAAGGCTAGGTGATAGCAATAAATGAACAGTCAAGCTTATTTTTATTTATTTTAAAATACAAGACTATGTGATAAACAAATCAAAGAAATAACTTATGTTATTATTTTAATTAATATTTTAACATGCGAGTCTAAGTGATAAAATATCAAACAATCGAGAAATAAATTTATTATTTTTTTATTAATTACTTAAGCATGTAAAACTAACTGATAACAATAAATAAACATTAAATAAAAATTTAAAGATAAGAGAGGGGGATAGAAAAGAGGCAAATAAATAAGTAAATAATTTCTTATTTTATATTTTAAGCTACCCCAAATAAATTACTAAACAATTAAGATTACTTTAATTATTTATTATTTGAGCATACGATCTATGTAATTTAAAATACTGATCAAATATTAAGCACTTAATAAAGAGATAAACAAAAGGAATAATATGCACAAATAGATATAAAAATAATTCAATTTAATTTATTATGCCGCACCAAACAAGAATAAGATGTGCGAAAATAAAATTTTGAAAAATTGAGCAAATTTTGGATAGAATTTTTTTTAATAAAATGTTTGTTTCTTTATAGGGGTGATGCTACGATATTGTTAATCACACTCCTCCACCATAGAAACAATTTTGTTTTGAGGTCAGTCTTAGAAAAATAATAAAAGTTTATATTTTGAAGATGATTTAAAAAGGATTTAGTTTGCATATAGGCACGTAAATATTTACATATAAATACACATAATCACTTTTGAAAATCATGGGTAGGTGGAACTCCCTGGGACGCGTCGGCTTAAATCAAAAACACTGAAATTAGACCTCGTAATTCCTTTGACTTTCCCACAAATGATAGGTTACGAGACAATACTTATAATTTATATATAAATTAGACCTCGTACTTCCTTTGACTTTTCCACATATGATAGGTTAGGATTGGACAAATGACTAAAAAGCATGTTGTAAATCTTTGTATAAAAAAAGGAAAAAAACCTAGTAGAGCATTAATGCAAAGATTTTAATAAAAGTCAAGAAATTTTATAAATGCATCAAAACTTTTCTTTTTATTATTATTATTAAAAAAACATATTGCATTATAAGTGCGGAAATCTTTAAGAGGACAAATAAGATTACTAATTAATAAAATTAGCTAATTTAAGCATGCACAACAAATTTTATTTTAATTATGGATGTGCTAAAAGTTTATTAACAAACCTATAAATATGATTTCTAGGTGTTCAGAACGGAGCAACAAATATAGGCCTGATTTTGTAACTCCAACTGATTTGACAAAAAGAAAACATTTTAATCCTTAGTCATGATTTCTACGCGATAAGACAATGCTGAAAAGTTATGACATATTTTAACATCTAACCGACGAGCCTACTAAATTATTATGATATTATTTTAACATTCAAAAATTATTGGAATCTAGTTATTTTAAAACTCATTAACAAACAAAGCGCTAAGCATGTTTAAAATTGGTTACATTACAACACCTATAAACAAGAATTCTAGGTGGTAAAAGATTTAAAATCGCATAATACCTATAAGCATGATTTCTAACTTTGAGAATTATGGTAATCAAGTAGCATGTAAATCCCCTCCCCTTATGTGATCCCCTAAAATATTTTATTTTATATATAGAGAGTTAAGGAGTTGTAAAAACATTACAAATAAAAATAAAGAGCGAATAAACATAGATGTAATAAAATGAACGAGGCTTCGTCTAAAATTTCTTCTAGGCAAATCTTCTACCTCTTAAATTGTAAGTTCAAAACCTGGAAGAAGAGGTAATCTAACACATATACGATGAGGAAATAGTTGTAATATAGAATGCTCATAGTAACAAATTACTCCCATTTATATGTAAATAACACACAAAAAGAGATAAAGAATAATCATAGTTATATTATCAAACATAAAAGGATAATGAAACTAACTTGGATGCTTACTTGTTTCGTTTCTCAATACACAAATATTATAAATATTGAAAAAATCAAATTAAAAATAATAAATAGGACTAACCAGTTCTGCAGAAAAGATTATCAACTTGTATTATAAGAATGAGTGAAGAGTTGAGAGAATGAATGTGTGTATGAGCAATGAGAGAATGAGAGAAATTGTAGCAAGAGTTAGTGTCTCAATGAATGAGGGAACGGTCTACTTATATAGCAAAGAGAAGGAAGCAAATAAGGAAAAGAATAAATTAAGTAATTTAATGAATATACTATCTTTCTTATTCAGAAAGGAGATTCAAATCAGCCAAAATTTAAAAAATATCATTACCAAATATTAACAAGTAAGAACAATTAGGAAGAGTAATATATATTTTCTTTAAATAAAGAGAAGCCAAAATCAGAAAAAATTTAAAATATTTCATTATAAAAAATAAATAAGTAATAATAAAGTTAGGAAGGCAATATTATTTTACCTTTAATAAATAAGAGACCAAAACATAAATATTTTAAATTATTCTTTGCCAAATATAAAAACATGTAAGAAATATGTTAATTTTATTTGAGGAAACAAAGATCAATTAATGTTATCCATATAAGAGTAAAATTATTACACCATTTTTTATTTTTAATTTACCTAAATCGAATATAGGCTTACCAAAGAAGGATCATATAAAAGTGTATTCTGATTTTAATAAAGCCAAGGGACAACAAATAAGAACAAATGATGAATTAATAAATATTCACATACGGCTAAATCAATAATTTTAACATGACTAGGAAAGTCAAAGATATACTACAATATACTCATAGCAAAGAAAATAATTTAAGGTAACAGACAAGCTAATATTATATAAAAATACCTCAAGTTCATAAGCAAAGAACGATATGCACCAGATGTAATCTTCAATCCTTATATAAATATTCACTAATAACAAAAAAAAGGGAGTCAGGAATAACATTAAAGAGATCATATAAAATTAATAAACAGACTAATTAGAGGGCAAAATTCACATACTTACTAATTAATCACCGTATCAGAAAAAATTGCAAGCATAGTCAAGTACAGAGTAATCACTAGTTCATGGAAATTTAGATAACAACCCAAACATATTTATGAAATTGACACGATCATCATACAACTTAAAACAGACAAAAGACTATAATAATATCATATGATGCTTTCATAATCATCCACCATAGCTTAAAAAGAATAAAGAGTTGAAGTAGAGGGTATAGAATCAATTAACTTGCCTGGATGGATCTGTTAAGATCCGTCTTTATCAAGCTCAAAATCTTTAAGATATTAGTCGATCCGCTATACGTTCTCGACTGAGTTTCTTCGTTGTTGTACATGCTGGCCGGAGTGGCTGGAAGCTGCTGTTACCTGAAAAAGAGAAAAAAACAGAAGAGAGAGGGGCGGCAGCGCCTGGTCCTCTCCAGCAAACTGTTGTGCCTGGTCTTCGCCGGCAGCTGGTGCTGTTCCTGAAAAACAGACAAGGAGAAGAAGAAGGGAAGGACAGGGGGAAAACGGAGGGGAAGGGGAGAAGAGGAAGACGAGAGGGAGAGAGGGGGTTCAGGTGGGGAGAAAGAAGGGACGAGGAGCGACGGGAGAAGGGGAGAGGGACTGCTGCCAGCGGTTGTTGGCTCTGGGCGACTAGTGGCTGGAGCTGCTGTCCGCTGCTGGAGTTCTGCTGCTTCTGAACTTTGTTCTTAAAAAAAGAAGATGAACGAGAGGCGTAGGGAGATGAGAAGAGGGGTGAGAGGGAGAAGAGAAGAGGGAGGCGGAGAGTGGGAGGAAGTGCAGAGGAGACGGGAAAATACGGGAGAGGGGAGAAGAAGAGAGGGGGAGATAGCGACGGGAAGGGGAGGAAGGGAGAGAAAAGAGCAGCGACGCTGGTTGGTGTTTCTGTCCGGCTGCCTCCCTCGCTGGAAAAAATGGAGTTGAGGGAGAGAGGGGCGGCAGCTGGAGAGGAAGGGGGAAGAGGATTAATTTTTTTTTATGTTTGGTCTTTTAGGGTATTAGAATTTAGGAAGAATAGGAGGTTAAATCTTGACCGTAGTATTAGGACTAAGATTTGATCTGGGACTTAACTAAAAGATGGACGGTTGAAATTAAAAGATGAAGTCTTAAAATCAAATTGGATTGAATATGGAATGACCAAAATTGCATTGAAATTGGCTAGAATTGAAATGCAAGGGGGCTATGATTGAAATTAAATTGGGATTGGATAGGCTAAAATCTAAACAAATTGAAATAAAATAGGCTAATTTTTAACAAATTTTGAGGAAAATTTAGGAATTGTTATTTAATTAAGATACTAT